>NW_016107618.1:322668-340316 GCF_001604975.1 Cebus imitator
CTGAGGGCAGGTAGTGGGAAGGGTAGGAGGGAGGGATTACAGAGAGGCATGAGGAAACCTTTTGGGGTGATAGATATGTTTACTACTTTGATTGTGAGGATGAGGTTGCAACTCTGTACATGTCAGTGGTATATTTTAAATATGAACAGCTTATTTTATGTAAATTCTACCCTATAAAGCTGTTTTTTAAAAAAAAACACTTCTCTTTAAGTGTCTCACCTTTGTCTTTTATGCCATATTACGTTGAATCTAAGTAAAAGATCAGTGTAAAATTTTAATAAGATCAGAGTATGTATGTGTCTTTACTTAAAAACTATCATAAATGACTAAGCACCTTGCATAAGGTAAAATTATTATTTTATTCCTATAGATTGAAATTGCTCAACTTTATTAGAGAATAATGGATTAGAGGGCATGTTGACTTACACCTGTAAGCCCAGTGCTTTGGGAAGCTGAAGCGAGAGAATGCCTTGAGACCAGGAGTTGAAGACCAGCTTAGGCAACATAGCAAGAGCACATCTCTACAAAGAATTTTAAAATAAAAAAGTATCCAGGTGTAGTGGCACTCACTAACCTACTAGCTACTCAAGAGACTGAGGCCTGGAATTCAAGGTTGCAGTGAATTATAGTCACAACACTGCACTTCAACTGTGTGACAGTGTGATCCTGTCTCTAAAATTAATAAATAATTCAATTTTTATAATTAGGAAACATTTAAATTCAGATTATAAGTAAATAATGGAATAAACAGTCCTGTTACCTGATATGGTTTAGATCTCTGTCCCCACCCAAAACTTATGTTGAAATATAATTCCCAATGCTGGAGGTGGGGCCTAGTGGGAGATGATTGGATCATGGGGGTGGTTTCTCATGGCTTAACACCATCACCCCCTGGTGCTGTCACTGTGATGGTGAATTCTCATGAGATCTGGTTGTTTAAAAGTGTGTAGTGGCCAGGCATAGTGGCTCACGTCATTAATCCCAGTAGTCTGGGAGGCTGATCACTTAAGGTCAGGAGTTTGAGACCAACCAGACCAACATGGTGAAAACCCATCTGTACTAAAAAATACAAAATTAGCTGGGCATGATGGTGTATGCCTGTAATCCCAGCTACTTGGGAGGCTGAGATAGGAGAATCTCTTGAACTGTGGAAGCGGAGGAGCTAAGGTCATGCCATTGCACTCCAGCCTGGGCCACAAGAGCAATACTCCGTCTACGAAAAAAAAAAAAAAAGCATGTGGCACCTCCCCCCTCTCTCTTGCTCCTACCATGTGAGGTGCCTTGTTCTCCCTTTGCTTTCCGTTGTGATTGAAAGTTCTCTGAGGCCTCCCCAGAAGCAGATGCTGCCATGCTTTCTATATAGCCTGCAGAACCACGAGCCAATTAAACCTTTCTTATAAATTACCCAGTGTCAGATATTTATTTATAGCAGTGTGAGAATGGATTAATACACTACCTCGTGCAATAATGTAAAAACAGGCAACTCACTGAGAGTAAACCTAATCAACTTGTTCATCTAGATGTAAATTGTAGAGACAACATTGCCATCTAGTTGTTGAATACTGAGTATATGGTCGAAACATTCTTGACAATGTTCTATTTCTCTATTTAGTAGACTTACAAGGAACACCCAGAAGCCCCTGACCAATTACATCTCCTTCCTAGGAGTGTGTATATGACTGCCATAGTGCAGCCCATGCTACCCCTGGTAGTTACATGCCTCAAACCAAGCAGATGACTCTGTATTCTGTGACTACCTCGTGCTCAAGACTCTTCCATATCACACACACACACACTCTCACACTCAAAAGCAAAAATAAAACAATCTGCTCGATCCCTGCACTGTAGAGATTAGCCTAGTCAGGGAAGCATACAACTAAGCCTTTGAGTACAGTGCAGTGGGTGCTACAAGAGCAGAGGTACAGAAAATATATAAGCTCCAAAAAGTACCAGCGGGAGTTAAAGGTTTGGGGAAAATTAGCGAGAAATTTATCTAAAATGAAAGCAGTGGGTAAGAGATGAGATTCTGCAGTGTCCTGTAAGCTATTTTATTCTAAAAGGAATGGAAAGCTTTGAACTTTTTGAAAGATCTTAAGCAAGGAAATGAAGTAATTTGATTTGTATGTTAGAAATCATATTCTGGTTTCAGTATGGAGAAAAAGGAGATAAGATTAGTAAGATTAGAGGCAGGGAGAGAGGCTGTTAGAGTAATTTAAGCAAGAGATGATGGCACTAAACTAGGATTATAAACACGGAAATGGAGAGAAGTTGGAGGATTTGAAAGATGTTTTGCAGATAAAATAAATGTGACTTGCTAAAAGCCAACTGTGGAGAATTAGGAAAATGGAAACACCAAAGATGACTCCCATGTTTCTGACTTGACAGCTGAATGCAAGGGTGGTGTCCAAAAAGTGGAGGAGCAGGTTTTGAGAGAATAAAATTTACTTTTACTCCTGTTGAGCTAGAGGCACTTATGGTGTATCTAAGAACAAACCATCTATTTGACAACTGAATATATGGTATGATGCTCACTATAGAGATCTGGACGCTTCAGCACATACATTATCACTGACACATTGGGGTAGACATAAGGCACGCTGAATCTATTTCAGGAAATGTGCCTAGACTTAAAAAAGATATGCACATAGAGTGGAAGAAAGAAGAGCAGAGAAAATTGAGAAGGAATGGTTAAGGAGGCTCCCTGCCTTCTCACTCCACCTTGGGCAGGCAGGCAGAACTTACTGTTGCCCTCTTGGGCTCCCACTGTTTTCCATCTCTGCATCTACCAAGGCATCCCTTATGTCATTGAATATACTTATCTTTCTCTCTCCTACTAAATTACAAGGATCTTAGGACAAGGATCATGTCATATTCATATTTGGATTCCCAGGACTTATATCAGGGCTTGGCAGATAGTCTTTCGTAAGACTCTTATTTAATAACTAACGATAGGAAAATTTTATTGAGTACTTTCTGTGTTCTAGACACTTTATGTACAAGGTCTACTGAGATATATTAAGACTCAGAAAATTTAAGTGAATTGTCCAAGAAGCTTCCAGGATTCAGACCTGGTTCTGTATGAGTCTATGCTTTTTTTCTACTATATCATACTCTCTATGACAGACTGGTCAATGAAATCTATCTTCAACAAAAGAGGAAAAAAGGGATTGCATCTTCTATAAGGCACAGATGCTAATCTTTATGCTAAACACGGTGCAGTCTTGTAGAGAAAATTTGGGGGTTTTATCTCCTGGGATTACATGCCATGTATACCAGAAAGTATATCAAGTAAATGGCTCCATGACTTAAACCATAAGGAAGTCTGGACAGACTAAGCAAAATACTACCAGTTACCATTCTGCACAGCAGCTCTTGGAAGGATCCAGCAATTACCACTACACCATGGATCTAAAGACACCCTTACAAAGATAGGTCAAACACTGCCTGCAACCTTCAGCTTATCAGCTTGTATATCAAAGTGGATAAACACTGTGCAATACATAATTTAAAAAATACTGATATTTAAAATCTCAACATTCTTTTCTTCTAAGGAAGCCCTAAATAGCATAAGCACATTTAACTTCACTTAATAGTTCCCTAGGCAAAATAATGGGATCCAGGAACAAAATGCAGTTACTTTGCCTTGAAACTGAAAACCTGGCTTCAAGTTCCTGCTCTGACATCTACAGTTCAGTGACCTTGCACAACCAGCTGATAATGGGAGGAGCAACAGGGAAAAATTTGTGTGTGTCTTTGTGTGGATGGATCCTTTGACCTGGCTGTCTGCACGCCCCTTAACAAGTTATTGAACATTTCTGGGACATGTATCTATAAGGAAAGGATAATAATTCCTACATATTACTACCTTGGAAAATACAAAGGAAAGTGACATTTCAGATATTGTTTGAGCCTCTTTTCCTCCTGACAAATTATGTTACACAGCCTAGTAACCCTCCATCATGCTTTTTAAAATTCTTTTTTCATTTTCTGGCCATTCTTGATAAATCAGTAAAAGTATCCTTGACCTTCTGGGAATGCATAGAAACCAAGTAATCATTTGGTTCTATTATAGTTTCCCTGCTTTCTGAGTAAATTTGTATTATCCACTATTTTTGTCCACCCACACTGTCAGTGGGGAATGCAAGATTTAAGTTTTAAAAAAAATCCCAAACAGACCCCAAATTAACAGAGGAAAAAATATCAAAAATTTGCCATACTTGCCTCAAATGTTTAAGAAATAAGATTATAGAGGTAAAGCCTCTGATGTATCCCTCCTCCTTTAAAGAGAACCATTGCTCTGAATTTTGTTTATAATTCCCAAGCCTGTTTTTAAAGTTTTACTTTATGTGAATATATTTATAAACCATTCTTGCTTTTAAAAGTTTCTATAAAGGATGTATAATAAAATGCCATTTAACTTGCCTTTGGGCAACACCATTGTTTTAGAAGGTAATCCTTGATTCCCTTAATGCTAACTTAATGCAGTTAAACTTAACTGCATATTAGATGAACATAGTACAATCTATCCATTCTTATGTTGACATTTTATTTCCAGGTTGTATTATGAACAATGCTGCACTAAACATTCTTGCACACGTCATTCTGGCAAATGTGTGGGAATGTTTACAGGGCATATACCTGAGTGGAATTATTGGTTCACAGGATAGGCATGTTTCATTTTACTAAACAAATATTACCACTAGCCCTCATAACAACTATACCAATTATACTCCTGAAGACAGTGCCTGAGAACTGCTGTGGTGTTTTACAACATCCTCACCAACATTTGATGTTCAGACTTTTAAAATGTTACCAACTTGATAGGTGTTATCTCATCTTGATTTTGAAGGCTTGAAACACTTCAGTTGCTCAATACTGTTATCTTCTACTTCTCTTAGCCTTTTGACTACAATCTCTTGATCTCTAGCTAGCTTCTTCCTCTACTCACTTCTTTTGGTATTTGCCAGTCATCATCTCTGTTCATTCTGTGTAGTCTTGTTCAGGCCATAGTACACACAACTCATTCTTCACCCATACCTAGCTGCCTACTAGACATCTTCACTTAAGATATCTTATAAGCTCCTAAAATTCATGTCTGAAATGGAGCTCTCTTCTTCCCTCAACTTCTTCTACCCAATTCTTACTGTATTTAAAGACAAAACAGTTTAAGTCAGAACGCTGGACATCATTGTTAATTAACCCTTCTCCATTCACCACCCTCTTTCCCCTCAACAGAGTCAGCTGATCTGTTCCATCGTAACATCCCTTGTATTCTTGCTTTCCTCTCCATATTTACTACTGTTATCTTTACCATTTCTTGCCTGAGGCTACCTAGATTGTCCAGTTTTTAGAAGCAGGCAGTTTTGGAATTAGACACCCTAGGTTTGAATTCAGATTTTGTTCCTTATAACCTGTGTGACCATTGGCAGTTAGCAACCTGACTTCTTTGACCCTCAGTTTTCCTTTTAAGAGCAATAATACCTACTTCATGTTTTTTTTGTTGTTGTTCATGTGGTTTTTTTTTTTTTTTTTTTTTTTTTTTTTTTTTGTTTTTTTTTTTTTTTTTTTTTTTTTTTTTTTTTTTGCATGTGCAAGGATTAAATGTGCTAACAAATGCAGAATGTTTGCCGGGCACATAGTAAGAGCTCAGTGAACGACAGTGATAGTTATCTATTAGCTCAACTATTAAGTCTCTAGATTAGTCTTGATGCCTCCAATCTTGCTCTCCTTCCCCCGACCATCACATTACTAGCAGAATTATTTCAAAAACTTAGTTTTGTTTTGTTTGTAGGCAGGGTCTCACTTCTATCACCCAGCATTCTCTGAAGCTCTTCCTTGTCTATCCAAACAGAAATGAGTACTGACTCCCAGGAGTTTATATATTGCTGTTGCATTCACTTCTTGAGTTGTCTCCTTTAGGAGCTTGTGAAAAATGTGAGAGCAAGGACAATGTCATGTACCCCCAGGGTGAAGCATAGCACCTGGAGGTAGCAGGCATTCAGTAACTACTGACTGGATGGATGGAGGCATTATGAAGTTTGCCAAGTTTGTTAACAGCACTGAAGGTTTCAATGAATATCAAAACAGTGGCAGATGCAGATATTATACGTGATTTTCTCAACTGTGGAAAAGGCAAAATAGTATAAAGCACTAGCAAGTATAAACACAGGCAAACCTAATTTTACTGCATTTTGCTTTACTGTATTTTGCAGAAATTCTTTTTTTTTTTTTTTGCAGATACTTCATTTTTCACAAATTAAAGTTTATGGCAACCCTCTGTTAAACAAGTCTGTTAACCATCCCAAAATCATGTGCTCATTTTGTGTCTCTGTGTCACATTTTGGTAATTCTGGTAATATTTCTAACTTTTTTATTATTTCTGTTATAGTGATCTGTCATCAGTGATCTTTGATGTTACTATTTTAGCCATTTGTGGGCACCACAAACTGTGGCCATATAACATCAACAAACTTAACAAATGCTGTGTGTGTTCAGAATGCTCTACCAACTGGCCGTCCCCCCATCTTTCTCCCTCTCCTCGAACCTCCCTATTCCCTGAGAAACACAATACTGAAATCAGGCCAATTAATCACCCTGCAATGCCCTCCCAGTGTTCAAGTTAAAGGAAGACTTGCACATCTCTCATTGTCAATCAAAAGCTAGAAATGGTTAAGCCTAATGAAGAAGGGACGTCAAAAGCCAAGACAGGCTAAAAGCTAGGCTCTTGTGCCGAACCATTAATTCCTGAAGGAAATTAGAAGTGTTACTTCAGTGAACACCTAACAAAACCTTATTGCTGATACGGAGAAGGTTTTAGTGGTCTTGATAGAAACTCAAACCAGCCACAACATTCTCTTAGGCCAAAGCTTAATCTAGAGCAATGTTCTAACTTCAATTCTGTGAAGACTGAGAGGTAAGGAAGCTACAGATGTTTGAAGCTTGCAGAGGTTGGTTTATGAGGTTTAAAGAAAGAAGTCATCTCCATAACATAAAAGTGCAAGGTGAAGCAGAAAGTGCTCATGTAGAAGCTGCACCAAGTTATCCAAATCCGGCTAAGATCGCGTTGTTAAAGGTGAAAAATCTTTTTGTTAAAATAACAGATGGAACAAGCCTTTTATTGTAAGAAGCCACCTTCAACTTTCACAGCTACAGAGGAGAAGTCAATGCCTGGCTTCAAATCTTCCAAGAACAGGACTGACTCATTAGAAGCTAATGCTGCTGGTGACTTTACATTGAAGCCAATGCTCATTTGCCGTTCCGAAAATTGTACGGCCCTTAAGAATTAGCCTGTGCTCTATAAATGGAACAAGGCCTGGAAGATAGCACATCTGTTTACGGCATGGTTTACTGAATATTTTAAGTGAACTGTTGAGATCTACTGCACAAAGATTCCTTTCAAAATATTGCTGCTCATTAACAATCATCTCATACCCCAAGGAACCCTGATGGAGATGTACAAGAAGATTCATGCTGTTTTCATGCCTGCTAACACAATGTCCATTCTATAGCTCATAGACCAAGGAGCAATTTCAACTTTCAAGTCTTGTGATTTAAGAAATACATTGAGTAAGGCTATCCGTGCCATAAATAGTCATTTCTCTGATGGATCTGTGCAAAGTAAATTGAAAACTTTCTGGAAAGGATTCACCATTTTAGGTATCAGTAAGAACATTCGTGATTCATGGAAGGAGGTCAAAATATCATTTACAAGAGTTTAGAAGTTGTTTCCAATCCTCATACATTACTTTTAAGGGTTCAAGACCTCAATGGATAAAATAACTGCAGATGTGGTAGAAATTGCAAGAGAACTAGAATTAGGCTGGATGTGGTGGCTCAGGCCTATAATCCCAGCACTTTGGGAGCGCAGGTGGGCGAATTGCTTAAGGCCAGGAGTTTGAGACCAGCCTGGGGTGAAACCCTGTCTCTATAAAAAATACAACAAATTAGCCAGGCTTGGTGGCATGTACTTGTAGTCTCAGCTCCTCAAGAGGCTAAAGTGGAAGGATCACCGGTGGCCAAGAGGTAGAGGCTGCAGTGAACTATGATGGTGCCATGCACTCCAGCCTGGGGGCAGAGCAAGGCTCTCAAAAAGAAAAGGCCAGGTGTGGTGGCTCATGCCTGTATTAATTCCAGCACTTTTGGAGGGCAAGGCGAGGGGACCGTTTGACCTCAGTTCAAGACCATCCTGAACATGGCAAAATTCTGTCTCTACTAAACATACAAATATTAGCCGGGCATAGTGGCATGAACCTGTAGTCCTAGGTCTTGGGAGGCTATGGGGGGAGGATCACTTGAGCCCAGGAGGCAGAGTTTGCACTGAACCAAGATTTTGCCACTGTACTCCACCGTGGGCAACAGAGCGAGACCCTGTCTCAGTTTAAAAAAAAAAAAAGGCAGGGGGGAGAGAGGCCAGGCACGATGGCTCACACCTGTAATCCCAGCACTTTGGGAGGCCAAGGTGGGTAAATCATGAGGTCAGGAGTTCAAGAACAGCCTGACCAACATGGCAAACCCCATCTCTACTAAAAATACAAAAATTAGCCTGGTGTGGTGGCGCATGCCTGTAATCCCAGCTACTCAGGAGGCTGAGGCAGGAAAACTGCTTGAACCCCGAAGGCGGAGGCTGCAGTGAGCTGAGATCGCACCACTACACTCCAGCCTGGGCAACAGAGCAAGACTCTGTTTCAAAAATAAAACCAAAAACCCAAAACAAACAAAAAAATAGAGAAAAAAAACTAGAATTAGAGGTGGAACATGGATGGGCATGGTGGCTCACGGCTGTAGTCCCAGCACTTTGGGAGGCCGAGGTGGGTGGATCACTTTGAGGCCAGGAGTTTGAGAGCAGCCTGGAAAAACCCTGTCTATTAAAAATACAAAAATTAGCCAGGCATGGTGGCACATACCTGTAATTCCAGGTATTTGGGAGGCTGAGGCACGAGAATCACTTAAACCTGGGAGGTAGAGGTTGCAGTGAGCCAAGATGGCGCCAGTATACTCCAGCCAGGGTGACAGAGCAAGACTCTGCCTCCAAAAAGCAAAAAAAGAAAGTGGAGCGTAAAGATGCAACAGAATTGCTGCAATCTCATTATGGAACTTGAACTAGTAAAGAGTTATTTCTTATGATGAACAAACAAAGTGGTTTACTGAGATGAAATTTACTCTTGCTGAGGATGCTGTGAACACTGTTGAAATGACAAAGGATTTAGAATATTACATAAACTTGGTTGATAAAGCAGTTGCAGCATTTGGAAGGACTGACTCTTAATTGTGAAAGTTCTACTGCAGGTAAAATGCTATCAAACACCATCATATACTAGAGACTCCTACTTAATATAAAACAACAAAGAAGTTAGCTGCATTAATTAATTGCTACAGCCACCCCAACCTTTAGCAACCACCACCTTCATCAGTCAGCAGCCATCAACATGGAGACAAGACCCTCCAACAGCAAAATGATGACTTGCTGAAGGCTCAATCATCAGCCTTTCTTAGCAATATTTTTAAATTAAGGTATGTATAATGTTTTATTAGACATAATATGGTCACACAATTAACAGACTACGGAATAGGTATAAACATAACTTTTATATGCACTGGGAAACCAAAAAAGTTGTGTGACTTGCTTTAATGTGGTATTCACTTTATTAAAACATTCACTTTATTGTAGTGGTCTGGAACTGAGCCCACAATACCTCCAAGGTATGACTGTACTAAAAAATTAAAGGCAAAATTTGACCTGTTCTGACCAAAAAGCTTATTTTTAACTATCTTATACTACTGTTGCCCAGACCACCAAGTATTTGTACCAGATGTTTAGCAGCTAAGAGTCATAAGAATCAAAGAAGATACTAAAGCAAGCATAAGGCATGGCATCGATGTGAAGACAGACTAAAAAATGTAGACCTCCCAGTTTGTAAAATTAGAGAAAATCATCAGTGTCTATAAACTCAAGAATGGTGACCAACAGTATCAACACAGGCTGACTCATTATCAAATATTCTTTAACCAGTAAGAAACAAACTAGATTGGACAGATTTGGGAGTTCTATCTAGAATGTTATTTCAACAAATCTCATGAGGTAAATTGTAGCTTGATACATGATTCTGTAGCAAACAAATCTCCTTTCCAGGTTCAACACTATCAGGCCAACATGTTCGGCTTGAATTCTGCCCCAGAATTATGGATCCTTTCATGTTTAAGATTTGTAATAGTAATTCATTGATTTATGGAAAATGCAGTCTTGTAGGGACAAGCAAATATGTATTTGGGGGTGGAGTATGTCTGTATTTTCAGAGGGTAATATCTACCACTGATCCTTATTTAAAAGTCTGCTGACTCTGCCTTGCTCTGATACTTACTTAAAAACTCAAGCACCTATCTATGGCAACTATCACTTTAAAAGCTGTTTCAACAGAGGTTAAGTTTCCATGACATCTAACAAAACTAAGAGGTGATGTTTTTCTCTGACTACTAGCATCCCACATAGTATAGTCACAGCATGATTTCATGGACTTTAAAAATGCCCAGAAAGTGCTTGACAGTTCCAATCTTACTTAATGTAAAACAGGAGAAAGATAATCTCTTTGCACTTCCATAGTTGTTTGTCCTCTGATTGTTTTGAGGAGAAAAACCAGTAGTATAAAATATTTCTAAACTTCTTCACAGAGAGTAGCTCTCAATTTTAGATGTATCTTAGAATCACTGGGGAAGGGAGAAAGGAAGTAGAGGATGGGAGGAAAAGAGAGGACAGAAAAGGAAGGAGGACTAATGCCTAGTCCTGACTCCAGATCATTTAAATTAGAATCTTGGCTAGTGAACCTGGGCATAAAGGTTTTCTACAGTTTACCTCAGATTCCGATACACAACCAATGTTAAATTTATGACTTAAAGGATTCAACTGCCTGTCCTCAGTAGAGATTAACTGTGGGCCACGCCATTGGTTGTGAAGGACAGACTGTGGGTCAAGTGTCCAGAAAGAACCATAGCATATCCCTACCTTTTGTCTTCCGACTTGTAATGATTAAAAGCGGAGATACTGGAAAATGAAAAACAGACCCTTCCAGTAGGTGTTTATGCTACCAATATCCTTATGCCGTTTGAAAGATGAAAAGCGGAGTGACAATCCTTGTAGTAACTTAATTCCAATGGCATGATGTTACCTGGGTGGCTGGTTGCTAAAGACATAAAGGATGAGTAGATTCACTGACAACTAAGGCCACAATGAACAGGCAACTGAGAAAATTAGAGGACGGTCCTTCCCGGCATCCGTTCACAACCATTCCTCTGACAAACTACAGGAAAAAAGCAAAATTAAAATGTGAGAAATATATTCTTAGCACAGACTACAATGGATCTATAGTATTTTGGAGGTATTCCTTAAGAACAACAGAGAAAGACAGGAAGAAGATGAATGGGAATATTCTACAACTGATGTAGATTAAAAAAATTGTGGCCTTGGCAGGTGATCTAAAAGTTAATAGTCTTTTATTGCTATTATACAATCTGTATGTACTGTTGTAGTCACTGTACCTTTATACCACAACGTACCCAGTATCAATCCTTAAGATTTCATACATCACATTAAAAATGGATGAGTCTGAAACACTTAATTTCATATCGGAACTGGACATTTCTCTCAAATAAAAAGCATCCTGGCAGGTGAATGAAAAATGCTACATGAAATGGAATGCTTGAAATACCAAATAGGCTTTTTAACTAAAACTGTTAAGTTATAAAAAAAAAAGTACAAGTGAAACAACTGGCTTATTCTTAGGTTCTTTTCTATGAACTCCCAAACAAATGTTAGCTGTACAATAATGCTAGTTAATGCATGTTTCTAAATACTTTTATTGTTAATGCATAGTTAAGTTACTGAAGGAATGAATTAGTATTTAGTACTCTAGAGTACAGAACTTGAAAGGGAAGAATCTAAGAGACAGGTTTGTTATTATCTACTTCTTTAAATGGTTCCCTTTGCATGTTTAAAGATATCAAGTGACAGTATGACTACTTGAAGGCAAATAAGTAGTTCAAAAAGAGATGAGAAGTGACAATTTAATTTTTTACTACTGATTAAAGAAATAACGATAGCTTTGGAAGAACACTTTAAGAAAGGACCCAGTTCCTATCCCATTTGTGATGAGGCATTATGCACTGGACAGTAAACCTGGAATACTTGCAGATCAAAGTAAACAAGCAGTACTTATAAAAGCCCAAAGTTAGGAAACCGTGGTAGATTGGGAAAATCGCCACAGAATGATAAGTAGAGAGGCTTCTTGTTTTTGTTAGACAATGCACAGATAACTAAATTAGAAGATAAATGTAATTATTAGCAGAAAGCAAGCCTTGGGATCCAGAACACACTCCAAAAATCTTTTCGCTTCCTACCTTGTTTCTAATTAAGAGGATAATTTGTACTTATTGAGACCTAGTTGAAGATTTAGCAACAGCATAAACCTTTATATCACAGAAAATTCTCCATCACATCTTCACCACCAGCAGTTTTTTTTTTCAGTCAGGAAGAATTATACCACTTTTATAACATAATGCAGACCCTTCCTTAGGGTCAAAGGCCTAATTTTTAAAATGTAAGAACCACAGTATAGTTTTGTTAGATTGCCAAGTATCAACTTTACTTTTGGTACAAGCACCCTTGAATCAAGTCTGTATTTTGGTTTTGGCACACAGAATTCTATAAAGACTACAAGTTAGTAAAAGTTCTAATTTATATAGTACCAGTTTTTTTTTCTTTCTTCTGGCTACAATCCCAAGACAACATTGTTTGAAAGGCAACTGGATAAACTGAGGTGCTGGAAACTTTTAGATCTTCTTTCCTATAATATGCTGCTCCCTCTCCCTACTTTTAATATATCTTCATAAGAGGGGGTGTGTCCTAAGCTGGGCATGGCATCTTGTTCCTATAATCGCAGCTGTTCGGGAGGCTGAGGTGGGAGGATTGCTTGAAGCCAGGAGTTCTCGATCAATCGGTCTGGACAACATAGTGAGATCCCATCTCTACAACAAAACATTAGCAACAAAAAAGGGAATGTGTCCTGATGAAGGCAGCAGGTTTGAATATGCCATATAACCAAGAGAATACATAAAAGATACTGTGATTTATTAAAACAGCATTATTTTCTCCAGAACCTCCTGCACACTACCAATATTTTAATTTCAGCATCCATCTCAAGTTGCATACTGAAAGGTAAAAGTGCAATTCAGTAATCTTTTCCAAAATGTTTTATTGCTACAGGTTGAAACTTTTCAACCATCAAAATTAGAACATAATTTAAGTTTCTGCTCACTATGGTGTAACACAGCCATTTCATGGGACTTTGTTTTTAATGTAGGTTGACAGTAGAGTTCAGCAAAGTTTAGATGATAGCAGAATGGTATCATTAAATTTTGTCTATAATTTAAAGAAGTGGGGCATGAGCTAGAATAAAAAGATTGCCTTGTATCTGAAAGGTCAGTCTTTCTTTGAATTCTCAAAGATTAATTTCAAAATTTAAGGCTTTAATTACCTAACACAAGTATATACCTATCTTGCATCAAAGTCCAACATTTTACATTACAGCTTTTCCCAAACAAATACTACACATGGTAACCGAAATATTCTTAGAAATTGTACAAAAGACTTCCCTGAACTTATCACAACCTACCTGAATCTGGACCACACTTTTTTGATCTCTTCATAAAGTCACGGCTTTCATTTCACTGCTCTAATAGCAATACACCATGGAGTACAAACAACACTGTGAAAAACAAGGGCCTGATTAAGCCCACAGGAAAGCTCTTCACTAATACTGGCATTACCTTTAGCCATGCTGTTAGAGTTCACACTTTATTTTTCTGAATAAATAAGATACAGAAAAATGTTGAAATATATTATATGACTCAACTATCTAATTAAAGCTGAGTAAACTAACCTAGTCAGATTTTAGTTTTTCAACGAGAAATGACAAGAGTAGCTGCATATAAAGAAAAACAAAAAGAACTTTACTTTCCTATGTTAATACAGGTCAAGAGACCCTTTCTTCTCAAAAGGGTTGGTAACACCAGTTCTTAGCAATAAACATAAGGCACTTAAGATTACAACATCACTGCATTTTTTCCACTTGTTTTTCTAACCCTGTTTTTCCCCCACAGTATCATTTGAAATTAATAGGATGAATGAGGCAAATATGAGATGATCCAGTTGATACTACTCAGAGCAAGAATACAGTACAGTGTTTCAGGGGTGATGTCTGGACATAAAATGAACCCAGTCAAGGTCCTCTGACACCAATGTATCCACTATCAAGTAAACCTGAAAGAAAATAAAAGATTTATTCAATAGTTCCAGTAAAATTGGGTTGGAATACAATATACATATTACGAATTTAGCTCCTCACCGGTGGCATCTGCATCTTAAGAGTTCTGAGTACTTATGAATATTCATTCTAAGACAATCTACATCATTTGAACATTGTCAAGACAAATAGATGAATTTCATTTGAATATACAGTAGAGTTTAAACAAAATTCACACACATACCCCCTATTATATGGCTGGTGCCTCCTCCAAACACCTCATTAGTGGCAGAGGTAGGACTAGTGTTCTTTCCCAACAATAAGAACTTCAGTTGCCACTCATAGGAGTTGAAAAGAAGTTGTTTTTTTTTTTTTTTTTTTTTTTTTTTTTTTTTTTTTTTTTTTTTTTTTTTTTTTTTTTTTTTTTTATCTGTTAAGATGTTCCTGAGACAGGGCCAGTTAATAAAACATAACAAAGCACTGGAGTTCAATTTGTACTTCTCTTTACATCACTACTAAACTGTTAGACTGGGATGTGGAATGCAGGTCATATACTATGAAGGGTTGATCGTAGCACAACTGTTCAATCAGTAAAAGATCTTCGGCAAATTCCCGTTAGGGTACTCTTTCTATAAACTACGTGTTCCACAAAAAGGTCAATTTTACATACAATTGATTCATTTTACTTTATCTTATTTGCTCAGATCTTGCAAATGCAATCAGAATATTAAGCCTGAGGCTAGTTTTTAGTGTATAGGTTTAACATATTAAGGCTCATTTACTCAATCAAACTAGTTTTTAGTATTCCTTTTAAATTATGAATTACATTCATAGTACCTGCCACCATCCTTGCCCTCAATGAAATCTTACTGCAGGAGCAGCATTCTACTTCATTATGGAATTTCCCTGACACCAGCACTTAGTCCCTTCTAAAAAGCTCCCATCTGTTCTAGCCTTACAGCATATGACATTGCCTCTGGTTTGCACCTCTGTTTCCACCTGTGTATTTCACAGAAGCCCAACACAGATTAGTTGAAATATTCACACAACTGTTTTTCAAAACAATTTATTGCATCATATTTGGTACCTTATGTTTGACAACAAAAAGGAAATTACATCTGTAACTGCAAGAAAAAGAAGCTGGTCTGTTATTTGGAAAAAAAAAAAAAAAAAAATCTTGGGCCCTTTAAAAATTACAAAGTCTTGGGCTTGCCTGAAACGACTGAGCAAGAAATATATTCTTAGAAATGTAGGGCTTCAAGTATTACAAACCTGTGACACTGTGGAAAAATTCCAGAGGTATCTAAACTGCAGCACTTTTTTTTTCTGCATATCGTGAACAAGGCCTGCTGAGGTTTTTAACTATTAGTCTTTTGATCAGTCATAGAATGGTAGTCAGGAGTTCTGCTCTTTAACTTCAAGCCATGGTAGATTTTCCTTTTTTCACTCTTGGGTGAAAAATTCATGCTTGCTAATTAGTTGGTGCCACATCACAGTGCATTTGGTTCTTGCATTACAGTTTTAACAAGTTTGGCCAAACAATGCTGAAAGGTTTGCATTGTTGTTTTAGTTCTTCAAGTTTTAGTTAAAATTGAGACTGTTACGACTGGTTCCTTCAGTTAAAAACTGTGGTACAAGAACACCAAACTGATCATGTACAGTGAATTTTGGAAAAACGAGCATATTGAACACCTTATAGGTTTCTTATAATTTTGCTTGGTATCTATATGTCCCAGTTTCTACAACATCAAGCATCTGTTGTAGATTTCTCTGTAAATAGTGATTCACATTGCATACTTCCTATGGTCAGAATCAACCCCGTAACAAAATCAGTCAGATGCTAAAGCCCCAACAACTCTTTGTGCTCAGTGAAAGAATCCAGTGCTAAAACAGCATTTATGCTGTCTGAGATATAGTAAAATCTCACAAGACAAATTTAAGGTAATATTTCTGCCACACACCTGCTTTGTTAGCTGTAACAGCCTCCAGATTTTATATAAATTAGTTTAAAAACATGGGTGGGTGGGTAGGAATAGGATAAGGTATCTTTTTTAACCACTCAATTTTAGCAGCTTTAATTTTTTAAGAAACTGAACCTCTATCCTGTAATGTTAGATATTTTATATATACTTTTTCAGCAGGATAAAAAACGTAAAACACTATTTGAAGGCAAGAACATTTACTCCTCTCATTCTGTGTAAGTTAGAGCAATGCAGCAGGTGCGTGACAAAAATATTATATACTAGATATGGTCCAAAGTCATTCCATTTGCTTGTTTAGTGATGTTCAAATTTCATTGGCCAGTTCTTCAGCTTCTGCAGAACTATCTCCATTAACTGTGATCTTCATATCCTCTTCATATCCAGGAGGCATGAAAGCCAAAGCATAAGGGAAAAGCTTATGACAATTTGCTCTATAAACTTCAGCAGCTTCTTTACAGTCTCCTAGGCTACCATCACACAAGGCTTCCAATACCTCCATACATGTCTAAGGAAAGAAAAAAAGTCATAACTGGTTAAAAAAAGTTCTTACTTTGAATTTATTAGACATTTCAACAGCAAGAGATTTCTAAAATAAGAAATAAATACACATATTTAAGGAAAGAAAACAAAGCTGTTTACTCCTGCATATACATTCCATTAGGATTTTCTTTGAGGCCTAATTTAACCATTTCTCCAGAATTGCAAGGTTCATAAAAAAGGCTAAACAGGGACAATTGTAGAAATAGGAATGGGACTTTGGTAAGGCAAGCAAGGTATACAGCGTGCTTTATTTAAAGAGGCACTCACTCTCAGTAAGTGTACCTTAGGCAGCAATGTTACCTCGGTCTAGCCTGGCCCTGGGTATAAACATCTAGACTGACAATGCCAGTATCAATTACTGCACATATGCCTTTTAATATTTTTGAAAGCTTACAGCCAGCTAGCATAATCAAACACTGTATTCAACTTTGTGTTTAAATTAAAGAGCATCTTAAGCCACATCCAACTAGGCAGAAAAGAGTGTCTCAAATATGAAGTGATTATTTGGAAGAAAAACTAGTTCATGAAAATGAGTAATTCTTTCAACAAAACTCCTAAGTCTGCTTCTAATCTTTTTTATTGACATGTTGACTTGCATTTCTCATGTTTGCTTTCTTAATGTTTTAACTTAGAAAACACTACTTAGTTCCCAGATATAAAAAACCCCACAAACTTTGCCAGGTTACAAAGCAACTTAAATCCAGGTTACAAAGGACCTACATTAGAAATTTAAATCCAGGTTCTAATCTAAATGGTATAACTAACAAGTCTAATTTTTCCTTTCTTAAAGATATTGCCTTCATTTGCTATTAAATATATTAATAACTGTCAGCAT
>NW_016107618.1:340631-353684 GCF_001604975.1 Cebus imitator
CACCATGTTGACCAGGATGGTCTCGATCTCTTGACCTCGTGATCCACCCGCCTCGGCCTCTCACAGTGCTGGGATTACAGGCTTGAGCCACCGCGCCCGGCCGGAAATGGGTATTTTTATTTAGCCCCTAGTAAACATATTTTTTTTGACACAGGGCCTTGACCTGTTGTCCATAGTGGAGTACAGTGACACAATCACAGCTCACTGCAGCCAACCTCTCAGGCTCAAGTGATCCTCCCATCTCAGTCCCCCAAGTAGCCGGGAATACAGCACCACCATGTCTGTTGTTTTTTTTTTTTAAGAGATGGGGTCTTACTATGTTTCCCTGGCTTGTCTTGAACTCATGAGCTCAAGCGATCTGCCTGCTTCAGCCTACCAAAATGCTGGGATTACAGGCCATGAACCACAACGCCTAGTTGAAAAACATCTTTACATCAGAATCTTCATTGAGACCACTGCATGCTCAGAAATACACAGGTATGAGGCGAAATCCAAAAATGACTATGGAATGTATACATGATTTTATTAAAACATATTTCTTAAAAAGTTATTCCAAGCTACAGATGTGAAACTAGTTACTGAATGCCAAGGAGCCTGGTGTGCGTATGTACACATACAAAACTCTAAATAAATTTTAAGGTAAGTTGTTTTTGACACAGATTCATAATGATTTAAAGAACAGTGTGTGTAAGTAACAAATTATTTTTCTTGGTGAAAAAAGAAAAAGTAGTTCAGTATTCTTACAGAGAGATTATGGAAAACTCTTTACCTGGAGGTTTCTGTTAGTAAGAGATTCATCAAGTGTTGTTGCCAACTCTATTGCTCGCTTCTGACTAGAAGGCTCTAAATAATATACCATTTTGGCAGCTAAATGAGAGGGAAACAGGAAATTTATTTCAAGGTAAAACCAACATCTTATCCTCTACTTATTTAGATATAAAATGCAAACAAGATATATGTGCACAGAGGATGTGGCACTTTATTAGAAAAATGGGAACAGCTACTGGAGACACTGTTTTAAAAAAAAAAAAAAAAAAAAAAAAACAACAACAATTCTGAGAAGATTAGTTTAATCATCCAAAGTAAGAGAACAATTAAGGTATACCACATATATCTACCCAATAAAATAGAATGTATATGCAAAACATGCACAGTAAAGGAGACTATGAAGAAACACAAGCATTCTAGTAATACTTGTCTTTTTGTGGTGGGACCGTGATAGTCTTCTTTCTGAAATAAGCAGAATAATTTGGGGGTTTGGGGACTATCCCATCTTGACAGTACGAGCCAAAATGCTGAATTCAGGATTCCACAAAGGCATACAAAGCTGGTGGGCTTAAGCCAGGTATTTGAAAAGTACTACCCACATGGTCCCATAAAGTCCAGATTTTGGTTCAGTGGCTCAGATCAGACCCTTGCCTTAGATTTCTCACAAACTCGGAAGATAATTTCAGGTGTTTAGCATTGTCAAGTCTGATACCTACATAAGAATGAGAAATGGAAAAGGATGGTCATATCTGAGTGAATATTAAGAGCCCAATGATGAAAGAAGAAATAAAAGAAAGCTCTGTCTTCATTTTATGATATACATTTAAGTTCAGTTACACCTGCTTCTTTGTAATGCCAATGCTGAACCAGAAGAGACTACCGACCTTGATGTATAGTGATTATTTTGCCGTAAGAAATTTTAAAATGTGTAGGAAGCATATATATATATGTTTGTTTTTGTTTTGATTTGAAACAAGATCTCATTATGCTGCCCAGACTGGTTTCAAGTGGTCTCCTGGGCTCAAGTGATCCTTCTGCCTCAGCCTCCTGAGTAGTTAGGACTACTGGTATGTGCCACTGTGCCCACTTATTTAAATTGCCTGTTTTCAAAGTGTCACAATATAACATATACACATTGCCTCTTCCATTCTAAAAATGCACCTTATATTATTGTTGATTCATTAAAATAAAGACTGAAGTTGTTTTAGAAGGGTAAGAAACAATAAAATTAAGTGATTACCTGATAATCTGTGTGGCAATGAATCAGAA
This sequence comes from Cebus imitator, assembly GCF_001604975.1. Classification (NCBI taxonomy): domain Eukaryota; kingdom Metazoa; phylum Chordata; class Mammalia; order Primates; family Cebidae; genus Cebus; species Cebus imitator. The sequence continues at coordinate 342,669 of NW_016107618.1, forward strand.
TTCCTTTTCAGAAAAGTTTCATTAAAATTCTTTGGATTCGTTGCTCCAAAAAGACGATTCATTTCTTGTTTTAATACTGTTCTAACTGTATCAGGTAAATCTTTACTTTCACACACTGCTGAATAAATTAAAAATAAAACCTTAGCAGTTAAATACTCTGATAAAGCTTACAGAAGTTTGTTTTTGTTTGTGTTTGACATAGGGTCTTGCTCTATCACCCAGGCTGGAGTACAGTGGCACAATCATGGCTCACTGTAGCCTCAACCTTCCAGGATCAACCAATCCTCCCACTTCAGCTCCCCCAAGTAGCTGGGACTTCAGATGTGCACCACCATGCCTGGCCTGTAGGAGTTAGATTACCTAATGATGAGGCCAATGAAACATGGCAATTATATACAAAGACAAGATAAAACCTACTGATAATTTAATATTTGCAAAAAGAGCTTACCTATATAAATTGATTGAGACAGACATGGTCTTGCTGCTGCCCAGCTGGATGGAGTGCAGTGGCACAATCATGGCTCACTGCAGCCTCAACCTCACCAGGCTTCTGTGATCCTCCCACCTCAGCCTCCTAAGTAGCTGGACCACAGGTGCAAGCTACCAGGCACAGCTAATTTTACTATTTTTTGTAGAGACAGGTTTTCGCCATGGTGCCCAGGCAGGTCTCAAACTCCTGGGCTCAAGCAGTCTGCTCGCCTCGGCCTCCCAAAGTGTTGGGAGTACAGGCATGAGCCATCATGCCCAGCAATATACATTTAAAAGAATATATGTCAGCAGAACAATCTGATGTTCTAAAGGCATTTAAAGACTTTCATTAACACAAGGTTCATTTCTAGAAAGGAACTGTAAGCAAAGTAGATGACAAAACATGTAGTTTCACAGCCTACTAAACCCCAAGAGCTCCTCCCCTCAACCTTATGGTCTGCAAAGCAGCAACTTGAGAACACCTACCTGGTAAATACTAACACAGCAACTATGTAGTGCTGAAGACAACAAATTTTCCTCACCCTCCCTATCTTCTATATCCAAGTAAGGCACATGTTTCAATTAAAAACAGAACAAAACAAAACATGGCTGATATCACTAACCTTTATTTCAGAAACTATATAAATTCAGCTATCACTATATAACAAACTCCCAAGGACCACCAAAGCATTTTCCTGTTAACAGGCTGGGCACCGTAGCTCGTGCCTGTAAACCCAACACTTTGGGAGGCCAGGGCAGGTGGATCACTTGAGGTCAGGTGTTTGAGACGCGCCTGGCCAACATGGGGAAAACCTGTCTCTACTAAAAACAAAAAAATCAGCCTGGCATGATGGTGTGCACCTGTGGTCCCAGCTACTCAGGAGGCTGAGGCAGGAGAATAGCTTGAACCTGGAAGGTGGGGGTTGCAGTGAGCCAAGATCATGCCACTGCATTACAGTCTGGGTGACAGAGCAAGACTCTGTCTCTAAATACATACATACATACATACATACATACATACATACATACACACACACACCGTTGTCATCATATTCCCAGGCCTTGGGATTTGGAGATGAAAAAGCAGACCCCAATTCCTCTGGATCGTATCCAAGTTATGTTTCGTTTCATTATCATTTTGGTATAAAGAGAGAGTCTGGAGCTTTGAAGCCAGAGAGACTTGGGTATAGATCCAGGCTTGGATAAGTCATAACCTCTTTGAACCTATTTCTGGATATATAAAACTGGGGCGATATCTAATCTAAAAGGTTTACAGTAAGGAAAAGCTACTGTGTAAAAGTGCTAGTTATGTAACAGGTAGACAACAAATCTTAGTTACTATTTTTATCACAGTATGAAAACATAAGTCAATTTTCCTTATGGCTGGCAACTTTGGTGATGGCTTTCAAATTTTCACTTCAATCAGATTATTTGTACTGTGACAAATATATATTCCATTTCCGTAACTTAAGTGAAACAAAAGTTTCACAGAACACTCACTGTGCACATATGCTGATCTTTTCTACACTATTCCATTTCTATTTTGGGTTTTCAAATGCTAGTAATGAACCACTATTAACTCAGTTCACTATCCTGCTAAAGGATCATTAGCCTAAGTTTAAAAAATATACTGAACCCAGTAGGAAGCATTATCTAAGTGAAATATTCTACACATAAATATTAGCTCAATAATTCACCAACATGCTCTTGGTTGGTTAAATAGCATTTCTTCTATTATTCTATAAAACTAAGTGGTTCAAAATAAATGAGTTACTAGTGAAATACTTTAGCTTAACCTCCATCATGGCTGTACTTTCAACTTGGTTTTGGTAATTTGTCAATGCTTGTTTTTCAGAGGAGAAGCAGGAATAGAGAGAGAACAGAGGAAAAAAAGTTATTGAAATAGGTCACAGCCAACTGCAATGAACATTAAATATCTCAAAAAATATGTATCTTCTGAAAAATAAAAATTATTTACATAGGCTTTGTTGTTTTGCCTGAAATGCTTTCAGGATACTTTACATGTACAAAGTATCTGCATAGTTTGTATCATAGTTGATAGAAGAGGGGTAGGCAAAGGGTCTTTATGGTTTTCATTATCTTTTTAAACTTGTTTTAATCAGATTAAATGGTCTCCCAGAAAAATTAAAACTGCTAAAAAAAATATTCTACAAAATTAGCAGCAAATAACTTCACTAACAGCTGATTCCAAAAAGGTTGAGGCACACTTAGTTTTCTTCTAAACTTTTCTGGATGTTTTCTTGGAAATTACAGTTCCAGAAAACTAGAGCTATAATTTCCAGGAAAATATCAATTACAAAAAGGAAAAAAATTCTACTGCAGTAAACCCCAGAATGTCCTATGGAATTTTGTGTAATGAAACTTTACCTGTACCTTTAAGAAAAGAAGCAACCTCAAATGTCACAGATTTGACACAAAAATCAGATGTCCTATTACTGCTAAAGAATAGTGGGCAGGGGAAAAAACTCTAAGTCTTTCAAAATGATAAAACTGACCAAAAAACATCAAGGCCTTAGGAAGTAGAAAACCTCTTACTACCCAATTACCTTCCACAGCAGGGTAATAAGTTTTGAGAATCAAGGACAAGTAATAACTGATGGGTGAGAAGGAAGAATAAAACCTTTTTTAAGAGGCTTCGATTTGGGTCCTTTGACATCTTAAACTAGAATGTTTGGTTCATGCTGTTAGCTTAGTAACTGAATAAATTAAGCAAGCACCAGAGGTTAAAACACACAATGAAAAGGTGGCTGATTCTTAGCAAAAGGGATTGCACAGGGTTCTCGGGCTAGCTGGCATTGTTAATAATTTGGGTAGAAAATATTCTTATTTTGTGTGAGGTAATGACCGTTCACTACTAGGTTACAATACAACTTAGTAAGTGATTACAACTCAAAATGGCAACATAAATGAGATTAAATAACACTTTAAAAAATTAATCAAATTAGGCCGGGTGCAGTGGCTCACGCCTGTAATCCCAGCACTTTGGGAGGCCGAGGCGAATGGATCACGAGGTCAAGAGATCGAGACCATCCTGGTCAACATGGTGAAACCCTGTCTCTACTAAAAATACAAAAAATCAGCTGGGCATGGTGGCGCATGCCTGTAATCCCAGCTACTCAGGAGGCTGAGGCAGAATTGCCTGAACCCAGGAGGCAGAGGTTGCAGTGAGCTGAGATCGCACCAATGCTCTACAGCCTGAGTAACGAGCGAAACTCCGTCTCAAAAAAAAAATAATAATAATAATGATAATAATAATAATCAAATTATTATTAAACAAGGTTTAAATAATAATAAATTAGAATATTACAGAAGGTTGGGGGAGAGATACATAAGTATAAAAAAAATCTCTGCAGATAAAAGAAAAATGAGTTTGCGCAAATGGGAGAGGAAAAAGACATAAGTTTCACTGTACATCAAGGCAGCACTTAGGAGAATATAAACACATAAGAAAATAAGAAGACAATATATAAGCTCCTTTTACTTAGCACTGACCAGAATGTAATTTAATTGTTTTAGGTCCTACAATTTTAACATTTAGAATCATAAAAAAACTTTAAAAGGGTATTAAATCATCCTAATAATAATAAAAAGACAGTACTCCTACATAGTAAATAACTGCATGTGGCATTTAGTAACAACATTGTTAGTATGGCAACATATCCTAGAGATTTGGAGGCTGCCAGTAACCAAATCTATGTAAAATTTTAATGTAAAATCCACCTTCACTCAGCAAAGTTTCCAAAACTGATGAAATAGGTCTGGAGACACTATTTTCCTCCATACTCTCCAGAAAGGTGTCTTTGAGGGTTTCTTTGTAAAGAAGCAGTTACAACAATGTTAACATGACCAATGTATTCCTGAAAAACTAATTATAAATATTTTTTTAAATTATCAAATATTTTACTTAAAGAAACCCTTGGGGTATAACAAAGATGACACTATTCGGCTATCTGTAGTTTCGCATATACCTTTATAGTACAGCCCTGTTTTCAACAAAGGCAGTGAAGCAGTCTACCCAACTTCTTAAAGGCTTTTAAGAGATGATGACAGGTCTTTACCACTGTAATTAAAGACAACTTAATTTCATTGCCTAAAGTCAGTCAAAATTCATTCACTTTGTAAAGTAATGATCATTTCAGCTGAACACATACAGCAAGAGGAATAGCCAGTATAGATTTTCAATAATTCTAATTATGAATCATTCTAAGTCCATGTGTGTTTTAATTTTCTGAAACCAACTGCTGAAAGAAAACACTCATGTTAACCAACCTACATACTGATTATAGGCAAATACATTTAAATATGTCACTTTTAATTTGTATTTCAAAAGAAAGCATCTAACTCAATAAAATTTAGGTTATTTTAATACCTTTCAGGAAAATCTGTATAAAGCATATAACAGTGTGTATATTATTTTTGAAAATACTTCATTTTGAAAATACTTTACATATACTCCATCTTAACTGAGAATAAATTAAAACTATTATTTCGAGCCTTGATTTTATGACTTATAATTACAAAGTTATTTTTCATACTACCCTCCCAAAAAAAAACTAGAGAAACTACTAAATACAGCAATTCTCTCCCTTCACGTTCTATAATGTGGTTGTGACTTTCATAATTATTTAAAATTGAGGAAAAACACTTCTACAATTCAGTTTCTGTAGCACAAATTATTTTTTGGACAAGTATAAAGCAAGTCTAATTTTTCTTGAAGGTCAAAATAATGATTTTTATTTTTTATTTTTTGAGACGGAGTCTCGCTCTGTGGCCAGGTAGAGTGCAGTGGCACGATCTTGGCTCACTGCAATCTCTGCCTCCCAGGTTCAAGCAATTCTCCCACCTCAGCCTCCTGAATAGCTGGGACTACAGGTGTGTACCACCATGGCCAGCTAATTTTTGTATTTTTTGGTAGAGACAGGGTTTCACCATGTTGGCCAGGCTGATCTTGAACCCCTGGCCTCAAGTGATCCGCCCGCCTCGGCCTCCCAAAGTGCTGGGATTACAGGTGTGAGGCACACTGCCCCAGCCAAAATGATGTTCTTAATTGGAACAATTTGGCATTTTTTCATGATTGGGATGCCTGATTTAATTTCATCAGTTTTAAATGTATGGAGTTGGCAATGAGCTAATATTATTTCCAAATTCTATAGATTATTCTGAAACAGGTTGTATTTCTCCTCCAGTCACTTAAAAATCCAAACAACAGTAACAATACAACCTGACTACAGGAGTACCTTATTATAAACTTACAGTTCTTACAGTAGAAAGAATATGAAGATGTTGGCTCTAGCCACTGTTGCATTACTAACTTTCTATCTGTGATACCTGGAATAAATATATTTTAAGGTCTCAGATTTTTCCCACAATGAAATGAGAGATGATTACTATAAAATTCTACCTTTTGGAGTCTAAAATTCTCTAGTTCTACTTCACATTAAAATTAATATAAAACTAATTGATCTGATTGTCAAAGTATTTGAAAACACAGATAATTGTTTTAAAGTACAAAAAAAATTTATGACCCAAAGAACCGTGCTAAGAAAATGTAAGGCATGCAAATTCAGATCTACAATACAGATAAATAAGGAGAAAACAAAAACAGTCAATTTGAAAGAGATTCTTCAATTTTAAAACAATTTACTAAGAAGTTTTACATAATGAAATGTGGTCAAAATTTCAACTTACATTTAACTTTTTAGAAACAAAAACAAAGGTGATTCTCAAATATCTGGATTGAATAATTCTATGTCAAAATCAGGTAGTACCTAGTCTTAAAATAAAAAACTTCATCACAAAAAAAGCCCTGCTTTTCCCTTAGCTAATTTAATATACACAGCTAATTTAATACACAACAGATTTTAAAGGAACAGCCTTAAAAATCATTGGGTTTATGATAAACTTGTACAGACCACTTATACAGTCACTAACAACCACTGTATCAAATATTAAGTAATGAAAAACAAAAACATACCAGTACTAAAGAGTCGAATCATACACTCATGAAGCCAGGGATGACTAGAATCAATAGCAAATGCCCTCTTTACTGATTGTAGCATCAAAAGAAACTTTTCTATAAAAAGAGAAAGATATATTTTGATCATGTGATAAGAGGCCTCCTCTGGAGGGCCAAGACCTCACAAATAGAAGAAGTAAATTTAGAGTCAATCACATCAGAACCACAAACATATGATTGAGGCAAACCATTTTCCTCAAGCTTAGCAACATTAGTTAATATTTTTCATATAACATACTTTAAGAAAAAAGGTTTATGAAATGTAGAAAGTTTAGGTGGCATTCAGCAATATTTAAACTAATTATATGTAAGCCAAGAAAATTTGAAGTGCTTTCATTTCCTAACCTTCTTTATTTCAAAATAAAGAAACCTTTCCCCCTACTTAGAAAATTTCATTGTATATGTTTGAAGGTATTCTTTTAATTTGTGACATGTGAAACAGCTTCCCTTCTGTTTGACTGTTCCTTTCCTGTTAATCGGTGACTACTCCTTTCCCCTCTAAAAGTAGAATAGTTACCAAGGTTATCTTTTCAGTCATTCTCTGATCTGTCCCCACTCCCATTCCCTGTATTTCCCAAGATTCGGTAGTATCTCCACTGTTAAATGGAAATTTGCACTTGAAAACTCAGTCTACTTCCAAGTTTTCTCTATAACCACCTCTTAGATAAGACTTTCCTAGTTTGGTACCATTTTCCCAATATCAAAGTTCAAAACCCAAGTCTCTTCTAATTCCCTTCCCTCGTCCCCAATCCTAAAAAAGCCAAACACACTGCCATGCCTTTGTCATTCCCAATTTCACACAACTGCAGTGGATTCCAAATGCTGGGGTTCTTTAGAGGTTAGAACACAGCAAAGAAGCCAACTGAATGGGGTAGATTGCCCTTCGCCACTTTAAGCAGAGCAGCTTTTGTATTTTATACTTCAGGGTTCCATTTAAGAATTTTTTAAAAAGGGGGCGTTGTATTAACTGTTAAAAGTTCGAAAATTACTGGACTATTAAACTTATTTTCCACATTATAATAATTGTGGGAAGAAGAAAATACAATAAGTATTTTAATCACTCAAAATTCTATCAATACAATCTATTATCTTTTGATCTATTTCTTCCCAGCCACTTCTATATTGTATACCTATGTAAATATATTAATAAAATTTCAATTTATAGGCAGTTCTGTATCCTACTTTGGAATAATATAACATAGCAACTTTTCCCCAACATCAATTACTTTTGATAAACATGACTTTCTTTTTTTTTTTTTTTTTTTTTTTTTTTTTNTTTTTTGAGACAGAGTTTTCTTCTTGTTGCCCAAGGTGGAGTACAATGGCATGATCTCGACTCACTGCATCCTTCACCTCTCAGGTTCAAGCGATTCTCCTGCCTCAGCCTCCGGAGTAGCTGAGATTACAGGCATACACCACCACACTGGCTAACTTTTTGTATTTTTAGTAGAGACACGGTTTCTTCATGTTGGTCAGGATACCCTCCAACTCCTGACCTCAGGTGATCCCCCACCTTGGCATCCCAAAGTGCTGGGATTACAGGTGTGAGCCACTGCGCCCAGCCAAACATGACTTTTTAAATGGATACTCATATAGAGAAGTACCATGTTATTCAAATGTTCTTTGGTAGGTACACGGTTTAGAGCAACAACCTTCTCTTTAATCTTACTAAACAGTTTCTCTTCCCTTTAATATGCATCACCTTTGTGACAAACTTTTTTCAATGAACCATTTGGATAATATTAACTCAGTACTCTACAATCTTATTATTTACTCTCTCTCTCTCTCTCAAAAATATATGTATTATAAGCATTCTAAACCTGAAAACCAAGACACTTTTCATTCATCTTTTACCTGCTCCAAGCAGTTCAGACAACTTCAATATTATTTACATACTCCTATGTTTTAATAGATACTTTTCCCTTCTATGTATCTTTTCCTTTAGAAATATAATCTATCCTTCAAGATCCAGCTCCAAAATTTTATCTTCTATTTATTAAAATCGCTAATAATAGCCAACATTTATTTAATGCTTACTGTATACCGGGTACTAGTCTAAGCTCTGTGTATTAACTAATTTTATCCACATGATCATCAGTTCTTTGAACCATATACATGGTAATTATATCTGACCTGAATTCTAGCTATGTATATACACATATATTGATTCTAGTATCCTAAAAGAAGTAATTGTATCATTATATCTATGTACATTCTGTTCATAGCAGGCACGTCTGTGAGAAAGCTGCATTGGCATTTGCTAAATAATCATACAATGGTGAAGCCATCAGTGTTGGGTGACTGTACCTAAGAAATAGAGTGATCAGTTTTATCAGGGCCACTATACCCTAATTGCCTACCTTTCCTAAAGTAAATCTCAAAGGCAAAAAGATGAGTCTCTATCTTGTTCTTCACCAAGTTCTTCAACGGTGTTAAAAATTTAATAGCTTCTTCCAATGGAGTTTCAACCTAACAAAAATAAAAGACATTACACAAATGGATGTCAGGTTCTTGGGGAATGTGATTTTATTCCACTAAAAATTCTTATTTTTAAAAAATAAAATCACTTACCAGTCACCCAGAAAAACACTGTCATATTTTAACCTCCCATAACCTAAACAAAGGGGATTTTGAATTCTAGAATTCTTCACTGATTTTTAACCCTAGATATTATATTATTGCTGGATAGGAACTATCCAAAAAGAAAGAAGTAGATAAAATAGAACTAGGAAAAGACAGTTAAAGAAACAGGTCAGATAGCCAAGGGGGAAAAAAAGAGATGTGAACAGGGATAAGGAGAAGTACAAAGGAAACTATAGAGACCATGACAGAATGAGTGACTGTTCTTATAATTCAAACAAAGTGAAGTATAATCAAGCTATTCAAAACAGTACACTGTCCATTCTGTCTTGCTTTGTTCTATAAATTGTATAGAAATTCATACTTATTTAAATGACATATTAACAGTAAGGTGGCATTTTAAAATATTAATATTTATAGAACAGTGTTCCTACAACTTTTTATTAATTACATAAATGTCATAGTAATTACATACTTGTAATCATTACTAGGCATGCATAATGCTATTGTGCTACTATTCTACTCCTGAACTGAATATTGAGACAATACTATTCCCTGTCTTATCTAAGGTGGGGCTGGAGAACACCACCATATTTATCAGAAGGGCACTGGACATCTGGATTCTGTATTTGCCTTCTCTCATTACAGAGGCAAGAACAATTTACCCTAATGGAAAATGGATTTGCCATATCTGTTCAACATGCCTCTGTCAGTACAGTAATTGTGGTTTCACCAAAACAGCTTCTGGCCAAGAAAAGTGTTTCACTGCATTGAAAAAAAGAAAAATAAAAAAAAAAGCAATGGAGTGAATTCTATGGGATATACCATATCCTAGTGTATAAAGCAGTTGGCCTTACAGGACAATGAACACGATACAGTTCAAGTGCCGGAATGTTTTCTTCTGAAGGATACAAGTTATAAACCAGAACCAGAAATCTCTAATAAATGTGGATTCAGGAAACAAGAGACAGAGGAGAAAATAAAGGCCCTCATAGGTATGACTTCTCCACACATTTGTACGTATTTTACTTCTTGCTCCCATGACTCCATATTCTACTAGATTGGAATTTGTGGTACAAGAGGGGAAATATTTGTATCAGAAACTGAGCCTGCCACCTAGTTGTATCAAGCCTTTCATGCCTCTAGGGTACAGACTGAAATGAGGGTCAGTGTATTGACCAGGGTAATTCACTATCAGAGAGATATGGCTGCTATTACAGAGGGCAATAAGGACTATAGGACAGGTGAATCAATACATTGGATTTAGTTAAATCAAGTACTTGAATTTGGAGAGAAGAGACAGAGAAATTAATTCTGTCTCAAACTTTAATAAACAAGAATATACTGCCCCAAAGGAGACCTCAGTTTGATGTTCTCATATGTAGTCTCAGTTTCTGCTTGCCTCTCAGAGTAAATCTAAATGTTTAAATATACATAGATAGCCACAATAAATCTAACTACACTATATATTTATTCATACATAGTCCAGAACAAGGTTTTATATATACATGAAAGCATGTAATCAGAAACATGAGTCTAAAATCAGTGTTTCAGGAAAAAAAAGTCAAAATATCCCTTGACAATCCTTTAAGCTGAAGACAAACAGATATAAAAATATACTTTGTATTATGCGTATGAAAACCATGTTTTCAATATCAAAGTAACAATCATCATTGCAAGATGTTTATACCAAGACAGGCACACAAGAACTGAAATGGACTATGGCGGTCATGCCTCCCAACTGATACTCAGTTGGGGTCCTGTGTTCACTGTGGGAAATATTAGATATAATTAACCACCATTGCCGGGCGCTGTGGCTCAAGCCTGTAATCCCAGCACTGTGGGAGGCCGAGGCGGGTGGATCACGAGGTCAAGAGATCGAGACCATCCTGGTCAACATGGTGAAACCCCGTCTCTACTAAAAATACAAA
>NW_016107618.1:353834-371389 GCF_001604975.1 Cebus imitator
AAAAAAAAAAAAAAAAAAAAGAATTAACCACCATTATACATATTATTCTGTGTCTCCCTTAAAGAAAAAATTACATCCAGTAATGAAGAGTTGAATTCACCTAGGTTAAATGCATATAGGATGAGACTGGACTGCACTTACAGGCAATTTGACACTTGTAAGGGCAATTTTAATCATATGCAATTTTTAAATTTATAAACTGACTTGAAATCTAATCCTCATGTTAAGATATATTATAAAGGAGTATATCTCTCTAGCATAAAAACTCCCAGCACAGCAACAAAAAGTTTAACATGATTAAATTTTTTACTGTACTAAGAAATCATAGTCTATGGAAGGGAAGTGTAGATACAATGGGGAAAAAATGCTAGGCGGGGTGCAGTGGCTCACACCTGTAATCTCAGCACTTTGGGAGGCCAAAGCCGGCAGATCACCTGAAGTCAGGAGTTCAAGACCAGCCTGGCCAATATGGTGATATTCCATCTCTACTAAAAATACAAAACAAAACAATTAGTGGGCATTGTGGCGCATGTCTGTAGTCCAAGCTATTGGGGAGGCTGAGGCAGGAAAATCACTTGAACCTGGGAGGCAGAGGTTGCAGTGAGCCTAGATCATGCTGCTACACTTCAGCCTGGGAAACAGAGTGAGACTTTTGTCTCAAAAAAAAAAAAAAAAAGTGCTGAGTGAAGGCAAGGAGGAACATAAAATGAGTGGTACAAAAGGGCATAAATACCAACTAATGCCTCACAGTAGTTGGAGAATCAAGTGATAGAGCTTCTGCCAAGACCTCATATTTATGCTCCGTTGACTGAATATTGACCTTACTAACTGAACCCCTTCCCAGTTTCCTTTTCTCCTTTACTGGAATTATTGCTAATTTAATAATGCTTTATTTTTATTTTATATACAGTCATGTGCCACATAACTATGTTTCTGGTCAACAATGGACTGCATAAGTGGTTCCATAAGATTATAATGCCCTATTTTTACTGTTACCTTTTCTATGTTTAGAAACACAACTACTTACCATGTATTACAATTGTCTATAGTATTCAGTACAGTAACATGCTATACAGGTTTGTAGCCAAGAAGCATCAGCTATACCATATAGCCTAGGTGTGTAGTAGACTTTACCATCTAGGTTTGTGTATGTACACTCTATGATGTTCACACAACAGTAAAATCACCCAAGCCGGGTGTGATGGCTCACACCTGTAATCCCAGCACTTTGCAAGGCTGAGGTGGGTGGATCCCTTAAGCCCAAGAGTTCAAGACCAGCTTGGGCAACATGGCAGAATCCCATCTCCATAAAAATAAAAATAAAAATAAATTGGCCAGGCATGGTGGCGCGCACCTGTAGTCCCAGCTATTCCGGAGGCTGATGTGAGAGGATCACTTGAGGCCAGGAGGTAGAGGCTACAGTGAGCCAAGATCATGCCACTGCACTCCAGCCTGGGTGACAGAGCGAGACCCTGTCTCAAAAGAAAACAAAAAACAAAACAAAGCAACAAAATCACCCAAGCATGCATTTATCAGAATGTATCCCCGTTAAATGATGCATGACTGTATATTATCCTGAACTGGTGACACTAAATTTGCAATTTAACACATAGAAGAAAGCTGAAACACAAGATCACCAAAAAAGGGGGGAGTGGGGACGGAGACTCTATAGACTGTAGAGCCAGACTTGGCAGGCAGCTTTTAAAATAACCTACAAAGTCACTCCTAGTTATGATGGGTTGGTATAATTTGACATTGTCATCACATTGGACATCTTGGTAAATATAGATGCTTTTAGAAAGGGGCATCTTGGAGGAAGTTAGCTGAGGAATAAAAGGGTCTTATGTACCTAATAGGTGAGAATATGTACTGAGGAGCAGTCCATGAAAAAGGGTGCCTTCCACTAAGCTTCCTACCAAAGCAGGCAGAAGCACCTTTTGTAGCCATTGCTTGCTCTGAGACTCTATAATCCTGACTACCAATAATTAGACCACAGGTTGTTACCTAGCCTGAAGGCAATCATGACAGCCTGGACACAAGGAAAACCTAAGTTTTTAAGGAAACCTAGTACAAGAATTCTGCTCCGTAGGTATACTCTTTATTAAATAGTAACTAAATAATCAAAAGAAATGCTTCCTCTCCTTAAGAAATATATGAAACCATGAAGAGTTATAAAGAAAAATGTCATTAAGGAAACTCATGGGATAAAGGGAAAAGCAAATAGACAAAGTGATGATGGCAGCAGGCGGGCAATGAAGGTGGTAAAAGTAGTAGTAATAAAGAAAGTGGAGGCATAAAGATGGAAGGTCTAAAGTTTAAGTTATGCCCTGAATAACTGAAATTCTCCAAGAGGTTTAAAAGGTCCATTTTCTATGCCTTCTTGCTTCCCTGGGTAGTCTTCCAATAAACGTCCAACAATAAAAAGGTATTGTGTTTGTTCCTAGTAGGTATGGAACTATTTGTAAAAAAGATATCCATGTATCTTTGTGAAATCCAACTGGATTTTGCTTGTGCGTGTATGTGCACGTGCACGCGCATGCTATTTTTCTTTTTTTTAAGAGACAGAGTCTTGCTATATCTCCCAGGCTGGAGTGCAATGGCTAGTCTCAGGCATGATCATAGCTCACAGTGTACTGCAGCCTTGAACTCCAAGACTCAAGTGATCCTCCCACCTCAGCCTCCTACATAGTTGGAACTACAGGCAGGTGGCTGTATTTCTCATAGCAATATTACTATGTCTACGTGATATTAGTGTCCACCTGCTCTGGTGGACAGAATTCTAAGCATATTCTCCAATTCCATGTGTTTGGTATTTTAATTTTGCTTGGTTATAAAGCAGTAAGGAGATGATTTGGAGCCTTTTCTTACTAGTGAGGCAAAAATTGAAGTCTGGGCCGATTGCTTACTATATTGCTTTAATATAACAAATTACGCAACTATTTTCATACAAAGTAGGAAGATGTCTAGGGTCAAAAGAAAGGACACGGGAATGTTATTAATCAAAATGGTTCATGTGACAACAAATATCTTGGTTTCAACTTAACAGTTAAAACCAGCAGGTCAGATTTTGCCTGGGGAAAATATTTATGACCTTATGCTAGAAAAAAAATAATGTAAACTGACAACATAGGTAAGTGGGAGATACATATATAGTCCTCAGTTTATAACAAACTCTATTTAGCCTAGACATAAAAACTTGCATATTACCACTTGTAACAGACACTAGATGCTTTACATATATATTTTCTCTGGCCCTAAATAAGGATTTTCTTAGTTCCATTTTATAGATGAGAAAACCATCAGAGAGGTTAGACAAAGTGTCCAAGGGCGCACAGTGAAAATATAAGAGGTAATATCTGAACCCAGATCAGAATGACTCAAAAGCCAAAATTTTTCCACCATACTATACTACATGACTTTGGAACAGGATTATTATTTCAAGCTTTAAACATGAAACAAGATCAGAAAGAAAAAATACTAAAAAATAAAATCATTTTTGGCTCTAAAATCTATAATCGCATTGGTCAAATAAGACAGTATAAAAATGACAACAGCTGGTTATAAAATTTCACTCAATTTTGCTAAACACTATTATTAAGTACCTTGGCCAGTTTCTCTGGAATAAGTTCTTCTTTTGGACCTCCAATTTCCTCATCATCATCATCCTTCTTCTTTTTCTGATTTCTCTGCTGCTTTTCTTTTTCTGCATTTTTTTTCTCTTCTTCTATCTGGGCTTTCTTTTGAGCTCTTCTTTGTTTATTACGTAGCTTCTTTAGCTCTTTGTCAGACATGTTTGCTGTAGGCAATAATTAATAAAATTAACAAGTATGTTAATCAGATTAGTAATTATTATTATTTAACATTACCAAACTCCTATTAAAAAATATTGCATGAGGCTGGGCACAGTGTCTCATGCCTGTAATCCCAGCACTTTGGGAGGCCGAGGCAGACAGATCACCTGAGGTCAGGAGTTTAAGACCAGTCTGGTCAACATGGTGAAACCCTGCCTGTACTAAAAATACAAAAATTAGCTGAGCATGGTGGTGCACACCTGTAATCCCTGCCTACTCAGGAGGCTGAGGCAGCAGAATTGCTTCAACCCAGGAGACGGAGGCTGCAGTGAACCGAGATCACACCACTGCATTCCAGCCTGGGCAACAAGAGCAAAACTCTGTCTCAAAAAAACAAACAAACAAAAATACTGCATGGTATGGATGTAAACATCCCTATATGCACCTAGCCTTTTAACGGTGCAACATCAGATACCAAACAATGGAACAAATTCAAAAACTTTTTTGAAACTGCATGGGGTATACATGTAAACAAATGACCACAGCAAAACATACAAGTTAAACATCAATATTAAACTATTTGCAGTCTATGAATAAAACAAACTATTGCATATCGCAAGTCTCTGTGGCTTCAGAGGACTATGCTCTCTTAGTTATGTCTTCTCTAACCTGGCCAAACAATTATTCATTCTCTCTGTGCTGCCACTACAGCTAATACATTTTGCTTGTCACAATAGTTTGTTTATACAGCTGTCTCTCTTTTAAACTATGAGCTCTTTGGTAAAGGAGATCCCGTCTCATTTGTAACTTTTTTATTTTCAGGGCCTAGCAGCCTGCCAAAACATACAGATAACACTCAAATATTTGTTAACAGAATAAATGAATAACTCTATAGTAAATTAAAAATTTAATATTGAAAATTAACAATATCCCTAGAACTATAAACCCCTGAATGTCTCAAAAGACTGGAAATCACTAACAAATATGCTACAATATAGTGAAAAATTTATATTGTTTTGATTTCAAAGAACAAATTTGAAAGCTACAGGTTCATCCAGTATTTATTTGGATAACATCTGTTAATATTGAGAAATGAAAAAAGCCATTCCAAAATACAGTACCACTGTGATTTCAACATATGCCCACAAGTTCTACCTTTCAAAAGGCAGACCCTATTTCCCCTTCCCCTTAAATGTGGACTATATTTAGTGATTCATGTGTAAGGAATAACATGTACTATACACCACAGTATGTAACATTAATATAGGGGCAAAAAAGGACTACAGGTTCCTCCTTACTTTCTTTTGGATCATTCAGAGGAAGCTAGGTCCTATATTATAAGGAAACTCAATCAGTCTTACGGAAAGACCAATGTGTGGCAAAGAACTGATGTCTCTGGCCATGAGAGTAAGCCATCATGGAAGGAGATCCTCCAAGTTGATCCTTCAGATGCTCCAGCTGGCAACTTTGTTTTTTAATTTTAAAATATAAATAGAGACAGGGCCTCACTAATGTTGATGAGGCTGGTCTCGAACTCCTAGACTCAAGCAAACCACATGCCTCAGCTTCCCAAAGCATCAGGACTACAGGAATGAACCACCATGCCCGGCCAACATCTTGATTTCAACCTCCTGAGAGACCCAGAGTCTTCAGGAACATACAGCCGAGTGACTTCTGTTCCTGACACATGGTAACTGTCAGATAATAAATGGTTGCTATTTAAAGCTGCTTTGTTTTTGAGTAATTTGTTTTGCAGCAATAAACAACATAGATTTTGGTACCTGAACATGAGATACTGCTATAACAAAAACCTAAAATGTGGGAGTAACTTTGGAACCAGGGAGTGGCAAAAGATGGACAGACTTTGAGTAGGGCTTTAGTGGAAGTTTAAAGAACCTTGGACTATTCATGTAACTCTAGACTTGGAAAAGGCTGCAGGTGAGTCCTTAAAATGAAGTGAAGGCTATGTTACAGCCACAAAGTAGCAGAAAGTTTGGCAACAGTGTTATAAAATGAACTCAGAGAGCTAACTAAGGGGATTTTCAGGCAAAGTGCCCAAGAGAAGTGCAAGAGGAGAAAGAAACTAAAGAAAGGAGAGGAACTTGATGATTTTGAAAACTCTCAGCCTCCCCAGAAATGGCTTGCTAGGCAAAGATCAAATCCAGGCAATTGTCAGGAAAATATGTCAAGAGAAAAGGCAAAGGGCTTGGCATTACAATCTTTTGTTAAGATCTAGAACTCAAAATATGGTGGTGTCTCACTACTTAGTCTGAAGAAAGGCTCTCTCTATGACTCAGATTCTCTCAAACAATAAAACATCTAAGAAACTTAAGGGTGTTCTCCCCCCCCCCCACAGAAGCTCAAGGTACATGTGGATTCCAGTAAGATTCACAAAAGATTCATGATGTTTATTCTATGGGCAGAAATAGTAAATTTGGATGGAAAAGAACAGAGACAGCACAAAATGAAAAGAGGCCTTCAGACTCTCAAAATTTTACTGGCCAGAAGAATATGGAAGAACTACTCAATTGCAAACAATTGTTAACTTCCAAAAGAAAAAAGGTAATTCGGAAAGTGGAACCAGGAACCCAGAGGGCAGGGTCGAGAGCCACAGAAAATTATTCCAGTCTTGGGTCCTAATCAAAGAACTATTAAGCCATGGACTTTAGAATGGATGTGGTAACACTCCTGTGTGCCTCCTAAGAATGTCTACAGTGATTGTCCTATGTGTGCGTCATTTTATATTGGGTATGTAGTTGATAGTTAACTTGCAATTTTAGTTCACAGGATTTTATATTAAAAGAACTATAATTGAAAAGCCACACTTAAGGTTAAAAAAAATTTTTTTTTAAACCCTATGCTCAAGGAGGTGTTTCAGCACCTGAACCTGATATACGTGACAAGATTCTGAACTTTAAGCTAATGTTATAATAAGATAAATCTTCTGAAGGCCTTGGAAAGGCTAACTATATTTTCCATATAAGAATAATGTAAGCTGGGCATGGTGGCTCATGCTTGTAATCCCAGCACTTTTGTAGTCTGAGGCAGGAGGATCACTTGACCTCAGGAGTTTGAGAACTGGCAGTGCAACACAGCAAGATCCCACCTTTACAAAAAACTTAAAATTTGGGCATGGTGGCATGTGCCTGTAGTCCTACCTACGTGGTAGGCTGAGGTGGGGGAAATAGTTGAGCCCAGGAGTATGAGGCTGTAATGAGCTATGACTGAGTCACTGCACTGTACTCCAGCCTGGAAGGTAAAGTGAGACCCTATCTCAAAAATTAAAAACAAACACACACCAAAAATGATAATGTAAATAATTTGTAAACAAAATGCAGACCATGGCAGTTAAAATTATGTCTACAAATTCTTCAGCTCTCCTCCCCTCAAATGTAGGTTGTGCTTGGTGACTCTCTTCTGACCAATTAGAATGTGAAGGAAGTAATGGTATGACGTCAGGAAAAGAGAACACTAAAAAGGTGTTGTTGCTTCTTCCTTTCTCTCTGTCATCATTAGCTACCATGTCTTCAGAAATTTTAGAATCTCTACGGAGACCTTGCCAACAGCCAGGTTGAGTGAGCCAACTAGGAAATGGATCCTTTCAATCCTAGCCAAGTATTCTAATGGTTGCAGGCCCATCCAAATTCTCAACTACAACTTCCTAAGAGATCCTGAGCCAGAGTCACTTAGACACTTCTGAATTCCTGACCCAAAAAAGGGTTATTTTAAGCTGCTAAATTTAGGGATTAATTTATTATGCAGCAATAGATAACATATAGCCAACGAAAACAAATGCTTTATCTGTTTCTCTTTAGTGTACTTGAGTAAGTACACTAAAAACAAAATGCAAAAAAAATATTCCTAAAAGACCAAAAAATTACATTCTGGAAACACAATACTATAAATGGATGGCAACATAAGCAGTGACCTTTTTAATGACTGGTAAAATAATTGCTACCACTTGCATCCTTGCTACATGATAGATATAACGCATACCTTATATTTTCTTTTTCTTTCTTTCTTTCTTTTCTTTGAGATAGGGTCTCACTTTGTCATCCAGGCTGGAGTGCAGGGGTAATCATGGTTCACTGCAGCTCTCACTACCAGGGCTCAAATGATCCTTCCATATCTACCTCCTGAATAGCTAGAACTATTATAGCTAGAACAGACGCTCACCACCATGCCTGTTTTTGTTGTTCCTGTTTGTATTTGCAGAGACAGAGTTTTACTATGTTGCCCAGGCTGGTCTCGGACTCCTGGACTCAAACGATCCACCTGCCTTGGCCTCCAAAAGTGCTGGGATTACAGGTGTGTGCCATGGCACCCAGCCCATACCCCATACATTGTATTTCGTTTGACAACCTCATGAATTAGAGAATAATATTTTATTTATACAAATTTCAGAGGTTTCAGAGGAGGTTTCAGAGGAAAATAACTCAAAGTGATGGTAAAATGTAGAACAAGGATGTAAATCTACTTCACTTGGACTCCAAAGTCTAGGCTTCCTCTATGCTATACTAAACTTCAGGTGATTAAAAATCCAAATGTACGTGGGCGTGGTGGCTCACGCCAGTAATCCAAGCACTTTGGGAGGCTGAGGCAGGTGGATCACCTAAGGTCCAGAGTTCAAGAACAGCCTGGCCAACATGGTGAAACCCCATCTACTAAAAACAAAACTTTGCTGGGCGTGGTCGTATGTGCCTGTAATCCCAGCTACCCGGTAGGCTGAGGCAGTAGAATTGATGGAACCCGAAAAGTGGAGGCTGCAGTGAGCCAAGATCACGCCACTGCACTCCAGCCTGGGGTGACAAAGTGAGACTCTGTGTCACCACCAACAACAACAACAAAAAAAAGCCAAATGTAAAAATTACAAAACGATACTCCAAAGTCTAAGGCCTTTTCTACTGTGTCATACCAAACAAAAGTCAGCAAACATTTTTCTGTAATGAACCAGATGCTTAGTAATTTCAACATTGTAAGCCACAGGTCTCCGTTGAAATTAACTTAGCTACTATAGCACAATAGCAGCCGTAGAGAATATGAAAACCAATGGGCTTGGTTTTGTTTATTCCAATAAAATTTTATTTACCAAAACAGACTGCACTATGGATTTAACCTAAGAGCTGCACTTTCGGCACTATTCTATACTGCATGCCTTAAAAGGTCTCGTGTCAGTTCACCGTAGAACTGCCACAAAAAAAGAGAGAAAACAACCACCACATATGTAATTAATGAAGAATTAATAACAATTCGAATCCTGTTTCACCTGACTTACCAGCACTAATTATCTAGAGAAGTGCTATAATTCTCTACTTTACATATATTAGCTATTACTTCCATTAGCATAAATAAGAGGCTCAGAATTTTAGCTTAGGGCCGGGTGCAGTGGCTCATGCCTGTAATTCCAGCACTTTGGGAGGCCAAGGCAGGAGGACTGCTTGAACTGGGGAGTTCAGGACGAGCCTGGGCAACACAGGGAGAACTCCATCTCTACCCCCACAAAAAATGTTTTTTAAAATTATTCATTCTGCTCTAGAACAAAAAATAAAGAAAAAATAAAAAAGAAATTAGCCAAGTGTAGTGATATGTGTCTATTGTCCCAGCTAATAAGGAGGCTGAGGTGCACAGATCACTTGAGCCTGGGAGGTTAAGGCTGCAGTGAGCTGTTGTCATGCCACTGCACTCCAGCCTGGGCAACACAGCAAGATCCTGTCTCAAAAAAGAAAAAACGATTTTTACCTTAGAAGAAACTAGAGGAAAAGTTTACTCTGCTAGAAGATAATATTGTACCATCTTTTTTTTAAAGTATGTATGTACATATAAACGTATACAGAGAAAACAACATTCGAGCCTAGACAACTTTAACCAGTCAAACTAACATCAACATAGCAAGGCAGAAGAAATCTGGACATATAAAGACTTGAAATGATAAAAATACAAGAAAAGTAACTTCTGAAGAAATAAAGGCTAACTAACAGATGTTTATTATAAATATTAAACTTGCCAGGGGTGGTGGCTCACGCCTATAATTCCAGCACTTTGGGAGGCCGAGGCAGGCAGATCATCTGAGGTCAGGAGTTCGAAACCAGCCCGGCCTACATGGTGAAACTCCGTCTCTACTAAAAATACAAAAATTAGCCAGGCATGGTGGTGGGTGCCTGTAATCCCAGCTACTCTGGAGGCTGTGGCAGGAGAATTGCTTAAACCCAGGAGGAAGAGGCTGCAGTGAGTCGAGACTGCACCACTGCACTCCAGCCTGGGTGACAAGAGTGAAACTCTGTCTCAAAAATAAATTAATAATTAATTAAATTTTACCATCAGAAGTACATACTTCTATAGAAAAAAAGGCAGCAAGTACACTCTTGTTCCTACTAATCACCACCACAACTCTAACCATACAATAAGACATGGGGGAAAAGGTATAAACATTGAAAGAAATAAAACTACTGCCATTTACAGATTAACGTAATGGCCTACATAGAAAATTTTTAAAAATCAACTAAAAAATGACTCAACCTAATATCAGAAACTTTCTGGAAGAGAAGCCAATTCTACCGTGTATACAAAAGCAAAAATCTGCATGTAAAACCACAAAAATTCTAAAGACATAGTGTTAGATTGAGAAAAATGGATCATAATAACAGAAACCTATCTGTGTACTAATGTCAATACCACATAGTTTTAATTATATCTTTAATATATGTTAGACCAAGAAACCATGCCTACAATCTACTACATTATGTTTTCGGAATTTAGCATGATAAAGGTAGCATTTGAAATCAGTGAGGAATACAAAAACCTGTTCAGTAAATATTACTGAAGGGTTAGTACTTTATTTTGGGGAGGAAGGGAGGTGGAAAGCCACCCTCCACCTTACAACATATATAAAAATTAACTCCAGATGTTTAAAGAGCAGAATCTAAAAATTGCAAAGCAGAAGTATTAGAAGAAAAACACAGAAGATATTCATAAATATATTTTAAATTTTTAAGTAGAAAAGGCCTTTCTAAGCAAGACCTAGAAGCCACAAAAAAGACTAAATATTAAAAATTAAAACTTTTGTATGATGAAAGATATTCATCTTAAAGGTTAAAATCTAAGTGAAAAAAAGAAAATATATAATCCACTCCATTAAAAATCTAGAAATTGGCCAAACATAGTGGTTCATGCCTGTAATCCCAACAATCTGGGAGACCAAAGCAGGAGAATCACTTGAGCCAAGGGGTTCAAGACAAGCCTGGGCAACATGGCAAGACCATGTATCTACAAAAATAAATTAGTTGGGTTGGGTGCATGCAGCTACTCAGGAGGCTGAGGTGGGAAGATTGCCTGAACTCAGGAGTTCTAAGGCTGCAGTTAGCTATGATCACATTAGTGGACTCCAGGCTGGGCAACAGAATGAGATCCTGTCTCAAAGCAAAAAAAAACAAACAAAATACAGAAATTGGAAACTAGGTATTTTGCCCAACATGTAAAAATATAAGGAGAGCAATAACTTTTAGAGCTGGTGATAATGTAAAATAAAAGAAATTCTCAATACCATGCTGGTGATAATAAAAGCTGATGAGTCCTTTATCTCAAATTCTTATACCCTTTGACCCACCAATTTCCACTTCTAATAATCCATGCTAAATAAATATGCACATAATTATGTACAAGGACATTTACTATACTACTATAATGGTGAAAAAATTCACAGATTCCTACATAGTCATTAAAATGTTAATGGTGAAAACAATAATTATCATATGCAGACATGGAGCAATACTATTAAATGAGGTAAAAAGTCCAAGTTGCAGAACAATGGGTATGATATAAACCCATTTATGGACTAAAGAACAGTAAAACAAACAAGAAACCCTGCAAAGAACCATCCTGAAATGAATGTGTATATGTACACATAGAACTTTGGAAATTGTAGTTGTGCATAAAGGGAATTGATCCTTTCACGGGGATAATGGTTGAAATGAAGAATGGGTGGGAGAAAAGTGAAAGGGGATCTTCATATTTACTAAGTATATTTCTGTATTGTCTCAGCTTTGAAGAGTTCATTGTACATTATTTGTATAATTTGAAGAAGAAGAGGAGGAAGGCAGAAGAATAAAAAGAAAGAAAAACAAAAGAAGCCAAAGAGTCATAGCTCTCAACTTTAACTGTAAACTGTCCAACAGTTTCTTCTTACTGCAGTTTTCTTCTAAGTTGAAGCAGCACCAACTGGTAGAAAGAGATTCAAGTGATATCTGTACAAGGGCTTCGGTGTGTGACCTTAGAAATTCCAATACTGTCCTTTGGCAACAGGAAGTACAAATTTATGACAAATTAGCAAAATAATTCAAAAGCTCTTTGGCAGGAAGAAGGATATAGAAAGTAGCCAATAATATCCTCAAAAAAAGAATAAGCGGCCGGGCGCGGTGGCTCAAGCCTGTAATCTCAGCACTTTGGGAGGCCGAGACGGATGGATCACGAGGTCAAGAGATCGAGACCATCCTGGTCAACATGGTGAAACCCCGTCTCTACTAAAAATACAAAACATTAGCTGGGCATGGTGGCACNAAAAAAAAAAAAAAAGCTTCTTAATTATTACTTCATTTCATTATTTTCTCGCTAAATAAATTACTGGCTTACTATCAGTTCTTCAAGAGCTTTCATTACTAAATTTTATTTGCAACAAGATAGAGAAGAACCAACTTTATTTTAAGAAGATACTAAAACATATGACTAAAAATTCTCAAGCAAGGCCCAGGAGTTGAGAAGTCAAGAGATAACTTGTAGAATTTACAATTGAATCTTCAGTTTCATCTCATTAACACTGCCAGATACTGATATGTTATACTCAAATGTTAATAGAAATACACATTTCACAGCAAATATAATTACTTTTGGATTACCTAAATACTCTTACACCCCAGTCCCAAGAGAATTACCCGATATGTGTGAATATATATACATTAATGTGTGTGTGTGTGTGTGTACGTGTGTGTGTATACAGATGAATGATCAGATTAGTATGACAATGACAAGTCTCAAAGTAATTAGATTGAGAAATGTACTATACTTGTTATTTCATGTTTTTTGAGTTATCAAATGTCATTTTCCTACATTTAGAATCTATAAAAGTACAGGGAAAAAAAATTCTTGTCAAGTCTCATTCCCTTATAAGAAAATTAAAAAAAAAAAAAAAAAAAGAAAAAAAAAAAAAAAAAATAAAAAAAAAAAAAAAAAAAAAAAGGAATAAGCTCAGAAGAAAAAAGAAAATCAAACATACTTTTTATGCCCCAATTCCTGCAACATTTTTTTTTGCCAAGAGTAAGTCACAAAATTTTGGACATATAATTAATTTATATTTTTCTACATATGAGATCACTCATTATCAGGTTCTTCCCCAAATAGCTGTCTAGGGAAGACTTCTTCCTAGTCA
Source organism: Cebus imitator (assembly GCF_001604975.1). Taxonomy (NCBI): domain Eukaryota; kingdom Metazoa; phylum Chordata; class Mammalia; order Primates; family Cebidae; genus Cebus; species Cebus imitator. The sequence goes on from NW_016107618.1 coordinate 367,044, forward strand.
TTCTGAGGCCCTGCTATAAAAATAGTACATTAAAAATGGGTCAAATGATAAGTCACTGGGCAATTTTCCTAGCTTTATCCCAAGCTGGTTTTTAATGTTCAAGCAATATTAATTTTTAATAGGTTAATTATAAATTACTATTAAAAAGAGGAATAGGCTAGGAACCGTGGCTCATGCCTGTAATTCCAGCACTTTAGGAGACCAATTCCAGCACTCTGGGAAGCTGAGGCGGGCAGATCACTTGAGGTCAGGAGTTTGAGACCAGCCTGGACAAGATGATGAAACTCAGTTTCCACTAAAAACACAAAATCAGCCAGGCATGGTGGTGGGCACCTGTAATCTTAGCTACTTAGGAGGGTGGGGAAGGAGAATCACTTGAACCTGGGAAGTGGAGGTTGCAGTGAGCCGAGATCACGGCACTGCACTCCAGCCTGGGAGACAGAGTGAGACTCTATCTCAAAAAAATAACTAGTAATACTAATAGCCAACACTTATGTAGAATTATAATACTAATTATATAATTAGCAGTCTAGTTACCTGTAAAATAGCAATTAATAATTTTGGGCAAACCAGCTATTAAATGTAAAATTCATGACATACAAACTTCTTAAATGCTAATGAATAATTACAAATTAAATTCCTGTTTAACTTTGGAAGTAGAAAAGTAAACATTTTTCTTTTGTTTCTTAGAGAACCTTGTATACTATCTTCCCACGTGGTGCTCAAGAAAAATATGTATTACTGAAAAACATAAATACACATACACACACCAGAACACAAGAAGAACTCTAAATATTATACCTGTATCAGCTTCATGTTCTTTATTCTCATCTGTAAGGGGGTTGTCATGAAGCTTCAGATAGATCTCTATAGCAATTCTTGCTGCCTTGAAGTAAAATGGATGCTGCCGAAGTACATCTTCTAGTTTTAATAAGTCCACATATGATCTAAGGGTAATCTTCCTCATACAGTATGTATGAAAGTCAAACTGGTCATCAGTGATTTCTATAAAATGCTAACAAAATTATCTTTTTATTATTATACTGAAGTACAGCAATGGCTAAGAAAACTATAAAATAAAAGCCTTGGAATACTTGTTACTTTGGCATGAAAAAAAACTAGTAAAATAAAAAGAAATAAAGAACTACAATTATTCAACAGGAATATTTTGCATTTCAAATAAGCAAATACAGTTAGCCACTGTGTAGCACAAGATATGGCACACTGCAGGCACTGAATCATTTATTAAAAAGTGAAGCTTTAAAAATATATTTATTCATTATCTCTTCCTTAATTACACTTAAAGCTATTGTGACAATATCAAACATAATTTATTAGCAGACATAGTAGTGCAATAAAGTAGATTCAGATGTTAAACACTTGAGTTTTTATCTTCAGAATAATTTGCAAAGGATTATAGTATGTATTTGGTAACTTTTTTTGAGGATACAAATCTGAATCCTAGGCAATGTGATGCTGGTATGTGGAAAAGAAATCAATTAGCAAGTAAGTCAAGCAACCAGGAACTTAATGCATTTCAACTAACCTTTGGTATTCTATACTTGGCAATATTATAAATGTGTAATTAGTTATAAAAACTATGTTTATCTGTGAAAAACACAAAAAAGAAAACCAACCACTAGTCATGGAAATTAGTCAAAAGTGAAGAGGATTAAGAAAACAATGGTTTTATCGAAAAACATGAAATTACATAAGCTATAGAAGGAATATTGTGAAAAGTCTTTAACATTTATATCTTACCAAAGGTATATGGTCATCAATATACTCTACAAAAAACAGCGTCCTAGGAGTACCTTAATGAGCTTTCTTTGTACTACTGAAGAGGCAGCAGCAATTTGAAAGATTCAAAAATCAATAAAAACAGCCAAGATACAAAATTTCCATAAAGTTTTTAAAAAGAATCCTTACAGAAATAATAGACAATAGAGATGCTGACTGAAAATGTAGTCTATATATTTCCAACATAAAAACTGAAAAAAGTGAACACTGATTTTAAAAAGCAACTATTATGAATGATAAAAAACTATAAAATTTGTCCAAAACCATCAACAGAATAAAACAAGAAACTTTTATGTAGAAAGTACTTACTCTCTCAATCTCATGACATTTCTTAAGTGCTTCACCAAATTTATTCATTGCTTTATAAGCCTGGGCACATTCTGTTTGGAACCACATACACTGCATTTCATTCAAATTCTCTACTGCTGATGTTCCTTCCTATACAAAAATCAAAAATATTCAAAATCATTTTTTATCCGACATCACTCTACCACAGGATTTAAAAAAAAAAAAAAAAAAAATTTTCTGTTGAATTTAACTCTTTAAAATTTTTTTTTTTTTTTTTTTTTTTTTTTTTTTTTTTTTGGTTTTGTTTTTTGGGATGGAGTTTCGCTCTTGTTACCCAGGCTGGAGTGCAATGGCGCGATCTCGGCTCACCGCAACCTCCGCCTCCTGGGTTCAGGCAATTCTCCTGCCTCAGCCTCCTGAGTAGCTGGGATTACAGGCACGCGCCACCATGCCCAGCTAATTTTTTGTATTTTTAATAGAGACGGGGTTTCACCATGTTGACCAGGATGGTCTCGATCTCTTGACCTCGTGATCCACCCGCCTCGGCCTCCCAAAGTGCTGGGATTACAGGCTTGAGCCACCGCGCCCGGCTCAAAATTTTTTTTAAAACATTCTTAGAGTAAAAGAGAATAGTTAACATGTGAAAGCAATTGAAATTCTCTAACCACTAAAAATAATTTGTAGTTCACAAGTAATTAAACAAACGGTCTACATAATTGAGGGTAGAGATTAACTTAAGAATACCAACACAGAGCAGGTATTCAATAAATATTAGTTAGTTCCCTTGGCCCCTAAAAAATTCATCTAAAATGCATCAATATAAACCAGTTTCAAAGTCCATTGCACAACCCTCTAAAAGGAAAATACTTTATACCAATGTTGACTCCAGTGTCTTCTGGTTTAGGGATTTAATTAAAATCTTGGCTATTTTGGTGTTGAAAATACTAAAAATAAACTTTGAAAAATAAGCATGGTATACAAGTATGAACTGGTTCATGTCTTCTGTATTGATAATTAAGAACACTAGCTGTACAAACCCTCGTAAACTTTGAGCACATTTCTTCAGCTTCTTTAATCAGATTGGCTTTTAGCATATATTTTGCACATTTGGAGTTGATAAATCTGTCTGCTGTGTCCAAGGCCTGGGCCTCATCCATCCACCTTGCAGCTTCTTTAATATTTCCAGCGTGCTTAAAAGGTACAAAAGCAAAATAAACCGTTTAGTATGCTAAGTTTACTGTGGCAGGTAATTCATTACCTGTTGATAAATAATTTAAAAACAAAAGTAAAGGCATTCTTCTGACTCTTCGATGCTAGTCAACATAGAAGAATGCATTCTTCCATAATATAAGTTCTGATTCCTTTTTCCAGCCATCAAGAATATAAGCTGTCTAACAATAAAGACTTATTTTAACAGTTTTGTCTACTGTTATATCTCCATTGCCTAAAAAAACTGCCTGGCACATAGTAAAAATACTCAAAAATAATTGTTAACAAATAAGACCAGGTGCAATGGCTCATGCCTGTAATCCCAGCATTTTGGGAGGCTGAGGCAGGTGGATTACCTGAGATCAGGAATTTGAGTCCAGCCTGGCCAACATGGTGAAACCTCATCTCTACTAAAAATACAAAAATTAACTGGGCACAGTGGTGCGTGCCCATAATTTGGGAATTGCTTGAGCCCAGGAGATGGAGGTGGCAGTGAACTAAAATCATGCCACTGCACTCTCCACCTCCATAAAAAGGAATAAATAATAATAGAAATGTTTAAGTCAAAACATAATTCAATGTGAAAGTCATAAAAGGCAAATGGATGGCCAAAGCTCTACCTTAAAGGAACCATGTAAATATTACTCATTAGGACCATTAGTAGACATTCCCCAATGATCCTCATTCTAAGTTACCTAACTAGCCCATTTGGCAAAGCCTCAAAAACCAATGAGCCACAATCTGCCTTTTAAAAGTGCTTCTTTAGCTGGGTGAGGTGGCTCATGCCTATAATCTCAGCACTCTGGGAGGCTGAAGAGGGTGGATCACTTGAGGCAGGAGTTCAAGACCAGTCTGGCCAATATGGCAAAACTTCATCTCTACAAATAACACAAAAATTAGCTGGGTGTGGTGGTGCACACCTATAATTCCAGCTACCATTCTGGAGGCTGAGGCATGAGAATTGCTTCAACCCAGGAGGCAGATGTTGCAGTGAGCCAAGACTGTGCCGCTGCACTCCAGCCAGGGTACACTCTCTCTCAAAAAAAAAA
>NW_016107618.1:371971-376863 GCF_001604975.1 Cebus imitator
CAAGTCTCATTCCCTTATAAGAAAATTAAAAAAAAAAAAAAAAAAAAAGATTTTTACCTTATAGATTTTAGCTTTCACAAGAAAGAGTTCTATTAATGTAGGTGTACTTTCAATAGCAGTATTTATGTACTCCAGAGCAATAGATGGCTGACCAATTTTGTCATAATGTTGTGCCAAGTAGTACTGGACCCAAAGTAATGTGGTTGGTGGTTCCTCCTTTCCATCATCTTAGGGGAAGAGGGAGAGAGGGAGAAGAAACTAAGATGAGGCATTACATATATTAAGAGCACCCCCCAAAATGGTCCCTATTAATGTTTATTAATAAGGGAGGCACTACGAAAGGAGTTTATTTATATATCTAACTATAAAACCCCCCTAAGTCTGTAAGATCTTTGGAAAGGTCCATGTTTTCTGTTCTGCATCCTTACAACCCCTATCGCAATGTCTTGCATATAATAGCTTCATGAAACAAACATGGGAGATAAATAAGGTCCAACTACCTAGAAAGAAAACTGAAATAGGTAGTGGGGAGACAAGCTGTACTAGAACTATGAGAGCATACTGATCAGGATGTTGTTTATAAAGGGGGAAAAAATTAAAAATTTTCTCCATTCATGTGAGATGAAAAAAAAAAAGAAAAAAAAAAAGCCCTGACTGCTTAACTGAGTTTCTAGCTAATGCACCAAACTGTATGTAAACATACTTGTAATGTGGTTGTTTTGAATTTGGTGATTATATTCTTTACATATTTTAATATCATGCTGAATATGCAAAGATGCATAACTTAAGTCAAATAAAAATTATACCCTAAAAATGAGATGACAAGTAAAAAAGCTTTATATTGTAGTTTATTATTTAATTTTAATATACTCACAAGAAAATGTGTAAGTTAAATATACAATCCACACATTAAAAAATTCTTTTTTAATACAAATTTCTAAAATCTGAGAACTGTTATGTGCTCTCAAAGAAAGCAACGGATTGTTTTTTTGTTTTTTTGTTTTTTCTCTAGTAAAAGCAGGATGGCTCAGTGGACAAATAATAGGAGTGGAACTCACCAACTCCCCATCTGATAGATCTGCAACAAAAGTGCTGCATATTCTTGGGCATGTCATTGAACCTCTTCCACATTTGTAAAATATGTAGGAAAATGCTGATAATCAAAGGAACATCAGGATGATTAACCAATGAAACCATGGTAACACCTTTTCAAAAAGTACTATTAAAATTAATCTGAGATCTAGAAACAATGACCAACCCAATAGCAATATGCACCCAGGGTCCCATACTGGGCTTTCCCACTATAGGAACCAGAACTCCTAGGAAAAACAATTGATTCCAGATCTGCAGTAGCAGCAATAAACTGGAATATCTTGTCTTATTAACACCCAAGAAGCTATCAACTACTACTATGGTATGTAAAGAATGGGACCATTTGAGATTTAAAACATCAAATATGCTTAAACCCATGAATTTGTAATACTTTTTAAAAATGTATTTGTTGTCTTTGAAGGATGCTACTGAACCAACAATTTATTATTATTTTGAAAACTGATAAAGAAATTTTAAAAAGCAGGGTGCGGGAAAAAAAATCCATTTATCATGCTTTTCCTATGCAAACCAAAACATTGTGTAAACAGACAATAGAGGAAGAGAATTTTCTCTTTTAAGATAATAAAGAATAATAGAATATCACCAGTTGGTAATTCTCAACAGTTGCTAACATATAAAACACACACTATATGCCTACAAATAGAAGAATATGCTACCACCTGTAAGAATCTTGCTCACTCCCCTGTTTGAAAAACAAAAACAAAAGCAAAGCCATCAAAACAATACTGAATCTCATCAAATCTCTAGTCGGACCTGTCCATTAGAAAATTCTGTCATGACAGAAGTGTCCTACATTTTCCCTGTCCAACATGGTAGGCGTTAGCTATGTATAGCTATTGAGTAGCACTTAAAATGTGGCTATTGCAGCTGAGAAATGGAATTTATTTAATTTTTTAAAAATTTTAATCAGCCACTGTGCTACTGGCTATCATACTAGCAACAAACTTCTACATCCAACTACCAGTTTATAGGAAATTCAGAAGGCAAGGAATAATGTGTTAAGCAACACATGGGGTACAGTCAGCAAATTCTGGACTGGGAAAACTGAAAAAAAAAATTTCTTCAACAAATAAATTGCTGGAAAAAGGATGGGACAGAAACCCACAGATTACAAGAGTTTAAGAGACATATCAACTAAATTCAAAGTACAAATCTTATCTGGATCTTCATTCAAACAAACTTCAAAAAAGGAAAGACAAGAAAAAAACAATGACATTTATAATATATCTGGAAATGTAAACACAGGCTGAATAGTTAAGAAAGTATTAATTTTTGCCCAGCATGGTGGCTCACACCTGTAATCTCAGCACTTTGGGGGGCTGAAGCACTTGAGGTCAGGAGTTTGAGACCAGCCTGGCCTAGCCAACATGGTGAGACCCCATCTCTGCGAAAAATACAAAAATTAGCCAGGCATAGTGGTGGGCACCGGTAATCCCAGCTACTCAGGAGGCTGAGGAAGGAGAATCACTTGCCCATGGGAGGCGGAGGCTGCAGTGAACTGAGATCGTGTCACTGCACTCAAGCCTGGACAACAGAGCACGACTCCATCTCAAAAAAAATAATAATAATAATATAATAATAATAATAATTTTCAGGCATGAGTGGTATTAGGGTATATTTTAGGTTAAGTCCTTCTCTTTAGACATACTGAAATATCCATGGATAAAATGATGTGATATTTAGAATCTGCTTCAGAATAATATGGGAGTAGAGAAAAGTAGGAGAGGCTATAAATAAATTCAATACAAATTAAAAATCATTGAAACTGAGTGCTGGGTAAAGAGAGGATCATTATACTGATAATTTGGTTTTGTGAATATTTTTAAACTTTTAAATAACATTCTTTTCAATAAACCAATATGAGGCTGGACACAGTGGCCCATGCCTATAATCCCAACACTTTAAGAGGCCAATGCAAGATGACCACTTGAGTCCAGGAGATTGAGACCAGCCTGGGCAACAAAGTGAGACCTTATGTCTACAAAAAATTGAAAAATTAGCCTTGCATGGTGGTGGCATGCCTGTGTTCCCAGCTACACAGAAGGCAGGAGGATTGCTTGAGCCCAGGAGGTCAAGGCTGCAGTGAGCTGTGTTCACACCACTACACTCCAGCCTGGGGAACAGAGCAAGACCATGTCTCAAAAAATACCCAAAATACAAAAAACAAAGATAATGTAATTCTCTTCTAACCAAATATCATCACACAATGTGCAAATTAATGGATCTCCATCTTAGAGGGAAAAAAAATTTAATGCACTAGTGCTTACTGCCTAAGTAATTAATAATACTGACCTTCTGATTAAGAATTTCACAATATATTAAAAATTTGCAAGATGTTTTTAAAATGTAAAACTTGAGCACTTACCATTGGGGTTAAATAACCGGCAGCTTTTTAGAGAGGTTTCATAACCTACTACTAACTCTTCTATGATTGCCACCTAGAGTATAAATACACAAACACACTTTAATAGAAAAAAGTTACTATTCTTATGCAAAATGTGTTATTTTCTACTAAAACACTGAATAAACACTCCAACACACACACTCTCCTTTTAAATATCTTAACCTCTAGATATAAATTTTAAAATACATCATACTTTTGCACAGGTGTGCATTAAGATGTAATTTTCTAAAAACTTATTGGTTAGAAGTTTTTAGAAACTTCTAAAAACTGCTAGAACTTCTTAAAACTGCTAGAAAATAAAGCACCAGCTGAACATGAAATCAGGAAAGAGTTGGACAAAGAGGCAATGTTGTGGACGATTTATATCTTGATTCTTTATCAAAAATAGCATAAAATAACACCCATGGCAAACATTTGCACTTAAGAATTAAACACTATGTGAAAAGAGAAATTCCCTAAGTAGGTGACAGTAATCAACTTTCAATTTCATAATCCAGGAGAAAACATTAGTAAAACTCAAAGTTTAGAGTTTCTGAGATCCAGAAGAATGAGTGGCCATCCATCTTTGGTTTCTCTTGAGTCTTGACTATACTACTTGCTCCTGGCTTCCTGAGCACTTTTTATTTACTACTTCTGTTCTTTGTTTAATCCATGTTTAATGGATTTCTATTACTATTACAGCTTTCTTGAATGATCTCAACTTAACAGACTCAACAGACTAATATCAGCTCTCCCCAAAACCTCAGTAAATTGTGAAGACTAATGATTGCAGCTAGGTTATTCTGGTGCGTCCATGTTCCCTCCCATAAGTTGGGCTACATGCCAACTAAGACTGTTTTGTTTTTTCAAACCTCTTTGAATCAGTTGCATTTATTATCCTAATGAGAGAATTCAGTATTGTGTAAACTTAAGAAATGAGAACGAAAAGAATTGTTCCCTAAATTGAATACGAAAGAAAAACTAAAAAGATAAGTTAGGTATTTATAACCAGTTTAGATCTAAATGAAAATATCCTAAGTAGAAGAAAATCATAAAAATATAAGATTCTATACTTAAGACCACTTCATAAGCATCAAAGTCTGACTCTTTCAAAACTGAAAATAACAGATCATACTTGGCCAGGCATGGTGGCTCAAGCTTGTAATCCCAGCACTTTAGGAGGCCAAGGCAGGCGAATCACCTGAGGTCAGGAGTTCAAGACCAGTCTGGCCAACATGGCAAAACCCCGTCTCTACTAAAAATACAATTAGCTTGGTGTGGTGGCAATGTGCCTGTAATCCCAGCTACTTGGGAGGCAGAGGCAGGAGAATCACTAGAACCTGGAAGGCAGAGGTTGCAGTGAGCCAAGATCATGCCATTGCACTCCGGCCTGGGC
>NW_016107618.1:376873-387721 GCF_001604975.1 Cebus imitator
AAAAATCATATTTTATGGATGTGATTTATGCAAGAAAAAAAGTTAAAGAGCAATCAAAGAAGACCATACATTGGGCCACCAACAGAAGACTGGCAAATAAATGCACATTGCGTAATTCTGGTTGAAGTGTTTGGTATGTTTCATTTGTTCCATCTTTGACTCTTCAATGTAACTGATTATTTACAATCTAATCAATATGTCTTGATGAAACTGTACTTATCAGCAAAATAATCTAAATTAAGATTAAAATACCCTTGGCTGGGCATGGTGGCTCACGCCTATAATCCCAGCACTTTGAGAGGCTAAGGTAGGCAGATCATTTGAGGTCAGGAATTCAAGACCAGCCTGGCCAACATGGTGAAACCCTGTCTCTACGAAAAATACAAAAATTAGCCAGACATGGTGGCACGCACCTGTAATCCCAGCTACTTGGGAGGCTGTGGCACGAGAATTGCTTGAACCCAGAAGGCAGAGGTTGCAGTGGGCCCAGGTTGCACCACTGCACAGCCTGGGCAACAGAGCAAAATTCAGTCTCAAAAAAAAAAAAAAAAAAAAACTAACTAAAATACCCTCTCTAAAGGAATATTATTAACATGTAGCTGAAAGAGTAAGCTGACTTACTAGAACATCAAACAAACTCTTCTGACAGAACATTCTGTCTACCGAATAAAAAAATGGAGAAAGATTACTAAGCTGAAACTTAAGTTAAAACAACAAAACCAAAACACTCCTGGCTCTGACCATGAACAGGATTAGAGAAAATGGTGACGAAATCATTACCTTATCAACTTTTCATAACCTACAGTGGCTCATCAAAAGTTTATTGGCAGAAAGGAAACAGAAAACAAATAAGCACTAAGTTACTGGGCTAAAAAGAGGGCGAAATGGTAAACGGAGGAATTAAAAAGCATTTAAGTTGCAAACTGGGAGGCCTGACACAAGATTCACAAAACATGTACTACTAGGCACAGATAATCAAGAATCAATAATTCCAAATACTGAGTAAAGAAATGGTAGCCAAAAGAAAATACTGTATTTCGCTTTACCTTTTCTTTATCTTTGTATAATGATCTTAAAGTATTGAAGACTGGTGGGCAACCCTTGCTGAAATTCATCCTTAGGAACTTATCCAAACATTCTTTAAACTTCTCACCTTGGAAGAGAAAAATCCTTTTGGCTTATATTTATCAAGTATGTACTTACATTTACCAACTTACATTTAGTAGAGTTGTCAGACAACTGTAACAATGTATAGTTCAACCTTAATATGCATATTCATACTTAAAACCAAGAAAAGAAACTAAATCATAAAAGCATTTTTATTCCTTTGCAATTATTCTCACCAGATAAAAAGTTTAACGGCAGCCTTCGTGGCACCAGTCCCCTAGGATATTTAGTCCAGGCCTCCTCGTAAATTTTTAGCCGTTCTAACATATTAGCTGCAGACAAAAAAAAAAAAAAAAAATTCTTCGTTATATGTGATTATAAATTGTATATTTTTTTCCTGGAAAATTACAAATTTCTCAAATTATATTAAAATGCTAATATTTAAAAGAAAATTGGAATTATTTGTAATCATATCTAATATTTCAACAATCATTTTAGGCTATTTCTTTTCAATTTTTTTATCTTAAATACATAATTATCTTTACCCTGTTCTGCTTTAGGTAGGTTTTTAAAACCTGAGAGCTCCTCTAGTTCTGAAAAGGCCTTGCTTATCATGTTTCCACATATTGCTTCTCCTACTATTCTCTTCCTCTAACACCTCTCCTATGATTTTGGCCGTGGCCTCACTTCCATTCAATTAAAATTTTTATTTCAGTAAGCAGGTTTTTCATTTCAGATTCCTAATTGGTACTTCTAACTATTCATGTTTCACGGCAGCAATTCTCTCTATCTTAAATTCCTCCATCATCTCTACTCTTCCTTTTGCAGACAATTGTGATTACCTTCCTTGCTGGTGTTCCTAAAACAGTCTGAGAATCTTTGTTACAAAGTAATCTGCAACATGAGGTTTCTCTTGTATATTTCAATGGCTCACAAACAGCCTTGAAGGAAACAAATCAGATAATCTCTGCAAAGGATCCTGCCTATTTGTTTTTGTGCCTGTTCCCACAAGTGGACCCCATTTATGGGAGAGGGTGACTGGGGGAGCACAGAGAGTCTGAATGTAAGTTTGAGTGACAGAAATTTAAAACCTCTTCCCAAAAAGGAACAGTGATGCTCATTCAGCTTGGCTACATTTATGTGACCCTGGCAAGTCACTCTGATGCAGCCACATCTTACCACAGAGCTTATGCTTGCTTTTAGGAATATAGTTCCATTTCTGTCAGTGGAAACTTCCTTTTTTCTAAAAAGACAGAGTTGCCATGTTGCCCATGTGGAACTCAAACTCCTGGGCTCCAGCAATCCTCCTGCCCAAGCCTCACAAAGTGCTGGGATCACAAGTGTGAGCCCCTACACCTGAAGTCCTTTCATGTTTTTGATGCTACTATACATTCGTGAATTTTTTTCTAAATTTGTTTCTAAAATCATTTCTTCAACCACTCTATAAATTTGCAGAAGAGAGGTTTCAGAACATGCTCAATCTGTCGTATTAAAGAGAAGTTTGAAAATGTACTTTTGTATTCCAATTTTTTTTTTTTTTTGGAGAGAGTCTCACTCTATTGTCCAGGCTGAAGTATCGTGGCATTGTGTTGGCTCATTGCAACCTCCACTTCCTGGGTTCAAGCAATTCTTGTGCCTCAGTCTCCCGAGTAGCTGGAACTGCAGGTGCACACCACTGCGCAGGCTAATTTTTTGTATTTTAGTAGAGACAGGGTTTCACCATGTTGCCCAGGCAGATCTCAAACTCCCTAGCTGAGGCAATCTGCCCACCTCAGCCTCCCAAAGCGCTGGGGTTACAGGCGTGAGCCACTGTGCCTGGCCTTTATTCAGATTTTGAACCAATTCTTAACCACAGTTACTGTAGTTGTGTTTTTCAGTGAGTAAATAAAAGATACATTAACAAAAGAAGCAATAAAACTTAGTAAGTTTTAAACAATACTACCTGGCTTGAGTGCTTTTTCCAAGCCTTTGTAATAGGCCCAGTTTTCAGGATTTCTCTCTTGCAATCCTCTATAAACATCTGCAGCATCTTCCAAACGACACAGTTGTAACAGAAGTTCCCCTGATTAAAAGCAGGAAAAAAAATTAAATATCTGAGAAAATCTTCTAATTAGAATTTTAACTTTTCCTCAAATTTTCTCTTAAAATCTCATTATAAGTCAATGTGCTAAGTGGACAGATCTGGTATCCTCCTGAGTTCCCAGTTCCCTTAAGATCATTTACCAAGTTGTTTTATCATCTCCTTCCTTTTTTGAAGTTCACATTATGTAGAAATGCCACCCTCTTCACATCCTCAATTTATTCAGAAAATCTGTCCAATGCCAAGCCAGTTTCCCACATTCACTGAACACACCGTCACCAGGCAATCTTCTATTCCTCAATTATTCCTGATACCATATTAATAACTTCAGCATCCAAATTAATGACTCAATCCGATATCCTAACCTTATAATCCCTTAATCATCTATAAAACAATTCTGCTGTAGCAGCCCTTAATCTGGCCACATTCAAAATCACCTAGACTTTACCTTTTAATGTCTTCCAAGAAGCAAATAAGCACCCTATTTTAAGCTTAACTATCTTTTATTTCCTTTTGTCTCACTAATCCTACTATTCAACTACAGAGAAAAAATGCCTATCAGCAATTGGTTGACTCACTGCTTGCGTTCCCTAGGTTGTATGACCAATCACATCCCTGAATGATATATGGAGCCCCAATTATCAAAATCAATCTTAAAACCTAGGCTCTTTTGTTTACTAATTTTAAAGCCCAGATCATCCCAGTTGTTTATTTGCTCCACACTTTCTCATGGAAGGAAACAAGCTAGAAGAAGAGAGAGACAGTGGTTTCACTATTATATATGAGCTCCAAAGTCACATAGGCTTCAAATACTCAGGATTCCTTTTCCCTATCTTTATTTAATGTGCTTCCCTTCATCCAAGGTATTATTTTAAGCCACTACTTCATCCTTGCATCCTTCCCTTTCTGTTGCATCTTTCACTCTCATTTGATAATAAAAATGAACACTTATTGAGTACTCACATGCCAGTGACCTTTTTTTTTTCACTGAGACACAGTCTCACTCTGTTACCCCAGCTGGAGTGCAGTGGTACAATCAATCACAGCTCACTGCAAACTTGACCTCCTGGGCTCAAGTAAGCCTACCACCCCAGTCTCACTAGTAGCTAGAACTACAGGCATGTGCCACCATTCCTGGCTTATTTTTTATGTTTTGTAGAGATGGGTTTTTGCCGTGTTGCCCAAACTGGTCTCGAACTCCTAGGCTCAAGCGATCCACCCACCTCGGTCTGCCAAAGTGCTGGGATTATAAGCGTGAGTCATCATACCCCAACACCAGTGACTTTTACACATTTCACATGCATTAACTAATTCAATTCTCAGAACTTTATCAGATAGGTTACTATTATTTTCATCACTTTAAAACTGAGAGGACTCAAGTAAACTTGCTAAGTAAGGGTCTTGCAGATCTCTTTTAAATGGACTTGGGCTTTTACCATCCTTCTTCCAGAGGCTCAGAAAGTGCTTCTATTAGGTCACCAATGACTTCTAAATTGCTAAAAATCCACTGATCAGTTCTGAGTCCTTTATCTAACTTGACTTATCTGCCACTCTCCTTCATTAATAAAATTATCAAAGGGATCAAATGAAAATAATTTGTCATTTATTTCCATAAAGAAACAAGGCCAAAGCCTTGACTCTGGTCATAGAGCTACTTAGTGGCCAATGAGGCAAGTTTTTCCCAGACTTGTGATCTTTTCATTAAGTCAGAAATTTCCTTCCTTTATGATTAACAGACTACTAAAGGATGACTACTTCAAATGAAAGAAGGTTGCCTTGGATCTGCAGTTCATGAGAGAGCTCCCTCCAAGGGCCTCAGACTTCCAGCTTTTCCTGTCAGTAGCGTTATCCTCTGATGAAAGCTCATCTGGCAAACAATGGCTATACCTATTACACACATGGATATGTATTACACTTTTCCAGTGTTCAACCTCAAGGTGAGCCAAGGGAATTTGAAACCAGCAAAGTTTAGTTCCCTAGGCTAGCAAGGACAAAGCAGCATTTCAAAAGGTAATTTTAAAAAAGTACTTGTCCTTTCATTATTTGTTATTCTTCTTTCATTTTCTATAATCACACCCTCAACTTCTAAGACTGTTAAGACTTGTTTTTCTCAGCTCTCTGATAAGAGGGATCTACCCCTCCTATCACAATCTACACATATGAACCCAAATATCTCATCTTTCTTTCTTTCAGAATTTATATTCGTTCAATATCATTGAAGGCACTGAGATTAACCATAAAGACTCTCAGAAATATCCTATATGTATTTTAGTAAAGACTTATTCATCAATATATATCATTAGCAATAAATCTGGCACATACTACATATACTGTTATTTGTTAATAAACTGTTTCTAAGAAATTTAATCCTCTGTCTTATAAAACTAAGTAATTGTCTCGAGTTTACATCAAATTCCATAATATTTTCAATACAAAGATACTTAAAGAATGCTATATGAGTCATTTGATTCAACTCTTTTTTATTGTTCACAATTATCTTTCTCCTCTATCTATAATATTGTTTAATATTTTCCCACATTACAAATTATTCAAAGTACATAAGAAATAGATTTTCCATCATCAAAAAGCTGAATTATATATAACTGTCAGCAGCAACTAGATTTTTCAGCTTTGCTGTTTGTCATATTTCAGTATTAGAATAAATGACATTCTTTTAAGAATACCTTTGGTTTCTTCTACAGCAAGTTTATCACAAATCTGCTTTTCATAGGTACAAAGATGTTCCAAAGCTTCTCTATAGAGACCTGCTTCCCGAAGAACTTGATTCTGATATAGAAGTAGTTCACTATATTCATAGTCCACCTTATCAGGGGATGTCTGTATATGGATATAAGGAATAATGACAGTAAGAATTTTATTTTCATATCAGAAAATTGTTTAACTTCTGGTTAATAAAACTAATTTTTTAAAAATTCTTAAGGCTCTGTCTATGGAGCAACTAAGTAAATAATGACAATATTGGGATATAGCAGGTTGAATAAAATAATAATACATTAAGTCCTTACATACAATAAATATGGGGAAGAAGGGAAAGATCTTACTCAGCAGTAGAATGCCAAATAATAAACCTACAAGTATGCCAAGAATTAAGAAAATAACCATTTTGCAACTATCATGGTAATAGTTGATTCAGGCAAAAATCATAATCAATGAATGCTAAAACTAGATGGTGAAAGTTTGAACAGGCTATTCAGTCTCAGACTACATATTAAACACAAAGAGAAAAAAATAAGTTTACAGTTGCAAATACAACTATCACCATGTAATCAAAAGGAATGAACTGATGGCATGTGCCTCTTGATGGGATGAACTGAGAAGGACCCAACATCGCTTCTCTGGTTTCCTGCCAAGATAACAAAACTCTAACAATGAGGAACCATCACACAAATTCAAATTGACGGACATCCTGCAAGAGCACAGCCTTCTTCAAAAATGTCTATGTCATAAAATACAAAGGAAGTTGTCAAAACTTAGCTCAGATTAAGAGGCTGAAATGATAACTAAATGCAAGGTATGATTCTTTAATTTTTTTTTCCCCCAAGATAGAGTCTCAGTCTGTCACCCAGGCTGGAGTGCAGTGGCATGATCTTGGCTCACTGCAACCTCCACCTCCTGGGTTCAAGCGATTCTCCTGCCTCAACTTCCCAAGTAGCTGGGACTACAGGTATGTGCCACCATGCCTGGCTAATTTTTGTTTTTGTTTTTTTTTTTTAAGTAGAGACGGGGTTTCACCATATTGATCAGGCTGGTCTTGAACTCCTGACCTTGTGATCCGCCCGCCTCGGCCTCCCAAAGTGCTGGGATTACAGGCGTGATCCACTGTGCCCGGCCACAAGGTAAGATTCTTAATTTGGATCCTGCAATGAAATCAAATCACTAGAAAGGCTACTACTAGGACAATTAGTAAATTCTGAATATGGGCTGGGGATTAGATAACAATCTATCAATGTTAAATGTCCTAATTTCCATAATCTATCCATATAATACTACCTAGAGAACTGACTATACAGTTATTTTTAGAAAATACATACTAAAGCATTTACAGGTAAAAGAGTATGACGTCTTGCAATTAGTCTGAAATGTTTAAGGAAGAAAATTAAAATAAACAGATACACACATTTTTAAAGTAAATGTACCAAATATTAACAATTAGTTTAACATGAATGAACCCCTACGTAGAGTTCTTTGTGCTATTCTTGCAACTTTTTTTTCTATAAGTTTGAAACTATTTCAAAATTAAAAACCAGACTATGCACACTTTTTTAAGTTATACTTAGAATCAGACTTAGTAAAATGGCTTCTAGTTTCTACCTGTTGTGTTTTCCTAAATTCTTCTAAAATCTTTGCTGCCATTTCATAATCTTCTAATAAATGGTAAGCAATAGCATAACCAATCCATGATGCTCTCTGTGCAGGTCGAAGCTGAAGTAATTGATATCTCGTTTCCTTTCAAAGAAAAGAAAATAAACACTTTTTCTTAGGCTTTCAATTACAGCAAGTGCTCCTTTAAAAGATCATTATTAATTTATACCACAAACCTAAGCATTTTACAACACAATGCTGGGAACAATAACGGAAAATAGTTCAAACATCTATATTGTGTAGTTTTATGGAGGTAAAGAAATATTTGTTAAGAACATAATGAAGCCTCCAAGCTAATCTTAGATTTTTTTTTTTTTAAAAACTTAAGGCCAGATACCCTTCTTTATTTCTTGATCTGCTTACTCCAAGAAAAGAGACAGGATAGAAAAGATGGTACAAAGAAAAAATATTCAAAAATTCTTTTAAAAATTAAGTGTCCAACTACAGAGTTAAGATATATTTGGAGGACAATTCACAGCAGGTACTATCATATAAAAAAGGAAAGAATTTGAAAGAGGAACTAAATAGATCTAACACTGATTTAAGGGTTAAAACTGATACTACAAAAACATATTAGACTCAGTGGAGGCAGAAAGAAGAAACAAAACATTTGCTTTTGCCAGGTGTGGTGGCTCATGCTGATAATCCTAGCACTTGGGGAGGCTGAGGCGGGTGGACTGCCTGAGCTCCAGAATTTGAGACCAGCCTGAGCAACATGGTGAAACCTTGTCTCTACTAGAATATAAAAAATGAGCTGGGCATGGTGGCACATGCCTATAGTACCAGCTACTCAGGAGGCTTGAGACACAAGAACTGCTTGAACCCAGGATGTGGAAGTTCCACTAAGTTGAGATCATACCACTGCACTCCACCTGGGCAACAGAGCAAGACTCTAATGTCTAAAAAAAAAAAAATTGCTTTCCAGAAAAATGTGTGAAGTAAATGTTAGAGTTATATGTCAATACCAGACAGAAGCATTGTTTGAGGAGTACTGATGTCAATTTTAACAGATTAAGTTAACCCTACACAGTAGTCCAAATCTGCCTCATCATAAAATAATTTATTTATAAAGATCTGCTTATTCCAATCATAAACACAACCACTATGGCAGGAGGAAAAAAGGTATTCAATTAAATTCTCTTCAAAATAAAATAAACAATTTCTGTATTAGAAAGTACGCAAAGTTGTACGTATTTTCCCCTTGGAATAATAATAATAAAAAAAAATCTCTATTTTACTTACTCTGTAACCCTCAAGATCTCGCATTTGAATCTGTAGTAAGGAAAGGTCCCTTAAGATTTGAAGATTGTCTTTATCCCATTTTAGTGCATTTCTGTAACACTTAATGGCTTCATCATACTTCTTGTCTGACCTCTGAAGAAGGCCATAAACATGCCAACCTAAAGAATGTAGTTAAGGATACAACCTACAAGTCCAAAAGTACTAATCCAAATGACTTCCTAAAAAACTTGGAGAACTACAGCCATTTATAAAATTATAGGCTTAAAAAGAGGGAGAAGGAGAGACTTTAAAGCTACAAACCAGTTTAATACAGTGGAAAAGATCACAGCTTTTGGAGCCAGAGAAAATTAGGTCTAGCCTGTCTTATCAGCTCTGTAACCTTGGACAAATCAGTCTCAGTAAGTTTCCTTATTTATAAAATGTAAACAGAAATCGTCTATGCAGCAAATCATACTAGTGACAACTAAGTGGGACAGCATATATAAAGGGCTCACTGGCTGGCACAAAGTCAATATATATATATATATCTATGTAAGCAGTTACTTTATTACTAATAGTATAAGGAAAAAGAAGGAATGGGTCTTCATGGAATATAATTATGTAAAGTCGTAAAGATTTTATTCTCTTGAACTAACAAGGTCCTCAGGATAACCCTTAGTGTAATACAAACTTTCCAAAACTCAGCCACAACCCTTAGTATCATATAAAGTTTGTAAAACTCAGCCACAATCCTTAGTGTAACACAAAGTTTTTAAAATTCAGCCACACATAAAAACATTTCACTCATTTAACCAGTTATCATTTAAACCTTTTGCTTTTTTTTGAGACAGAGTCTTGTTCTGTCACCCAGTTTGGAGTGTCGTGGCATGACCTTTGCTCACTGCAACCTGCGCTCAAGTGATGCTCCCACCTCAGCCTCCAAGTAGCTGTGACTACAGGTGCTCACCAGCATGCTGGCTATTTTTTGTACTTTTGGTAGAGATGGGATCTCACGCAAGATGGTCTCAAACTCCTAAGCTCAAGCTTGGCCTCTCAAAGTGCTAGGATTACAGGTGTGAGCCCCACACCCAGCCTAAAACTTCTTAGTAACTAAGATGTAGGTCATCAAAATAGTTTAATATATTCAAAGATCTTAAAGTCTAGAAAAGGACAGACAAGTAAGCAAAATTAAAGTAGATTGTAAAAACTGCTATAAAGGAGGAAAATATTCTATCTACATCCCTAATACAGGCCTTTTTCACTTTTCTTAATTACTGTACCAGCTACCCAATCCAACTATCTTCAGTCTTTCTTTTATTCTTCTACCAAAGTAACTCGATTTTGTTTTGTTGTGTTTTTTAAACGAGACAGGGCCTTGCTCTCTCACCTAGGCTACAGTGCAGTGGCATGCTCATAGCTCACAGTAGCTTCAAAGTCCTTGCTCAAACAATCCTTCTACTGCAGCTTCCAGAGCAGCCAGGACCGCAGGCACAGTGCCACCACCACCACATGCAGCTAATTTTTTTTATTTCTATAGAGACATGGTCTTACTATGATGCCCAGACCAGTTTTGAACTCCTGGCCTCAAGTGATCCTCCTGCCTCAGCCTCCCAAAGTGCTGGGATTACCAGCATGAGTCACTGTGGCTGGCCCAAAATAATCCTTCTAAAACACAATCAAAAGAAAAAAGGGAGTCGAATTCCCTTTCCAGAAACTTACAATGTTTCTTTCTGAGATCAAGTTCAAACTCCAACCTGGCCAGGTGCAGTGGCTCATACCTATAATACCAGCATTATGGGAGGCAGAGGCGGGCAGATCACTTCAGGTCAGGAGTTCAAGACCAGCCTGGCCAACATTGCAAAATCTTGTCTCTACTAAAAATACAAAAAACACAAAAAGCATCCGGGCATGGTGGCTTCTGCCAGTATTCCCAGCTACTAAGGAGGCTGAGGCAAGAGGATTACTTGAACATGGGAGGCAGAGGTTGCAGTAAGCCAAGATCACACCACTACACTCCAGGCTGGGTGACAGAGTAAAACTCTTGTCTCAAAAAAAAA
>NW_016107618.1:387932-393574 GCF_001604975.1 Cebus imitator
TAAAAATACAAAAATTATCCCGGCGTGGTGGTACACGCCTGTAATTCCAGCTACTTGGGAGGCTGAGGCAGGAGAATCACTTGAACCTGGAAGGCAGAGGTTGCAGTGAGCTAAGATCATGCCATTGCACTGCAGCCTGGGCGACGAGTGAAACTCCGTCTCAAAAGCAAACCAACCAACCCAGAATGTTTAGAATGGCAAGTATGAAATAAAAACACATATTTAATATTATACATTTTGAAAGCAAGTCAAATGTTACACATTTTATTTGAAAAATAATCTTGGTTTCTTTAATGTAAATGACAAAGTACAAATGGCTCAAATCCTCTCAGCTGGATGGATCGTGGTTTTACAAACTAAGACTACCCATCAAAATGTAGCTCCCATACCTATCTTACCCCTCCCTCCCGTTTCTATCACTAATACCCTTTAACTCTCGTAAATATTACCACAGCCACATAACTGCCTCTCATCTTCACCTCCTAAGAATTCTATCCTCATTGAGTTTAACACGGCCAAAAGTTTAAAGAAAATTATGTCCATCAAGAAGAACTAAAATTAATCACAAAAAAAAATTAGCAGAACACTAAACAATCGTTAACAATTATGGAAAGACATTTATCTACAATGGTCTTAATAATTAAGCCTTTGCTTATCTTTCTAGACCTCTAGTCACTCTCAATTCACATACTTCTGATTTACTGGGTTAGTGACAATTATTTGAGTAAACCATAACATTTTATGTAATACTCATACATGTTCAATATTTTCCTTCACCAGACTAAGTTCTTTGAGAGCAAAATCTGTTATCTTTTGTCTGTACTAAATAAAGGGCCTGGTCAACATCTGAAAATTAGCTAAATATTTCAGTACTTAAAATTGTGTCAGCCCACAAAGTTGGTACAGGAATATTTGCTAAAGTGTATCTTAAAAATAGCAACCCACGATTTCTTCTCTATCCTCCCTCAGATATTTCTGTTTGCTCTTACTCTCCCTTAATATTTATCCAATATAGTACTTAGCATTATCAGGGACTATGTTATATATTTCATCATTAAATCTTTAATCCAACACAGTGAGGTGTGTATGATCATCCCCATTTTATACACGAAGAAAGTGAGCCCTAAGAACAGTTAGAAAGAAGCTGGAACTGGGTTTTGAATCTAAGTGAAGCACATTCTAAGCCTACACTCCAAAAGCTTGTACTCTAAACCAGGGTATTACAAAGCCTCTCTAATATTTCTTATTTTATATCCTTTTTCTTTTTGAGACCCACCATCTACCACTATCATATTGGTGATTAGGTTTCAACAAGGGAGGTAGGGAAGTGCCACACAAATATTCAGACCATAGCAATGCCCCCTTTTAAGAGTGAGAAAAGCTTTCATAGATATTTTTAAAGGCAAGTCCCATTTATCTGTGAGATAAGAGAATGTTAAAACATGGTAAGTATATAAAAATGTTCCCTGAATGAGGGTAGTCGCTGTTATACTATTTTAAAAAATAATGCAGTAAAGCTAAGCTGGAGGGACCCAGTATTATGCTCAAACATGCGGAAGGCTTAGAAGCAGCAAATAAAGCCTAAATGTGCACAATGCGAACCTGAGGAAGTTGATATGCACCTGGACACTTGATGCAGCTGGCCTGGGAAGCGGGAAAACCAGAGGCCTGGAGGGCGGCTCAGCCTGCTGAACCGGGAAGCTGTGTGGGACATGTTGGCCTGCCCTGAAAACTGGGTGAGGGGACTCAGTGTGGCATCTGCCCAGCCGTGAGCTAGTTCTGGGCCAAACTACGAGAACTTAAAACTTCTAAAGTATCCCCTCTAAAAGCTACTTTAACTGCTAAAGGATCAATTACTTTCAGATTGGAGATGGAAGTGCTAGGGGGCAAGCCATTTTATTTATTTATTTTTTAAATATAAAAAACATTTGTTTTAATTAAAAAAAAAGAATAATTTCCTCTGAAATTGCACAATAAAAGAGATCTAAAACTTTGACTCTCAAATTGCTGCCTTAGCTCAAAACATCCCACTCAAATCTTAAATATATCTCAAAAAGGATACACACATGACTCTTCAAGTCATTTCTCAAACCTCTACGAACCAATTCATAAGCTTCTTCCTTTTTCCCCAAACAGTTCAGTGTTAATCCTTTCATTGCCAGGGTTTCTATTGTTAAAAACAAAGAAGAAAAGTAACATAAAAAACAGAAATTAAATATTGAAAATAACAACAAAACCAACAAATGCTACATTGGCCTAAGAATTAAAAATTTAAAGGAAACCACTCAGATATTTTCCAGTTTCTTGAAGATTTAAAATATTTTTTAACATTGACAGTCCAAGTAAGCACATTTCCAGACTATTCTTGGAAGGAAGCTCTATTTTTTTTTTTTTTTTAAGATAAAAAGATACAAAATGCATGCTATTTGACTAGAAAGATAATCTAGTAACTCATTTTTCAAGGGAATTCCATGGGATAACCTTACATATCTACTTCATTAAAATATAAAAAACTTTATCATGAAAACATACTTTATTTCCGTGAACCTAGGTTATATAAGGGTTAAATTCATTTTTCAGTGATTAAAAAAATACACATAAATTTCCTACATTTTTTATTTTCCTAAATTTACTTTAAAATGATTCTTTGAGATTACTATTAAAAGTATAGGAAAAAGAAGATGTCAGAAATGTCATTAGCAACCAAAAAATTAAAAGACAGTTAAAAGAAATATTAAGTTTTCAGAAAAGAGAAAAAATAAATTCTAATTTTATGTGTATCCTATGAAGCTTAAAGGAATCAAGAATATTATTTGCCTTTTTCATTTGTTTGATGGATTTGCCTAACTTCTTACACTATAGAGAGAAATTAATTAGGCACAAATGCTAAGTATTAAAGATAAAATTCTGAGGAATAATCAACATGTACTGTTTAAAAATCCTTTCAGCCAGCCATGGTGCCTCACGCCTGTAATTTCAACACTTTAGGAGGCCAAGGTGGGCAGATCACTTGAGGTCAGGGCCAGCACGGCCAACATGGTGAAATCCCATCTCTACTAAAAATACAAAAGTTAGCCGGGCATGGTGGCGGGCACCTGTAATCCCAGCTACTCGAAAGGCTGAGGCAGAAGAACTGCTTGAACCCAGGAGGCAGAGGTTGCAGTGAGCCAAAATTGTGCCACTGCACTCCAGCCTGTGTAACAGAGCAAGATTCCATCTGAAAACAAAACAAAAAAACCTAACAATAAAACTTTCAATGAAATTATGACAATTTATATGCAATCTGATTTCAGATATGTTACAGTGGTAGGGGAGGGAGCTGGAGAATCACATTTTAGAAACAATGAAATAGGCTGGGCGCAGTGGCTCATTGTAATCCCAGCACTTTGGGAGGCCAAGGTGGATGGATCACCTGGGGTCAGAAGTTTCAGACCAGCCTGGTCAACATGGTGAGAACTCACCTCTACTAAAAATACAAAAATTAGCCTGGTGTAGTGGCACATGCCTGTAATTCCAGCTACCTGGGAGGCGGAGGTAGGAGAGTAGCTTGAATCCAGGAAGTAGAGGTTGCAGTGAACTGAGATTGTGCCACTGCACTCCAGCCTGGACAACAGAATGAAACTCCAATTTAAAAAAAGAAGAAGAAGAAGAAAACAGTGAAATAATATAGGGAAAACTGAATTTTAGAAATAATGAAATCTGATACTTTTCTGTATTAAACACATTATTATTAGTAAGCTTATTTTAGAAATGAATATCAAACAATTTAATGCCCAGCTGGTAAGCAAAAATAATTTTTAACATGGAAAGACAGATAGATAAATTTATTTCTATTTATTTATGTTTTTTAAAATATATTTTTTGTTATAATTAAAAAGGGTCCTGCTATGTTGCCCAGGCTGATCTTGAATTTCTGGCCTCATGCAATCCTCCTGCCTCGGTCTCCTACAGTGCTGGGATTATAGGAGTGAGCCACAGCACCAAGGGGGGAGATAAATTTAGATACTTTTATCTCCACTGTTTTCTATCTCCAAATAATTACATTTAAAAAGAAAGCATAAAGTGAAATGCAGCCAAAGAAAGTGAGAATTACTATAAATATAGGTTAAAAAAAAAAAAGGCAAGGAATCTAATGGAGAATTATTACTCTTCCCCTCCTCTTCAATACTAAGAGTACATTAAGTTAGTAAAGAGCCATATTTCTTTACATATCTCTGTACAAATCAGACCTGCGAAACTTATTTTTCCTTTACCTCCTCACAAGTTTAGCCACATACTCTCCCTTTGCTCTACAAATATCTCACCATCCAATAATCTAACTTCATACAGGCAAAAGCTAGTAAACTTTCAGAACATTACAATATAAAAACCATGTCTTAAACATGACTCGGTCTTGAGAAACTGAAAACGTAAATTAAAAAGTTAGTTCATGAGCAAAGGACCAAATAGTCACTTTCTGAATAAGCTTACTATAAAGCATAAAATTTATCCAGCTCAACCAAAGTTCTAAAGTAAATTTTGGCATTCTACCCTATTAAATTCTTCCTCTTTTCCTACAGAGCTAATATCAAACTAAAGATAAATCAGAACTCAAGTAGAATGTGTTAACATTTTCTTAATATTAAATTCAAATTCCGTATTAAATTTCACCTTCTCACAGAAGTCAAAGATGAGGGTGTCTGCTCTCTCTGGCAAATGGAAATAATACAATCCAGTAAGAGAAGCCAGACAAGTACGTAGTAAAGCCTTATCTACTTGCACTTACCTCCATGCTCTGCAAATTTGGGATTAGAAAGTATTTGTTTACAGAATTTCAGTCCATTCCTATACTGTTTATGTTCATAACACCTCTGTCAAAACAAAAAAGAAAAATTTAAGTTTAGCAAGGAATCTCAAACAACTTTAAATTCAATGCTAAATTTCTATTCTGTTAAATACAACAAAATGTTATTTCCATCTGCTTCTAAATCCCAGTAAAATGCCAATAAAAAATACAGAAGGTTCAAAGACAGAAAGTAAAAGAAAAAGGAATAGAATATAGATTAGTAAAAATAAGAAAAGCATAAGCTCGCTCCAAAAAGTCCAACAACTGAGTGATGCAGAAAGAGAACAGAAAAATAAAAGGTATAGAATTTATTTTATTTTATTATTATTATTTCTGAGACTGAGACTCACTCTGTCATCCAGGCTGGGCACAGTAGCGTGATCATAGCTGACAGCGGCCTTATCCACCTGGGCTCAAGGAATACTTCTATCTCAGCCTCCCAAGTAGCTAGGACTACAAAGCACATACCACCACACCTGGCTAATATTTTTATTTTTTGTCAGGGTCTCACTACGTTGCCTAGGCTGCTTTCAAACACCAAACACCATCTCTACTAAAAACACAAAAATTAACCAGGCATGGTGGTGCCGCCTGCAATTCCAGCTACACAGGAGGCTGAGGCAGGAGCATCACTTGAACTCAGGAGGCAGAGGTTAGAGTGAGCAGAGATCATGCCACCACACTCCAGCTTGGGCAACGGAGCGAGACTCCACCTCAAAAAAAAAAAAGAGATCCGAAGAGGCCCATGCCCCATTATGAAGAGGCTGCCCTTGCAGCTCAGGTGAGGTGGCTCACTCCTGTAATCCCAGCACTGTGG
>NW_016107618.1:393586-402705 GCF_001604975.1 Cebus imitator
ACATTTTAAAGCTTTGTGAAGGCCAGGCGTGGTGGCTCACACCTATAATCCCAACACTTTGGGAAGCTGAGGTGGGAAGATCATTAGGTCAGGAGTTCAAGACCAGCCTGGCCAATATGGTGAACCCTGTCTCTACTAAAAATACAAAAATTAGCTGGCCATGGTGGCAGGCACCTGTAGTCCCAGCTACTCAGGAAGCTGAGGCAGGAGAATCACTTGAACCCAGAAGGCAGAGGTTGCAGTGAGCCGAGACCATGCCATTGCACTCCAGCCTGGGCACAGAGAGAGACTCTGTCTAAAAAAAAGCAAAAAAGCTTTGTGAAACGCTAAACTTCTGTGTCCATGTACTCTTCCTTAGGAAGCCATTAAAAGAAGTTAAAAATAAAAATTTTAAAAGGCACTGTGGCACTTGGTAAATAAGGAATCTAATACAGAAAAAAGAACCAGAGAACAGCCACTCCAAATTGAAGAGAAGTCAAAAACTGCTATGGAATAGGTTTCCAGCAAGAGCAAAAATGGAACTAGTGTGCTTGCTAATATGGAAAATGTTAATCATAGGCTCATGACAGAAAACATAGGCACATTTGCAGAAAATGAGCAATAGGTCTACAGAAATCCAGGCAACCGCCTAAATGAAATAGGTATTAATGCCAGAAAAAATAAGACTTGGACTTAGTATAAATTTGGCTTAATACTGAACAATATATGCATAGTTATAAAAATGTAAACGTTCAGTATTAGTTTACAAAAAACTTGTGATATGGCCAGGCAAGGTAGCTTATGTCTGTGATACCAGCACTTTGAGCAGCTGAGGTAAGCGGATCACTTAAGGTCAAGAGTTTGAGACCAGCCTGGCCAACATGATGAAACTCATCTCTACTAAAAATAAAAATTAAAAAAATCAGCAAGACATGATGGTATGTGCCTATAATCCCCAATACTTGGGAAGCTGAGGCAGGAGTATCACTGGAACCTGGGAGAGGCAGAGGCTGCAGTGAGCCAAGATCACGCCACTGCACTCCATCCTGGGCAACAAAACAAAAAAAGCAAAACTTGTGATATAACTATGTTGAGGAATGAGGAAAATGAAAGTGGGCAAACGTGTGAATGAGTAAGCCAAGTCCTCATTTTGAAAAACCAGAGGTCAACAAATATTTAAAAGTTATGTATCAATAAAATATAGTGATAAATTACTACGCAACAAGCAAACACCAGACAAAATAAAGAACTGAAGTTGCTTGTTCTGGAGTGGGAAAGCAAAGGAATGGGAGAAAATAAGGGACATATTTCTTTCATCATACATCTTTCATCATACATGCTAGTTGACTTAGATATCAACATATGCTTTCACATAAAATTTATTTTTAAAGCATTGTATTTGTTACAGAAAAAAATTGTTTATCTAAAAGATATAATTCATGCCAGAATTCACTGACATAAATTTTTTAAATTTTGCTCACAATTTTTGAAGCAATATATTTAAAATCTGGAAAGTTAATGCAAGTGATCACAAAAATCATAGTAGAAAATGCATAGAAACAGAAAAATTTAAATGTAAAATTTTACATTTTAACTTCAAGAAATCAATTAGTTAAGCTAACACTATAGCACACTAAAGTCATTTTACAACCAACTATATACCCATCATCTCTACTTTGTTGTTGTTGTTTTGAGACAGGGTCTCACTGTGGCCCAGACTGGAGTACAGTGGCTGAGTCATAGTTCACTGCAACCTCAAACTCCTGGGCTCAAGCAATCCTCCTGCCTCAACCTTCCAAAGCTGTTGTATCGCATCTGAAACCTAATATATCCAAAGACAACTGATTTTCTTGCCCAAAATTTATTCTGCACCAAGTCTTCAACATCCTGAAGATTGAGTTGATGCCCTCCCTTCAACTCAATCAACCAGATAATTATGCAAAAAAATCTAATCATCTTTGGTACTTCTCCTTCCTACTACTTTTGTCCTCTTGTAGGTCCCATCAGCCCCAGTTTCTTCACAATAGCTTAAATGGTTGCATATCCTCTCTGCCTCCCATAATCAACTATGCAGTCAGCAGGCACAGTGATTTCAGGGATAAAAAGAGGAGAAAGCAGAAGCAGTTACTTGAGAGCTATCATTAATCACATGTAGCTGAAAAAACATAAGACTAAGTAACTAAATTTAGTGTTCCCATTTACTTAGCAGAAAGCCTAAAAGTAACTTGCTTTTCTTATAACAAGAGTTAAAAAGCACTAAAGGAAGCTATGATGTAAAGACTAACATAATTAAAAGGAATGTTCTTGACTTCTTGCTGTTTATGAAAACTCCATACCTATAAAGAAGAGGGTTAAGTGTTACTGTTCATAAAACCATCAGCTTTCTGAAATTTTACATTTATAAAAATGTAGTTAGTTAGGTGACTTTCACTTTTGGCATGATGGAGTAAGTGTAGCTGAACTTGTTCTTTCATCATAAACAAAACTGGACAAAATATATGAAATAACAGGTTCAACAGGTGATGCCAAGAGGTGTCACAAGACTGTGAACCACGAGGAAGGGAAACAAACATGATGAGCTCTAGAAATGCCATCGCTTTACACCTGGAGTCACTTTCTAGATCACATACAGGAAGAAGGATCCTAAGCAAACTACAGGAGTCCACAGAGTTAAGAAACAAAGACTCATGTTCAATGAGGCTGAGGTACCCTGCAAGAACAGTACTGAAAATGAGGGAACTACCCCCGATAAAGAGATCAAAAAATCTACAGAAGGTCCCCATGTGTCTGTTGTTGAAAACAGTTGAGTACTAAGTTATACCTATGTAAGGTGAAACATAACCAGGCCAAAGAATGATCAGGAAACATTAAGCTTAACAATTCTCATGGCCCTCACTCATGGTAGTGAAAGTTCTGACCTGCCAGAACGGAGTGTCAACAAACAGCTGTAGAATTCAGTAAATATTGCAAAAAGGTCATCCTTAGTAGCAGACATACACTAGCCCAGAGTATTACTGCAGACTCACCCTAACAAAGCCTGAAAAGGATCAGGTTGACAGATGAGCATCTTCACTGTGCACCACAAATCCAACACTCTTTAAAGACAGTTAAATTTAGTAAAATAATATAAAACCTATAATGTCTAACATCCAATAGAAAATATTTAGACAAGCTATGAGCAGGAAAATATCCATAACCAGGAGAAATCAAAAACATGATAGAATTATGATAAAGAAGTTAAAACAACTAATATAAATGTGCTCAAAATTTAAAGCAATGAATAAACAAATGAAGAGGAAAATAAAATATTGTCCTAAAAACCA
This sequence comes from Cebus imitator, assembly GCF_001604975.1. Lineage (NCBI taxonomy): Eukaryota > Metazoa > Chordata > Mammalia > Primates > Cebidae > Cebus > Cebus imitator. The sequence goes on from NW_016107618.1 coordinate 396,889, forward strand.
AACAGAATATATAAAGATGAAAATACAGTATTTAGGCCAGGCACAGTGGCTCATGCCTGTAATCCCAGCGCTTCGGAAGACCAAGACGGGTGGATCACTTGAGACCAGGAGTTTGAGACCAGCCTGGCCAACATGGTAAAACTCCATCTCTACTAAAAATACAAAAAAAAAAAAAAAAAAAATCAACCAGGCATGGTGGTATGTGCCTACAATCCCAACTACTCAAGAGGCTGAGGCAAAAAAATCTCTTGAATCTGGGAGGCGGAGGTTTCAGTAAGCCAAGGTCATATCACTGCACTCCAACCTGGGCAACAGAGCAAGACTCTGTCTAAAAAAAAAGAAAAGAAAAAAAGAAAATGCAGAAGTTAACATGAAACCGGCTGGCTGTGGTGGCTCACACCTGTCATCCCAGCACTTTGGGAGGCTGAGGCAGGTGAATCACTAGAGGTAAGGTGTCTGAGACAAGTGTGGCCAACATGGTGAAACTCCTGTCTCTACTAAAAATATAAAAATTAGCTGGGCGTGGTGGCGGACACCTGTAATCCCAGCTACTTGGGAGGCAGAGGCAGCAGAATTGCTTGAACCCGGTAGCTGGAGGTTGCAGTAAATGGAAATCATGCCACTATACTCAGGCTGGGGCAACAGAGCAAGACTCTTGCCTCAAAAACATAATAAAATTAAATTTAAATTAAAAAAAAAATGAAATGAAACCTTTCCCAGATAAAAGTAAAGCAGATTTTATGACACTTTAGAAGAAAGAAAAAATCAGTGGACTAAAAGGCAGACATAGCAACAGAAACCAGCTCAACGAAAGAGAGAGAAAAGATAATGTAGAAAAAATAATTAGTGGAACTACAGTGACCTTTCTTCACAACCAAAAAAATCCTAAAAACACTACAGATCTAAATGTTTAAGTTAAAATGAAAAAGCTTCTAGAACCTCTGTAATACCAGCACTTTGGGAGGCTGAGACGGGTGGGTCACCTGAAGTCAACAGTTAAAGACCAGCCTGGCCAACATGGCAAACCCTGTCTCTAGTGAAAATACAAAATTAGCAGGGTGTGGTGGTACACACCTCTAATTCCAGCTACTAGGGTGGCTGAGGCAAGAGAATCACTTAAACCCAGGAGGCAGAGGTCACAGTGAGCCGAGATTGCATCACTACACTCTAGCCTGGGCAACAGAGCAAGACTGTGTCTGGGGAAGAAAAAAAAAAAAAAAAAAAGCTTCTAGAATAAAATATAGAAAAATATCTTCATTACATTGAGGTAGGTAAGATCCCTTAAATAAAAAGTTTAACATAAGAGTCTAAAAAAACAGAAGCCAGGAGAAAGGTATTTATAATGAATGTGTATGTCCAACAAAAGATCTTATATCCAGAATGAGCTGAGACTGCACCAATGCACTCCAGCCTAGGCGACAGAGCGAGACTCAAAAAAAAAAAAAAAGAAAAATCTTAAAAATTCTTAAAAATCAGAAACAGTAAGGCAAACAGCCCAACTAGCAACAGTCTTAAACATACCCAAGAAAGGATGTCCTAATACATAATAAACATATTAAAATGTACTTAATTACATTTTTAAAATGCTGTATCATTAAATTAGTATCAACGGTTGCAGAAGTTGCAAAGCAACTGTGAACTCTTATACATTGCTGGTAGGATAAAAAATAATTGGTTTGACCACTTTGCAAAACAGTTTGGCAGGACTTTTACAGCATAAAAAGTATTTTTAAAATACTGTTAGCAGTTATCGAATAAAACTAGTAAACAGCCAGGTGTTTATTCTCCCATGCCTACAATCCTAGCACTTTGGGAGGCCAAGGTGGGAGATCACTTGAGCAGTGAAATTTGAGACCAGCCCAGGCAATACAGTGAGACCTCATCTCTACAAAAAATAAAATAGCCAGGCATGGTAGCAAGCACCTGTAGTCCCAGCTACTTAGGAGGCTGAGGCAGGAGAACTGCTTGAGCCAGGGAGGTCAAGGCTGCACTGAGCCATGTTCACACCACTGTACTCCAGCCTGGGCAGATTGAGACTCTGTCTCAAACAAAACTAAACTAAACTAAACTAAACAAAAACAAATACGCATATTATCTGATTCAACACTTTCAACCTAGGTGTACGCCCAACAGAAACAGAAACATATATTCATTATAAGATGGGAAAAAGAGGCTGGGTGCAGTGGTTCATGCCTGTAATCCCAGCACTTTGGGAGGCTGAGGCGGGCAGATCACCTGAGGTCGGGAGTTCGAGACCAGCCTGATCAACATGGAGAAATCCCATCTCTTCTAAAAACACAAAACTAGCCAGGTGTGGTGGCACATGCTTGTAATCCCAGCTACTGGGGAGGAAGCAGGATAACTGCTTGAAGCCAGGAGGCAGAGGTTGTGGTGAGCCGAAACTGCACCACTGCACTCCAGACTGGGCAACGAGAGCGAAACTCCGCCTCAAACAAAGACTTGCTGGGTGGGCACTCTGGCTCACGTCTGTAATCCCAGCACTCTGGAAGGCCAAGGCAGGGGGATTGCTTAAGCCCAGGAGTTCAAAACCAGCCTAGATGACATAGTGAGACCTTGTCTGCACACACACACACAAAAAAAACAAAAAATTAGCCAGGCATGGTGGCAGGTGCCTTTAGGATCAACTACTCAAGAGGCTGAGGCAGGAGGATTCCTTGAGCCCAGGAGGTTGAGGCTGCAGTAAACTAAGGTCACACCACTGCAATCCAGCCTGGGCAAGACAGAGAGAGCCCCTGTCTCGAAAAAAGGAAAAATGATTTAATAGTAACCGATTAAAAACAAAAAAATTAAAACGACAAAAGGACACCCAAAATTAATGACATACCTAAACTAAAACTACTAACTTAAAGTCTCTTTTAACTAAGAGACTAAGTAAAAATCTCTTTTAATTGACTTTGTATTAATGGCCCTTAGGTCAAAGGCTTAAATTTACCAAAACTAATACAGTAAATATGATATAAAAGGAAATCTAGGTCTTATCCGTTAAAAGTATACAATTGATAAAGTATCACCACTCTGTCATAATCCTAGCATTGCATTCCAAGGTAATTTTTACATAACAAAAACATTATGAACTGGAAAATTAACTTTGAGGAAATAACGAAGTAGTGAAAAGGGCCACCTTTGGAATCAAATAGCTCTGGTTTCAAACACTGACTCTAGGCCCGGTGCAATGGCTCACACCTGTAATCCCAGCACTTTGGGAGGCCAAGGCGGGTGGATCACGAAGTCCAGAGATCAAGACCATCCTGGCCAACATGGTGAAACCCTATCTCTAAAATACAAAAATACAAAAAAATTAGCTGGACATGGTGGCACACACCTGTAGTCCCAGCTACTCAGGAGGCTAAGACAGGAGAATTGCTTGAACCCAGGAGGGGGAGACTACAGTGAGCCGAGATTGCGACATTGCGCTATAGCCTGGGCAACAGTGTGAGACTCTGTCTCAAAAACAAACAAACAAACAGTGACTCTAGACTTCAGTTATGTAATCTTATGTAGTATTTTGCTGAGTATCAAAAAGAATCCTTAACTCGCCAGGCGCGGTGGCTCAAGCCTGTAATCCCAGCACTTTGGGAGGCCGAGGCAAGTGGATCACGAGGTCAAGAGATCGAGACCATCCTGGTCAACATGGTGAAACCCCGTCTCTACTAAAAATACAAAACATTAGCTGGGCATGGTGGCGCGTGCCTGTAATCCCAGCTACTCGGAAGGTTGAGGCAGGTGAATTGCCTGAACCCAGGAGGCGGAGGTTGCGGTGAGCCGAGATCACGCCATTGCACTCCAGCCTGCGTAACAAGAGCGAAACTGTCTCAAAAAGAATCCTTAACTCATGGAGAGCAATCATGAGAAAAAAACATGTGAAACACTTAGCAATAAATAACAGCTAATGCTTACTGAGCATTTACTAAGTCCCAGCCACAGTGCTAATGTGCTTTACAGGGAAAATTTTTTTAATCTTAACAATGATATCAAGCAGGTAGTCTTACTATCTTCATTTTACATGAGATAACTGAGGTTCAGGAGGTTATATGATTTGGCCAAGGTCACACTGCTGTTAAGTGATGGAAAAAAAATCTGAACCCAATCCAGATACAGAACCATAACACTTAACCATTATAATTACTTCTTACTATAGTGCCTAGAACATTGTACAAAAAACATAAAATTCCTAACACAAGTAACAGCCATTGTAGAAAGCTTTCAAAAAATGATAAAAGAAAATCAATCCATTATCTCATTGCAGACACAACTGCTATTAAACATTCTGATTTTAACAAGAAAGTTTTCACCCAAAACTTACGAAACAGTTTACTATTCTACAATACAAAAGTGAACCTATACAAATACAATTCAAACTAGCACATAAAAACATAGTCAATGGTGGCTCACACCGGTAACCCCAACACTTTGGGGGACTGAGGCAAGAGGACTGCTTGAGACATGAGTTTGAGACCAGCCATCTCTATAAAAAATTTAAAAATTATCCGGGCATAGTGGCATTCCTATAGTCCCCGCTACTCATGAGGCAGAAGTGGGAGGATGGCTTGAGCCCAGGAGTCCAAGGCTGCAGTGAGCCGTCATGGTGCCAATGCACTCCAACCCGAGCAACAGAGCAAGATGTTGTCGCTTAAAAAATAAGTAAATAAAATTGATATCCTTATATGACATGCACAATGTGACTTTATTTTGTGTAGCTGATTTTTAAAATACTCAGGATTCCAGTGGTTTTTTTTTTTTTTTTTTTTGGTGGTATGACTGAAAATATCTTTATTTATTTACAGTATATTTTTCAAAGATATTTCTCAGTGACATTTAATCAGCATGATAATCCTATAAGCACAAAAGGTTTAATCCTTATTGTAGAGGTAAAATTTCGAAAACAAGTAACCTACTCCAGACTACACACCTAGCTAGAGGCAAAATTTAAGACTACAATCTAGGCTCACTGACTCCTGGTTGAAACCTCTTTCCATCACATACAGAATTTTTGCTAAATGTTAACATAAAAGTTATTAAAGCCAAAATTTTTATTTTTTAAAAGATCTTCTAATCAACAAATTCAACTGTTATACTGCTTACTCGGTCTTATAATCAAATGGACAATAAAAATGTCCAAAATAAAGTGAGAAATAAACACAAAAAACAAACTAGATAATCCCCTCCAAATAACTGACATGAAAATTAAAAACTAAAGCCTCTCTCTTAGAATGAGATATGTTTATATTATAGCACTTGGCTTTTTATTTTACCATACTTAGAATAGTAATTAAGTTTTGGATCCTAATCATTATGTTCTCAGTTAATGAAATTCAGCTATGTCCATATTGAAATTATATTCCACGCCATTATTTCAATTATCTCCTGTCATTGTGAGATGTAAAAATAATTCAGAATGGCATACCCCTCAAATAACTACAATTATTCATTTCTCCTCAAAAAGAACCAACATGCATTTAAGTAAATAGATATCAATTTTTTCTGTCAAAAAGTACTACTTCTATAATAGGTCACTTATTACAAATGAGAGTAGAAAAGAAAAAATAGGCCGGGCGCGGTGGCTATCGCCTGTAATCCCAGCACTTTGGGAGGCCGCGGCGAGTGGATCACGAGGTCAAGAGATCGAGATCATCCTGGTCAACATGGTGAAACCCCGTCTCTACTAAAAATACAAAAAATCAGCTGGGCATGGTGGCTCGTGCCTGTAATCCCAGCTACTCAGGAGGCTGAGGCAGGAGAATTGCCTGAACCCAGGAGGCGGAGGTTGCGGTGAGCCGAGATCGCTCCATTGCACTC
>NW_016107618.1:402730-405318 GCF_001604975.1 Cebus imitator
AAAAAAAAAAAAAAAAAAAAGAGAGAAAAGAAAAAGTAACAAAAAATATCCAATTTATGGGAAATCCCACAAATTTCTCTTAATGCTTCTGCTCTTACCTGTTAATAAACTTTAGCAGCAAATAAAGGTTAACAAGAAAAACAGAAAACATGCATCATATTCACAGGAAAGTTTCCCTTTCCCCCACAAGATTTATTTTACAGAGGGCTAGATATATATACATACATACACATATATGTACATATATACATTATATACTTATATATGTATATATAATATGTACATATATACATTATATACATATACATGTGTATATATATAAAATATGAACATATATATATAGAATTTAGCTTTAACACAGATTTTATCTAAAATGAAATAAAAACTAAAGACAGTCTTAAAATACAATAGACAACAATTAATGATAAATTGTCATCAAAATACTAGCAAACTGAACTCAGCAGCATATTACCAAGTGGAATCTCTGGCTGGAATGCAAAGATGGTTCAACATATGAAAACTGACCAATATACCACATTAAGAAAATGAAGGGGGAAAAAAACGCAGAAAATCATCCCAACTGATATACAAAAAAATGCTTGAAGAAACACCACCTCTTCTTGATTAAAAAAAAAAAAAAATACTCAATAAAGTAAATTACCTCAACAAAAACTATATATGGAAATCCCACAGCAAAAATCATATTCAATGGTAAATGACTCAGAGCTTCTCCTGGGGATCCAGAACACAACAAGGATGCCCTTTACTGCCACTTCTACTCACCATAGTACTGGAAGTGCTAGCCAGAGCAATTAAGCAAGAAAAAGAAATAAAAAGCATCCAAATTGAAAGGGAAGAAATAAAATTATCTCTGCAGATAACATGATCTTGTATGAAGAAAACCCTAAAAGATTCCACACACAAAAAAGAAATCTGTTAGGACTAATAAAGGAATTCAACAAAGTAGCAGGATATAAAACTCAACAAGTTCAATTGCCATTTCTATACACTAAAAATGAACAATCCAAAAAGAAAATTTTAAAAAACAATTCCATTTAAAATACTATCAAAAAGAATAAAGTAGTTAGGAATTAACTTAACCAAGGAGGTAAAGAACTTGTACAATGAAACTACAATAACATTTCTGAAAGAAATTAAAGTTATAATACAGTAAATAGAAAGACATATTAAGTTTATGGATTGGAAGACTTAATATTGTTAAAATGTCAATACTACTCAAAGTGACCTACAAATTTAATGCAATCCCTACCAAAATCTCAATTACTTTTTTTGCAGAAATAGAAAAGCCCATCTTAAAATTTATATGGAATATGAAGGGACCCCAAATATCCAAAACAATCCTGCAACAAACAAAGCTGGAGGACTCACACTTCCTGATTTCAAACTTATAAAAAGCTACAGTAGTTAAAACTGTGTGATACTAGCATAAAGGCAGACATATAGATCAAAGAAATAGAAAGTCTAGAAATAAATACTAGCATACATGGTTAAATGATTTTCAGTAAGGGTGCCAAAATCACTCAGTGGGAGAAAGGACAATATTTTCAACAAACGGTGATGGGAAAACTGCATGTCTGCATATCTGTATGCAAAAGAATGAAGATGGGCCAGAAGTGGTGGATCACACCTGTAATCCCAGCACTTTGGGAGGCTGAGTTGGGTGGATCACTTGAGGTCAGGAGTTTGAGACCAGCCTGACCAACATGGTGAACCCTAACTCTACTAAAAATACAAAAATTAGCCAGGCATGGTGGTACATGCCTATAGTCTCAGCTGCTCAGGAGGCTGAGGCACAAGAATCACTTGAACTCTGGAGGCAGAGATTGCAGTGACCAGAGATTGCACCACTGCACTCCAGCCTGGGCAACAGAGCAAGATTCTGTGGGAAGGGAGGGGAGGAGAGGAGAGAAGAGGAAAGGGGAGGGGGAAAGGAAGGTGGGAAGGAGGAGGAGGGTGGGGAAGAGGAGGAGCAGGGCAGGGAAAAAAAAGAAAGAAAAATGAAGATGGACCTTTATCTAACACCATATATGATAATCAACTCAAAATAGATTAATACGTAAATGTGAGGTCTAAAACTCTAATAGTCTTAGAAAAAAACATAGGCCAGAAACTTTACAACAATGAATTTGGCAATGATTTCTTGGATATGACACTAATGGCACAAGTAATAAAAGAATAGACAAATCTGACTTCATGAAAATTAAAACATTTGGCATAAAATTTTGTGTTGGTAGTATACACACTATCAACAGAGTATAAAGACAACCTACAGAATGAGAGAAAATATTTGCAAATCATATATCTGACAAAGGACTAACATCCAGAACAGATAAAGAATTCCCTAAATCAACAACAAAAAAAATCCATTAAAAAATGGGCAAAGAGCCAGGCGCGGTGGCTCAAGCCTGTAATCCAAGCACTTTGGGAGGCCAAGGCGGGTGGATCACGAGGTCAAGAAATCGAGACCATCCTGGTCAACATGGTGAAACCCCGTCTCTACTAAAAATACAAAAAATTAGCTGGGCATGGTGGCGCATGCCTGTAATCCCAGCTACTCAGGAGGCTGA
>NW_016107618.1:405374-410079 GCF_001604975.1 Cebus imitator
CCATCTCAAAAAAAAAAAAAAAGGGCAAAGAATTTGAGTAGATATCTCCAAAGATATACAAGTGGTTAAAGAGCAAATGAAAAGTGGGACCCTGCTTCAAAAAAAGCTAAAGGAAAAAAAGGAAGGAAATTCTGCAATATGCTGAACATGAATGAACCTTGAGGACATTATGCTAAGTGAAATAATCTAGACACAAAAAGAAAAACACAGAATGATTCCACTTGCTCTTTTTTTGGAAACAAGGTCCTGATCTGTCGCTCAGGCTGGAGTACAATAGCGTAATCATAGTTCACTGTAACCTCTACCTCCTGGGCTCAAGCAATCCTCCTGCCTCAGCCTCCTGAGTAGCTAAGCCTACAGGCACGCACCACAACACCCAGCTAATTTTTTTTAAAATTTCTGTAGAGACAGGATCTCAGTTATGTGGTCCGAGCTGGTCTTGAACCGAACTCCTGGCCTCAGTGATCCCCCAACCTCCCATTTTTTTTGCAAAATGAAAAAAGTTCTGGAAATGGATGGTGCTGACAGTTATACAATATGAATGTACTTATATCATTGAACTGTAACTTTGAAATGGCTGAGATAATGGGAAAAAAAGTCTAGTTGCTATTTAAAATCCCATGTAACACTACTACTGAAGTTCATTCTACATAAACCATACCAGAGGAAATGTATTATTTTTGTTGTTGTTGTTGCCCCCCTGCCAGAGACAGGATCTTACTTTGCTGCCCAGGCTGGAGTGCAGTGGCTTGGTCATAGCTCATTAAAGCCCCAAACTCTCAGGCTCAGGTGATACTCCTGTCTTAGCCAACCTGAGTAACAGAGACTACAGGTGCGTGCCACCAGAACTAGATAACTTTTAAAATTTTTTGTAGATACAAGGTCTCACTATGTTACCTAGGCTGGTCTCAAACTCCTGGGCACAAATGATCCTCCCACTCTGGCCTCCCAAAGTGCTGGGATTATAGGTGTGAGCCACCATGACCAGCCAGTAATGAGATTCTTAATGTTGTCTTCTCAACTAAACCAAGAGGCCTAAACTAACTTTTTTTGAGACAGAGTTTTGCTCTCGTTGCCCATGCTGGAGTGCAATGGCACGATCTTGACTCACCAAAACCTCCACCTCCTGGGTTCAAGCGATTCTCCTGCCTTAGCCTCCTGAGTAGCAGGTGTTACAGGCATGCACGCCTGGCTACATTTGGATTTTCAGTACAGACAGGGTTTCTCCATGTTGGTCAGGTTGATCTCGAACTCCCAACCTCAGGTGATCCGCCTGCCTCAGCCTCCCAAAGTGCTGGGATTACAGGTGTAAGCCACCACGCCCAGCCCTAAACTAACTTTTTAGGGAATTTACTTTACTTTTATTTAGGGAAAGTGACATGCAAAATACTACATACATACAGTATACTTTTCAACATGTTTCACATTCAATTCACTTAAAACAGGTTTTATAAAATGACAGAGTAAACAGACATTTTCAGTTCTCCACAAAAGAATTATTGTATTAAATAGAAATAAAAGTCTACATTCCCTCCTCTGAAACTCCTGTTTGTGGAGTTCTTGAAATTTCAAAACTGTGAATAAGGATTTCTCTTACTATCGAAGGAATGCTGGAGTATCTCTTTGTCCTCCTGCTGTAACACCTAAATATGTTAGTTCAAAATTTAACATAATAGTTTCAAAAATACTAGTATAGGCAATTGTTTTCACGAGGAATTAACATTTAAAATATTAACACTCTGCTACAGAAACAATGAAGCAAAGAAACAAACCAGGATATAATTATAACAGACTGGGCCAGGCGCTGGTGGCTCACACCTGTAATCATAGCACTTTGGGAGGTGGAGGTGGGCAGACTGCTTGAGCAGGAGTTCCAGACGACGCTGGGCAACGCAGTGAAACCCTGTCTCTACAAAAAATACAAAAATTAGCTGGATCTGGTTGTGTATGCCTGTAATCTCAGCTACTGAGGAGGCTGAGGTGGGAGGATTGCTTGAATCTGGGAGGACAAGGCTGCTGCACTGTAGCCTGAGCAACACAGCAAGACCTGTCTCAAAAAATAAAAGAAGATGAATTGTTCTAATAGATAATAAAATTGCATGTGCTAAATTCTGGCACCACACACTCTGAGACTTCTGTTCCTAAATATATAAGAATAACCGACACTAGATGAGGTTCCTGTCAACTATAAAACTGGAAAGTAAACATGAAATAACTGTTTTCAGTTGTTGGACAAAAGCCAACACAGGATTATGGTTTCAGAAGAGAAGCAGCGTAAATTCCAAGAAAAATCTCCATTTCTGTCTAGAAGCATCTTCTAGATTGCAGATTAGGTGTTCGAGGTGAGGGAGTGGGTGGGAACCTAAACAGAACTTAGCAGGGTAGATAAGAGAGTTAGAAACTGCTAGGACACCCGGAATTTATGGGACAGGGTGCCAGAGAGAACTGTATAGAGGAGAGGCTTCAGAAATGTACCACAGGAGTTGGACGCTGTGGCTCATGCCTGTAATCCCCACATTTTGGGAGGCTGAGGCAGGCAGATCACTTGACGTCAGGAGTTCAAGGCCAGCCTGGTGAACATGACCAAACCCCCTGTCTACTAAAAATACAAAAATTAGCCAGGCATAATGGCACACGCCTGTAATCCCAGTACTTTAATAGGCCAAGATAGGCGGATCACCTGAAGTCAGTAGTTCAAGACCAGCCTGGCCAACATGTTGAAATCCCTTCTCTACTAAAAATATAAAAATTAGCCAGATGTGGTGGCAGGCACCTCTAATTCCAGCTCCTCAGAAGGCTGAGGCAGGTGAATCGTTCAAACCCAGAAGGCAGAGGTTGCAGTGAGCCGAGATTGCGCCACTGCACTCCAGCCTAGGAGACATGGGCAAAACTCCATCTCAAAAAAAAAGAAAGAAAGAAAGAAATCTGCCACAGGAATCCTTTGTCAAACACTAAGCTGAAGCTGGGCATGGTGGCTGATGCCTGCAATCCCAGCACTTTGAGAGGACAAGATGGGTGGGTCGCTTGAGGTCAGGAGCTCAAGACCAGCCTGGCCAACATGGTGAAATCCCATCTCTATTAAAAATACAAAAATTAGCCAGGTGTGGTGGTGCATGCCTGTAATCCCAGCTACTCGGGAGGCTGAGGCACAAGAATCACTTGATCCAGGAGGTGGAAGTTGCAGTGAACTGAAATTGTGCCACTGCACTCCAGCCTGGGCAACAGAGCAAGAGTCAGTCTCAAAAACACACACACACATACTCTAAGCTGAACAGGTACACAGCAAAGGTCTATGAAAGCTGGGCAAAGAACAATTACCAGGTAGCATGAGCCTAACAACTACTGGTGCTCATGCATGGCTAGCAGACATTTGAATTCCAAGTATCAAGTTAAGAGGCTACATTTAACACTGCAGAATTCAGCAGAGATCCAGAAAGCTCATATCTTAGGAATAAGATTAATCTAGACCAATGTATTAATCCATTTTCATGCTGCTGATAAAGACATATCTGAGATTGGGCAATTTATAAAAGAAAGGCTAGAGAAGCCTCACAATAATGGTGGAGGGTGAAAGGCAAGTCTTACGGGGCAACAGACAAGAGAAGAGGGCTTGTGCACGGAAACTCCCCTTTTTAAAACTGTCAGATCTCCTAAGACTTATTCGCTATCACGAGAATAGCACACAGGAAAGACCTGTCCCCATGATTCAATTACCTCCTGCCAGGTCCCTCCCACAACACGTGGGAATTCAAGATAAGATTTGGGTGGGGACGTGGCCAAACCATATCAGCCCATCTTTATTAAAATTTAAAAACAAGTCTCAAAAAGAGCAAGCTGATGCACAAGCAAATTAACTGTCTGCCAAAACAAAACTCTATTAAGAAAGGTAAGAGGATGCCATCAAGAGGACTCGGAAAAAAAAAAATTGGATCAAAAAAAAAAAAAAAAAAAGGCAAGAGGGCCTAGACATTAAATATCCTAGGGTTCATACTATGCAAAATTATGGGAGGAAAGTAACTATAAATTCCAAGCAGTAAACTGTGACCCATGACCTGCAGGAGAAAGAAATCAATAAATAAAAACAGAGTCAGAAATATTAATAACAATGACAGAAGTAGCTGAGACTTTAAACAAGTTACTATTATGTAACACTAAAGAATTTAAAGCAAAACATGAACACAACAACAACAAACAAAAACAAATAAGGGCCAGGGACTATGGCTCAAATTTGTAGTCCCACTGCTTCTGGGGGCTGAGGCAGGAGGATCACTTGAAGCCAGAAGTTTGAGACTAGAGTGGACAACGCAGTGAGACCCATCTCTACAAAAAAATAAGTAAAAGGCTGTGAATTTTTTTTTTTTTAAAGAAGAAACAAAATCACAATGAAGAAATGGAAACTTTTTTAAATTGAAATTTTTAATAGAAGTTACCTTAAGAAATTAGAAAACTAAGAGCAAATTAAACCCAAAGTAAGCAGAAGAATATAATAAAGATAAAAGCAGAATTGATTAAATAGAAAAAATTTGGTCAGGGCTGTGGCTCACACCTGTAATCCCAGCACTCTGGGAGGCCAAGGTGGGCAAATCACCTGAGGTTAGGAGTTCTAGACCAACCTGGCCAACATATAAAATTAGCCGGGTGTGGTGGCGCATGCCTGTAATCCCAGCAACTCAGTAGGCTGAGGCAGGAGAATTGCTTGAACCTA
>NW_016107618.1:410495-419007 GCF_001604975.1 Cebus imitator
AAAGAAAGAAAAAATAAGAAAAACAGGAAATTCGTGAAATCAAAAGCTGGTTCTGTGAGAATGTCAAAAAAATGAATCAATATCTAGCCAGACACAGACAGAAAAGTGCATAGCACAAAACAGCTTATTAAAAGCCCAGCTTTCTCACAGAGGATAAAAACAAGTGGCTGGGCAAGGTGGCTCCCACCAGTAACCTCAACACTTTGGGAGGCCAAGGTAGGAGGACTGCTTGAAGCTAGGAGTTCAAGATCAGCCTGGGCAAAACGATGAGACCCAGTCTCTACCAAAAACAAAAAACACCAGGGAAACATTCAAGAAGATCACAGAGAAAGAACTGGAAAAAGCAACACCACAGAGTTGTTTATGAACACCTAGGTTTGCCCCCTAACCTATACATGCAAGAATATGATCCTACTCACAATATTAAAGATTTTGAGAACTGAACTAACAGATACTCTGTTCAGGCACCAGACTGGCTATGAGGCAGCACATACATGGAACAGACCCAAACAGGACTGCAAAGATGTTGAAAATAAACTGGTATTAGAACAACATCCCACAGAAGGAGTTGGGACTTGGAAGCTTGAACCTAACCAAATCATTAAAATAAAATTAGCAACATTTTCCACAGGACTTAAGTAAGATCCAGAGTCTAATAAAATAGTATGCAAAGTGGAAAATCTCAGCTTGCCTGGCAAAAGAAACAGATACCAATGCAGAGCTGAGAGAGAGATCTAAGACTCTACTTAGTGCCATAAAAATGCTCAAGGAAGCACTAGTGAACACTCTGAAACACCTTTTTTAAGGAGAAAAAAACCTCACTGTATGGACTTAACAGCAGAAAGAAGATAACATGAAAGTATCAGTGTCCTGGAAGAGAGTACAATAAAATTTATCCAATCTGAAAAACAGAGAGAAAGGTTTTTAAAGAAATGAATAGAGCTTTAGGAACCTGTATAAGAGGAATCCCAGAAGGAGACATTCTCAGTGGTCAGGCACAGTCCATCAGCACCACGGCTGAGCTGAAACATCGTATCATGAGATCATGGCATCTGAAACCTACAATATTAAGAAATGGAACTTGGCCGGGTGTGGTGGCTCACACATGCAATCTCAGCACTTTGGGAGGCCAAGATGGGCAAATTGCTTGAGCCAGCCTGGGCAACATGGCAAAGCCCCATACATCTCTACAAAAAATACAAAAATTATCTAGTCCTGGTGGTGCACACCTGTAATCCCAGCCACCCATGAGGCTGACGTGGGAGGATCACTTGATCCTGGGAGGTTGAAGCTGCAGTGAGCCATGACATGTCACTACACTGCAGTGTGGGCAAGAGCGAGAACCTGTCTCAAAAAAATAATAATCTCAGCTTACTGAAACCCCTGCCTCCCGAGTTTAAACAATTTTCCTGTCTCAACCTCCTGAATAGCTGGGATTACAGGTGTGCACCACCATGCCTGGTTAATTTTTGTATGTTCCACAAAGATGCAGTTTCACCATGTTGGCCAGACTGGTCTCAAAATCCTGACCTCAAGTGATCCACCTGCCTAGGCCTCCCAGAGTGCTGGGATTACAGGCATGAGCCACTGTGTCCAGCCAGAAATAGAACTTAAAATACTGTGAATCATCCCACCAATCTTTATAGAAAAATGGAATTTTTTTTTAATTTCACTAATGAAAATATGTAGGAGGTTAAGAAGTCTCCAAAACAGCTGACTGCTTTCATAAGTAGAACAATTAGACAAGCTGTGAAAAGTACAGAAAAAACTCCATAAAGTGACCCACTGCAGAAACAAAGTTCATCATCCTTTTCTAAATCCTTGTTACAAGAAAAAAAAGTCTCCCGAAGATTCAGAGATGGCAAATAAGGAAGCTAGGCTATTTATTAATACTTCAATAGAAGATAGTGACACAAAAAAATTTAAATAAAATACATACAATTTAGATTTGGCATTACAATAATATGGTAATTTTCTTAAGTATTAAATGTATCTTCCCAACATTTTCTTTCAGTGAAGGCAAAAAACACATTTAATTTCCCCGAAACTGGTTAAAAGGAATACAGTCTTAAGCCAGGCATGGTGGCTCATCCGGCAATTCCAGCACTTTGGGAGGCTGAGGCCAGCAGATCACTTAAAGTCGGGAGTTTAAGACCAGCCTGGCCAACATGGAGAAACGGTGTCTCTACTAAAAATGCAAAAATTAGCTGGGCGTGTTGGTGCATGCCTGTAATCCCAGCTACTCAGCTCTCCAGTGGTAGGAGAATCACTTGAAGCCAAGAGGTGGGGGTTGCAGTAAGCCAAGATCATGCCACCTAACTCCAGCCTGAGTGACAGAGTGAGCCTCCCTCTCAAAAAAAAAAAAAGAAAAGAAAAGAAAAAGAAAAAGGAAAGTCAACCATGTTGAAATGATGCCTAGAATTTCTTCAACAATATCCAGGGGTACAGGGGTCACAGACGAAAAAGAACGAACCACAAGTCGATACTGTCAATACTAGGAGACGGGTTCATTATATTATTCTCCTTATATTTACATGTTTGAAATTTTTCATATTAAAAAGAAGGAACCCTCCCTAATTCATTCTATGAAGCCAGCATCACCCTAATACCAAAACCAGGAAAGGATACAACCAAAATAGAAAACTACAGACTGATATCCTTTATGAATACTGTTGTTAAAATCCTTAACAAAATACTAGCTAACTGAATCCAAAAATGTATCAAAAAGATAATCCACCATGATCAAGTGGGTTTCATCAAGTAGGTTTGATCAAGGATGCACAGATGCCTTAACATGTGCAAGTCAATAAATGTGATACACCACATAAACAGAATTAAAAACAAAAATTGTATGATCATCTCAACAGATGCAGAAAAAGCATTCAACAAAATAAAGCATTCCTTTATGATTAAAACCGTCAGCAAAATCGGCATACGAGGGACATGCCTTAATGTAATAAAAGCCATCTATGACAAACCCACAACCAACATAATACTGACTGGGGAAAAATTGAAAGCATTCCCTCTGAGAATGAGAACAAGACAAGGATGCCCACTTTCACCACTCCTTTTCAATACAGTACTGGAAGTCCTAGCCAGAGCAATCGAACAAGAAATAAAGGGCATCTGAATCAGTAAAGAGGAAGTCAAACTGTTCCTGTTTGCTGTTGAGATGATCGTTTACCTTGAAAACCCTAAGGACTCCTCCAGAAAGCCCTCAGAACTGATACAAGAATTCAGCAAAGTTTCTGGATACAAGATTAATGTACACAAATCAACAGCTCTTCTATACCAAGAACGACCAAGTGGAGAATCAAATCAAGAACTTAACCCCTTTTACAACAACTGTAAAAAAAAATTAAATAAAATACTTAGGAACATACCTAACAAAGGAGTCAAAAGACCCCTACAAGGAAGACTAAAAAACACTCCTGAAAGAAATTACAGATGACAGAAACAAATGGAAACACATCCCATGCTCGTGGATGGGTAGAATCAATATTGTAAAGATGACCATATTGCCAAAAGCAATCTACAAATTCAACACAATGCCCGTCAAAATACCACCATCATTCTTCACAGAGTTAGAAAAATCAATTCTAAAATTCATATGGAACCAAAAAAAAGCCCGCATAGCCAAAGCAAGACTAAGCAAAAAGAACAAATCTAAAGGCATTACACTACCTGACTTCAAACTATACTATAAGGGCACAGTCACCAAAACAGCATAGTACTGGTATAAAAATGGGCACATAGACCAATGGAACAGAACAGAGAACCCAGAAATAAACCCAAATACTTAAAACCAATTGATCTTTGACAAAGCAAACAAAAACATAAAGTGGGGAAAGGACACTCTTTTCAACAAATGGTGCTGCGTTAACTGGCAAGCCACATGTAGGAGAATGAAAGTGGATCCTGTCTCTCTTCTTATACAAGAATCAACTCAAAAGGGATTATGGACTTAAACCTAGGATCTGAAACTATAAAAACTCTAGAAGATATCACTGGAAAAACCCTTCTAGACATTGGCTTAGGCAAGGATTTCATGACCAAAAACCAAAAAGCAAATGCAATAAAAACAAAGATAAATAGCTGGGACTTAATTAAACTAAAGAGTTTTTGCATGGCAAAAGGAACAGTTAGCAGAGTAAACAGATAACCCACAAAGTGGGAGAAAATCTTCACAATCTACACACCTGACAAAAGACTAATATATCTAGAATCTACAATAAACTCAAACAAATCAGTAAGAAACGAACAATCCCATCAAAAAGTGGGCTAAGGACATGAACAGACAATTCTCAAAAGAAGATATACAAATGGCCAACAAACATGAAAAAAATGCTCAATATCACTAATGATCAGGGAAATGCAAATCAAAACAACAATACAATACCACCTTACTCCTGCAAAAATGGTCACAATCAAAAAAAATCAAAAAGCATTAGATGTTGGCGTGAATGCAGAGATCAGGGAACATTTCTACACTGCTGGTGGGAATGTAAACTAGTACAGCCGCTACAGAAAACAGTGTGGAGATTCCTTAAATAAAAGTAGAATTACCATCTGATCCACCAATCCCACACTGGGTATTCACCCAGAGGAAAAGAAATCATTATTTGAAAAAGATACGTACACCACATGTTCATAGCAGCACAACTCATAACTGCAAAATGCCTATCAATGAATGAGTGGATAAAGAATCATATATACATATATATGTGTGTGTGTATTCCATCACATATATACACACATAGATGTGTGTGTAGTAGTATAAAGAATCATGTATGTGTGTATATTCCATCATATGATGGAATATTACTCAGCCATAAAAAGGAATGAATCAACAGCATTTGCAATGACCTGGATCAGACTACAGACTATTATTCCAAGTGAAGTAACTCAGGAATGGAAAACCAAACATCGTATGTTCTCACTGATGTGTGAGAGCTAAGCTATGAGGATGCAAAGGCATAAGAATGATAGGATGGGCTTTGGGGATTTGGAGGAAGAGTGGGAGGGTGGTGAGAGATAAAAGACAAAATATATGGTACAGTATATACTGCTAGGGTGATGGGTGCACCAGGATCTCCCAAATCACCACTAAAGAACTTACGCTTGTAACCAAATACCACCTGTACCCCAATAACTTATGGGGAAAAAAAAGTTAAAAAGAAAATTAGCCTTAGGTATGTCAAAATCATAGGGGCCTGGCTGGTACTCAGCAGGTCCCACAGAGGTGGAAAGGTATAAAGAAAGGGCATATACAACCTTAACACAGAGTCTAGAGCTATAGCTACTTAACATTTAAATTAATTAAAATGAAATAGAATTTTAAATTCCTCAGTAAAACTCCCTAGTCTCAGGTGTTCAACAGCCTCATGTGAATAGGAACTAATGTACTGGACAACCTGAACACAGACTGTTTCCATTATCACAAAATCTTCTACAGGACAACACTGGTTTAGAGTTCAAATCTTAGCAACTACTTAATAGCTTTGTAGCACTGGCCTAAGTAAATCTTGTAGAGCCTCAATTGTGTTACTGTAAAATGTAGACATTAACAACCTTGCAGGATTTGGTTGAGAACTGAATGCAAACATACATTTTTTAAAAACCTCTTCTCCACTCTCACTGCTTCACTTCACTAGCCTTTAAAAAAATAAAAATAAAGTTTAAAAACCCAAGTAAGCACTCAATTAAATGTTTAAAGAAAGCATTATAATATTGGTTACAGAGTATAACTTTAGACTCAACCAGCCTCATTGATTATAAAGAAATCCAAAAGCAGAAACTGAATTAAAATATAGTCGAGGGAAACAAGGGGACTTTTTCAAGTAAAGGAAATATTCTACATCTTAAAATGAACATAGGTTGTACAGAAGTACCCACTTGTCAAACAAGAATGATAGAACAAGGCTGGGTGCAATATCTCACACCTGTAATCACAGCACTTTGGAAGGCCGAGGAGGGTAGATCGCCTGAAGTCAGGAGTTCAAGACCACCTGGCCAACATGGTGAAACCCCATCTCTACAAAAAATAAAAAATTAGCATACCCCTGTTGTAATCCCAGCTACTTGGGAGGCTGAGGCGGGAGAATCACTTGAACCAGAGAGGCAGAGGTTGCAGTGAGCCAAGATCACGCCATTGCACTCCAGCCTGGGCAACAAGAGCAAAACTCCATCTCAAAAACAAACAAACAAAAAAAGATAATATATCTTTATCCTCTCTTTCCTAAAATTATTACTACTATTTTTGGGGTGGGGACAGTCTCACTCTGTCACCCAGGCTGGAATGCAATGGCACATTATCGGCTCACTGCAGCCTCAACCACTCAGGCTCAAGCGATTTTCCCACCTCAGCCTCCCCAGTAGCTAGGACTCCAAGTATGTGCCACCAAGCCTGGCTAATTTTTGTACTTTTTGTAGAGATGGGGTTTTACCATCTTACCCAGGCTGGTCTCGAACTCCTAGTCTCAAGCAGTCTGCCCACCTTGGCCTCCCAGAGTGCTAGGATTACTGGCATGAGCCACCACGCCCAGCCTTAAAATTATTTTAGTTGGACCTTCCATCTGCAGACAATATGTTGTACTTTTGATACCATATGATTTTTTACAAACTACTACAAGCATGAAAAATAATCCTAAGGATGACTTTTCTTCCTTCTTTTATTTATTTTTTAAAACACATTCATTTACTCCTACAACAAATAAAAATAAGGCACATTAAAATAAGAATTAACAAATCAAGGCTATTTTACAGTCTCTTAATCTGAAGGGATCTTAAAAGTCATCTGATACAAGTAGTCACAAAGCTTATGTCTGATGCCAACGCACTGTTTAACTACAAATACGTGTTCGTTTGTTTATTTTTGAGACAGAGTCTCATTCTGTCACCCAGGCTGGAGTGCAATGGTACAATCTTGGCTCACTGCAACTTCCGCTTCCCAGGTTCAAGCGATTCTCCTCCCTCGGCCTCCGGAGTACCTGGGATTACAAACGACCACCACCATGTCCAGCTAATTTTTTGTATTTTTAGTAGAGATGAGGTTTCGCCACGTTGGCCAGCCTGGTCTCAAACTCCTGACCTCAGGTGATCCACCTGCCTTGGACTCTCAAAGTGCTGGGTAAATTACAGGTGTGACCCACCACACCTGATCTACACAAACGTTTTTAGATATACTGATCCAAAATATTGTCCTCTAACTAGATAAGGGATTCTAGCTCTGTAAGAGTTTGGTTTTCTTTCACTCAGGCTAAACAACTTTGCTCTTTCAGCTGTTTCTTATATGAAAATTTTAAGCTCCTTTGGGTTGCTTTTTTTGTTTCTGAGATGGAGTCTCAGTCCATTACCTACGCTGGAGTGCAGTGGCGTAATCCTGGCTCACTGCAACCTTCACTTGATTCAACTGATTTAATCAGCCCAGGTTCAACTGATTCTCCTGCCTCAGCCTCCTGAGTACCTGTGATTGTGTGTGAACATCACCATGCCAGGCTAATTTTTGTATTTTCAGTAGAGATGGAGTTTTGCTATGTTGGCCAGGTTGGTCTCAAACTCCTGACCTGAGATGATCTGCCTGCCTCAACTGCCCAAAATGCTGAGATTACAGGCATAAGCCATCATGCCCAGCCTCCTTTGACATTTTAGACCACTCTATGAAGTTGATAATATTGTTCCCATATTTCTATATTTTGTTTTTATATTTAAAAATATGGACTATTTCATGATTTACATGTCATCTTTGTGCAGGGGCCATGCTAATAATCTTCTCTGTATTATTCCAATTTTAGTATATGTGCTGCCAAATAAATCACTCTATATTTTTTAAAACTATTATAATAGAGTTTCAAAAAAACAAACTGGGGAACTGAAATGGAATTACTGAATTTTTATTTTCCAAATAAGGCATTAAAAAAAAATTGGAGGCCGGGTACGGTGGCTCATGCCTATAATCACAGCACTTTGGGAGGCTGAGGCAGGTAGATCACGAGGTCAAGAGATCGAGACCATCCTGGTCGGCATGGTGAAACCCCGTCTCTACTAAAAATACAAAAAAATTAGCTGGGCATGGTGGCACGTGCCTGTAGTCCCAGCTACTTGGGAGGTTGAGGCAGGAGAATTGCTTGAGTCCAGGAGGTGGAGGTTGCGCTGAGCCAAGATCGCACCATTCACTCCAGCCTGGGTAACAAGAGCGAAACTCGGTCTCAAAAGAAAAAAAAAATTGGCATTTATTATTTCACTAAAGAAAAGCATCTTAAAATTAAGATGGTAAGAAATACATAGTCTCAGAATAAGACAAGAAAGACCTGTAAGAATTTTACATCAAGGCCAGGCGCGGTGGCTCAAGCCTGTAATCCCAGCACTTTGGGAGGCCGAGGCGGGTGGATCACAAGGTCAAGAGATGGAGACCATCCTGGTCAACATGGTGAAACCCCATCTCTACTAAAAATACAAAAACATTAGCTGGGCATGGTGGCGCGTGCCTGTAATCCCAGCTACTCAGGAGGCT
>NW_016107618.1:419252-427807 GCF_001604975.1 Cebus imitator
ATTTATTTTTTACTAAGATGAGGTTTCACCATGTTGGCCAGGCTGGTCTCGAACTCCTGACCTCTAGTGATCCGCCCACCTCGACCTCCCAAAGTGCTAGGATTACAGGCGAGAGCCACCACGCCCGGCACAGATATAGTCTTACCAGAAAGCAGAATTGAGTGTAACAATCACCATCTGCTTTCTGAATACTATACTCTTGTTAATGTATCATAAAATGTGCCAGATTTTAATTTCATTTATTTTGTAGCATGAAATTATGTCACTTGAAGAAAGAACATTAAAGGGGCATTTCAAATTTCTGCTTAATATGAGTAGAAATCTGCAAAACAAGGATTATACACATGATTGACAGCTATAAAACAAAACTTCATAATTAGTTCCATGACAAATACTTCCAAGGGAGACTGAAGAGAGAACAATAGGGTGGTTATGGGGACACAGAAACAGGAGTATAATCAATTATCCAATTATATAAAACATGAATTGCAAATTATTTTAAAGCAAACAAATATTTTCAGGTATAACACATAAAAAACATGGATTAAGTCCCTAGAGGTTAACGGCCATCCTCTAATTTCTAAACACTCCATAAATCCTCATAATAACCATACAGGCTCAAAATGCACATCGTCAATAGCAGAAAGAAAAAAAAATACACGCCAAGAAAGACAGCAAATAAAATCATCCATGGCTAACCCCACAGCATTATAAGGAGATGAAACAACTAAAAACTCTAATTCACATTTTAAGAACATAAACATCCAAGACCAGAAACTTCAATGGGAACCGTCCAGAAGAGCAACACAGCAGAGTCTTAGTGGTAACTGAATTACATGTAATATGACCTAGGATTTACCCTCAGAAGAGGGACCCATCTGAGAGAAAGTAATGACAGTCCATCTGAGACATGATAAAGCAATGGCTACTGGGAAGTCAAAAAGAATACACTTAGAAAGTATGTAAGATCAAAGGCGACAGTTTTAGCAAGGCACAGTTTCTGGGAGAGAGGAGGAGGTGTCATTTGGAGGGTTGATGATAAAGGGAAAAAAGGAAGTGACCAGAGGATAAATGGCCTACTAAAACAAAATAGAACTATGGTGGGGGAGGAGGGTGTTAATTTATGTTTAAAACTACATTTCACAGTGGCAAAAAATCAGAGTGCTCTTTAACTAAGAGTCTGGGAAGGTCACCCCAACCCAATCACAAAATAAGACAAAATAAGATAACAATATTGTTGGTCCAGTAAAATCCAACACAAACAACCTGAACAGAAAAAAGGACTCAGCATTCATACCAAATTACTTATAAGGAATAAAAAGTAAAAAACTTGGGCACGGCCAGGTGCAGTGGCTCACGCCTGTAATTCCACCACTTTGGGAGGCTGAGGTGGGCGGATCACAAAGTCAAGAGTTTGAGAACAGCCTGGCCAACAGGATGAAACCCCATCTCCACTAAAAATACAAAAATTAGCCAGGTGTGGCGGTGAGCACCTGTAGTCTCAGCTACTTGGGAGGCTGAGACAGGAGAATCGCTTGAACCAGGGAGGCAGAGGTTGCAGTGAGCCAAGACCGTGCCACTGCACTACAGCCTGGGCGACAGAGCAAGACTCCATCTTAAAAAAAAAAAACTTTGGCAAATGGAAATACACCAAAAACCCTAGCCATATAGAGGAAAGATGTAATACAATACTCCATCACAAATGCAGTAATTAATTAACAAATGCAGACATAAAAGAACACCTCAAATAAAAAACTCAAAATTTTAAACAGAGTAGACAAATAACAGGAACTTGCAAAATACAAACAAACTGAACCTAAATTACAGAAGATGCCCTAGAGAGAACAGATATGCCCTAAAGAGATAGAAAACAAGAATACTCTTATGTAAATGAAAAAGAAAAGTGAAAAGAATCAAAGAAAAGTCATACATATAGAAGAAAGAGGACAGGTGTGGTGGCTCACACCTGTAATCCCAGAACTTTGGGAGACCAAGGCAGGCGGATCACTTGAAGTCTGGAGTTCAAGACCAGCCTGACCAACATGGTGAAGCCCTGTCTCTACTAAAAATACAAAAATTAACCAAGCATGGTGGCACGTGCTTGTAATCCCAGTTACTTGGGAGACTGAGGCAGGAGAACCGCTTGAAACTAGGAGCTGGAGGTTGTAGTGAGCTGAGATTGCACCACACCACTCCAACCTGGGAGACAGAGCAAGACTCCCTCTCAAAAAAAAAAAAAAAAAAAAGAAGAGAGGCAAATAAGATCCAACTGTCAAAGATCTGAAGAATGAAACAGAACAAAACGACCAATGCTCAAAGCTGTAATCAAGAAAGTTTCTTTGATGTTTAAAAACCAAGTCATACACTAAGAAATCAGGTTGACATCAGCAACACAAGCAAGATAAAAGCAGGATAATATTTTCAAGAAACTTAAGAAGATGTGAATCAAATATTTTATATCTAGCCAAGCTGTCCTTCAAATATCAAGGATACAGGAAACAATTTAAACATGTAAAAATTTAAGAAATTGTTCCACAAGCATCCCTGAGGAAGCTACTAGATGATGAGCTTTATCCAACCAAAAAGTGATTGAGAACTTCAAGAAAAGATCCGATCACAAGGTCAGGAGTTCGAGACAAGCCTGGTCGACATGGTGAAACCCCATCTCCCCTAAAAATACCAAAAAAAAAAAAAAATTAGCCAGACATGTTAGCGGGCACCTGTAGTTATAACTATTCAGGAGGTTGAGGCAGGAGAATCGCTTGAACCCAGGAGGTGGAGGTTGCAGTGAGCTGAGGTTGCACCATTGCACTCCACAGCCTGGGTGACAGAGTGAGACTGTCTCAAAAGAAAAAAAAAAAAAAATTAAACTCAATCTGGACTAAAAAAAAAAAAAAAATCTAATGATATTGTAGTACTAAATTTAAAACAAAGGTATTGATGAGGAAGAATAGTATGTAAAATGGCATACTCTCACAAAGTAAATATTACTTCAAAAAAATCACAGGAAAAGAGACAGAAAAAAAAAAAAACCTGGAATACGAGCTCACACATAAGAAAAAGAAACTAAATGGCTCTAATTTAAAGCTGATAAACCAAACAGAAGAAACCTAAATATTTTTTTAAAAGACTAAGAGGATTTTTTAAAGGTATAATATAAAGGTAACTAACAAAAATATACTCTCTTAAGTAAAAAAAAATTAAGCAAATAAAAACATCAAACAGAATACAAGACCCAGAATAAGTATAACATAATTCAAAGATGAGATCATTCAGTGGAAAAGCTAGTTTAAAATAGACTACATCTACGAAAGAGCAAGCACTAATAATACATGTGCTTTACCATTTGCTGTGCACTTATATACATATCTCACTACCTAATCTGTGAAGTAGAGTTTAGAGAAATATTCCTTTTCTCTTTTACTCAGATTTGCCAACTGAGTTTTGTTTTTTTAATGATGTCTCACTCTGTCACTCAGGCTGGAGTGAAATGGCATGAACACTGTTCTCTGAAGCCTGGACCTCCCAGGCTCAAGCAATCCCCCACCTCAGCCTCCCGAGTAGCTGGTATTACACGTGCGCACCACTACGCCTGCCTAATTTTTGTATTTTTGTACAGATGTGGTTTCACCATGTTGCCCGGGCTGGCCTAAAACTCCTGGGCTCAAAAGACCCTACCACTTCTGCCTCCCAAAGTACAGAGATTACAGGTGTGAGCCATCATGCCTGGCCTATTTCCTGGGTTTTAAAACGTTACTTAGTCTCCCCACAGAAATCTTTAGGATAAATTAGCCTCTATCGAAATCGTCCCTAAACCGGGTGAGGTGGCTCATGCTTGTAATACCAGCACTTTGGGAGGCTGTGGTCAAGAGATCAAGATCATCCTGGCCAACATGGTGAAACCCCATCTCTACTAAAAATATAAAAATTAGCTGGGCATGTTGGTGCTCACCTGTAGTCCCAGCTATTTGGGAGGCGGAGGCAGGATAATCGCTTAAACCTGGGAGGTAGAGGTCTCAGTGAGCCTGATTATGCCACTGCACTCCAGCCTGGCGACAAAGGGAGACTCCATCTCAAAAACAAAACAAAATAAAGCTTCCCTAACAAAGAAGCAGTTGGAAGATGCTTAAGTCTTCTTGGTTTTCATTTAGTTGTAGTGACAATCTGAGACCCCAAAGAATGTGGCACTATCTGAGGTGCCAGATGCAAGATCAGGGCTCTTAGTAAACACCCATACTCCAGAGTTAAGAACTACTCAAACACAGGCTATATAATCTCTACAACTCTAAGTTAAATCACGTATAGTCAAATTCTGTTATAATGCTTGCTTTCAAAACACACATTGGCTCCAAAACAACTTACGCATTTTGAGTATTTTAAATTTCATGTTTGCTTCTGTGAATTTCATCTGTTAGAAACTCTAGATGAACACAGAAAACAGCATCCAGAAAAAACAAGTCTCATAGGCATGGACAGCAGCACCTAGACACACACCTCAAACATCTACCACTACCTCAGTTCACCTTGTATGTTGTGAGCCACAATGAACCACACCCATCCACATATGATGTTACAACTTTCCATCAGATTTCAGATAACCTACTTTCCCCATTTCACAATAATTCACAAACTGCAATCCTTCAGACACCTACTTCTGCAAGCAAGCACTATCTTTTCCAAGGTAAAGTACAATATTTACATTATAGTATTAATGTATTTGTTAACCATTTAACATATGTAAAACGCTACTACCATTTTTATTATTATCTTTGTTTTCAATCTGCCACTAATAATGTTTTTGAATGTTGTGGCCAACCTCATTTTTCCCAGAAGCCTTGTGGTTTTTATTGCATGACTTTGCAAAGTGCAGGGACTTTTAGGAACCTGTATGTTCGGAACAAGAGAATTACCTGCATGCATAGCATTTAGAAACATACTGTAACAATGTAGTCATTAAGTATTGGCTATACTTATAATCTCCTGAAGGGAATATCTCAAAGTTTGTATCAGCAAACATGTAAAAAGTCTAGCATAAAATCTGGCTCAAAATAGATACTAAATATATACTGTTTTGCTTCATGTTCCCCTTCTTAAAAATTCTGAGGTGGTTCTCAAGCATTGATAATTAAAGGTAATCTTGGACTATCCAATTACTTCTCTCTGAAAAATAGAGGGTACAATTTTAAGTGTAAGCCATTTTAGTGTGAGAGAAAAAACAGTTTTTGAATTGGAACAGCAAGCAACTGTAAAAGCAGACAACCAACCAAGGCTAGGCTTTTTTTCCCCCAGGTCTATTATTTTTAAAAGCAAACTTTCACTTCTTGTTTTACGTAATCAGATAAAACAACTCTTATAGATGCCACTCAGGAATGTTTACACAATCTCTTCTGTTATAAAATCAAATGGACTTTTTAAGATTAAAAATATTACTGGCTTCAAATAATATTATTTCCCCAAGGGGTTTTAGTAGAAATTTCATATGATTTCAATTGAAGATTTGTTCATATTATACTAACCAAAGAAAACTGCAGTGTAGTAGAGCCCATCAGATAACAAAAACATCTACCTCTCCATCATTTATTTCTTAACCTGCAATTTTTATTTTACTTTTTTTTTTTTTCAGACAAGGTCTCATTCTGTCACACAGGCTGGAGTATAGTGGCATGATCATAGCTCATTGCAGCCTTGAACTCCTAGGCTCAAGAGGTCCTCCACCTCAGCCTCCCAAGTAGCTGGAACTACAGGTTTGCACCACCACCACACACCCAGCTAACTTTTTTATATTTTACAGAGACAGATCCTTGGTATGTTGCCCAGAACAGTCTTGAACTCCTGGCTTCAAGAGTTCTTCCACATTGGCCTCCCAAAGCAATGGGATTACAAGCTATTTTACTTCTAAATAACAAGGAAAGAAAAGATTGCTTTAACTAAATTAAAAGTGTAAGGGATTATTTTAATGCCATATTAAGTCATGAACAATCTAATTTCCTACCTTACCTAGAAGGAAAAAAATCCATGCAACAAGTTGGACTAGTGTTCTTAAAGTTACAACTTTAATACAAGTTTGTACAGCATGTATCGTAAAACAGCTTAGATTTTAAGCCTACAGCTGACATTTCAGGGAAATTTCCAAAAGTCAAGAATACAACCACAGCATAAAATTTCCTCCACATCCTAATATTTACACTGAGAACTATCACTGAATTTAAGTCTCTCCACTAACCCTTCTTACTATCAGAATTGGCAACTGACATTCTTTTCAAAACCATTTTTCACTAAGAATCTTAAGTTTGTCTCAACAGGATATTGCCTGTAAATAGAGAGCAAAGTTGTATTTAGATACGAATGCTGATTGCTAGCTAAGCTCACTGTTAAATGACTTGCTCTCTCTTCCACATCAGCTTCCCAGCATACCAAGAATTAAACTTGATTTTTAAATTTTCTGATAAACACAAAACAACTCTACATTACAATTATTTACCTTCTAATTTTTTTTAAAAGAGACAGAATCTCCCTATGGTGCCCAGGCTGGAGTGCAGTTGCAATTCACAGGCGCAATTATCACACACTACAGCCTTTAACTCCTGGGCTCAATCAATCTTGCTTGCCTCAGCCTCCCGAGTAGCTGGCATGCAACCCTGCGCCCAGCTCTTCTAACATTTTATATTTTACACTTTATAAGTGGAGTTCTTAATATCATATATAGCAGTCATCAACCCTGACTTTGTTTCAGAATCAGTTGTAAAGCTTTATGAAATGACATATGACTGAGCCGTATTACCTGATGATTCTAATTCAGCAGCAGACTCCTCACAACAAACTCATTTAATCCTGATACCATTTCTCCTCCAATGCCAAAACCAAAGAAACAATAATAAAATTTTCCTATTATGCTTTTGTGATGAGAGAAAGGGTATGTAAACAAATACTATGGCTCATTCATAAATTACACTTCAAAGTCTTACCAGATAATACAGGCTCTGCCCAATATCCTACAATTATTTCATGTAATAATGTACTCTGTAATGCCAAAGACCGGCTTAACTCCCCTCTCCAAAAATATATGCACGCACACAATCCAAAAATCTTTCTCTCTTGCCTTGTAACCGCTATTCTCACACTCACTTCACATAACAAATATTTAATTAAACATCTACTATGGGACATCATTTTAACCAATGTGAACACAGCCATTAACAGAAGTCCTTATCTTCACAAGACTTACATTTTAATTGTGGAAAATACCCGATAAATATACAAGTAAATGTCAGATGGTGATAAATGAGAATAAAGTAAGAAATAAGAAAATAAGATTAAGAAGGACCAACTGCTAGCCAAGGAACATCTCAAAATAACATTTAAAGGACACCTGTTTAAGCCAGGTGTGGTGGCATGAGCCTGTAGTCCCAGCTACCCAGAAGGCTAAGGTGGAAGAATCGCTTGAACCCAGGAAGCAAAGGTTGCAGTGAGCCAAGATCACACGACTGCACTCCAGCCCTCCAGCCTGGGCAACAGAGTAAGACCCTGTCTCAAAAAAAAAAAAAATTTTTTTTTATTAGGCCATGCGAGGTGGCTCACGCCTGTAATCCCAACATTTTGGGAGGCCAAGGCAGGAGGATCACCTAAGGTCTAGAGTTTGAGACCAGCCTGGCCAACATGGTGAAACCCTGTCTCTACTAAAAATACAAAAATTAGCCAGCATGGTGGTGTGCACCTGGAATCCCAGGTACTCAGGACACTGAGGTAGGAGAATCGCTTAAACCCAGGAGGTGGACGTTGCAGTAAACTAAAATTGTGCCACTGCATACCAGGCTGGGTGACAGAGCGAGACCCTGCCTCAAAAAATACAAAAATAAAATTAAAAGTAAAAATAAAAATATTCGGGGGAGAAAATTCTGAATAGTGCTTTGTACATGATCCTTTATATGACTTAGCTTTTTGTGTCCAAAAATGCTTTTATGAAGAAAGAAGATATATTTGAATCAAAATGCTCTGTCACAACTGCATTGTCAGAAGCAGAAATATTAAAGTATATAAGACTGCACACTAAGGAGAGTGATCCCTTCAGTTGAGGCCAGCTGGACAGTATCTCTCCAGTCCTCCAATCACACCGAACACCACCATGCCTGCCTCTCTGGAAACTGTCCTTTAACCAGTGCTTGAAAGCAGTAGTTTGGATGGCAATTCTATTATCAAATAACTAGTCTGAGCTCCAATAATGACCCAGTGCTGCAAGGCTTTAACACACCTAAAAAATGGAACATTAAATTCAGTTCCCTTTTAAGCTTTAGTCTTGCTTTTCTGAAAACACAGTATTGTCCATCTACTACTATTGAAAACTGAACTGTGGTTACTCTGCACAAGTATTTTTAACCCACACTCTTGACGCAAAAGAATCATTTTTAAAGACATTTCAGGGGCCCGGCGTGGCGGCTCAAGCCTGTAATCCCAGCACTTTGGGAGGCCGAGGCGGGTGGATCACGAGGTCAAGAGATCGAGATCATCCTGGTCAACATGGTGAAACCCCATCTCTACTAAAAATACAAAACATTAGC
>NW_016107618.1:427967-429216 GCF_001604975.1 Cebus imitator
ACTCAAAAAAAAAAAAAAAAAAGACATTTCAGGTTTCTAACACAATACAGAATTCTAAAAACACATCTTTTGTCAGTTTAAAACAAAAACAAGTATGTATTTGTTCATTCATACATCTCACTCCAGAAAAGCAAAAATTAAAAAGTAAGCAAACAGGCCAGGTGCAGTAGCATGTACCATAATCTCAGGTACCTGAGAGACTGAAGCAGGAGGATCACTTGAGCTCAGGCCTAGCCTTGGTAACACAGTGAGATCCTAGTCTCAAACACATACAAATAATTAAAATATTCCCACCTTGAAAAGGTTTGAGAATTAAGAAATGACTCTAAATAAAGCATGCTGTGTCCAAAATGGTAATCGTTCACGACATGTGACTATTTGAATTTAAATGAAAATTAACAAATAAATTTAAAAAGCAAGCAAAGAATAAATTTACCACACTATTAAAAGATATTTACTTCTCACTAGATTTTTATAGACAAATTATTTTGTAATTTTTGTAAGAATTACATATACATTACATATACATACATAAAACAGCAAAACTGCATTTTGTTTTCTGGTATACTTTTAAGAAAAAATTTATCATAGTTTAAACTTATGATTACCTACTATGTACAGAAGGGGACTTCAGAGCAGACCAAACTTTGTTTCCACTTTTTGTTTTTCTTTTGTTATAGTCTAAATATATACAGTACAAGCAAAAGTATATTAAAACCAATTTCAAAGTTACTGTCCCCTCTTAGTTGCAAAACTGGAATTCTGTCACAAAGAAATTTAATTTAAATCAGTTAACCTTTCATGTGCATATGGACACCTACTTGCTAACAACTCCTAATCTAAATTTCATCAGCAACTAAAGCTAAACTAAGTATCATTAACTAGCAGAAATAGCAACTTTCCCAAAGGCAATAAATCACATAAAATAATTTACCTGCATACAATGTATGCAGCCACCTAATAATTATTACAACTGCTTTGCCTAACAAAGAATTCCCTCCCCCTCCTCCTGCACCCCTCCCCTAAATAGTTACACACTAGGCAGGTGTGATATTAAGTGCCCTGAAAAGAAAAAAAAAGTTTCATTCCAGACTGTAACTAACACTAGCTGTTGACCTTAGTCTCAGTCTGTTTCCTTAATAAAAATGTCCCCACCTTGACAAGTTTTGAGTATGCTGTGTCCAAAATGGTAACCATTCACCACATGTGACTATTTGAATTTAAATAAATTTTTCTTTTCTTTTTTTTT
>NW_016107618.1:430041-431514 GCF_001604975.1 Cebus imitator
ATTTTCTTTTTCTTTTTTTTTTTTTTAAAGACGAGGTTTCACCATGTTGGTCAAGCTGGTCTTGAACTCCCGACCTCAGGTGATCCACCCACCCTGGCCTCCAAAGTGCTTGGATTACAGGCATGAGCCACCACGCCCCGCCAGGCCACAATTAGTTCTAACGATTTAATTTTCCAAATACTGTAAGTTAAAACATTTTGTAATTTAAAAAAAAAAAGCTTCTAGTAAACACAAGTCTTAAACTCCTACATAGGGCTGAGCATGGTGGCTCACACCTGTAATCCCAGCACTTTTGGAGGCCAAGGCGGGCAGAACACTTGAGGTCATAGTTCAAGACCAGCCTGGTGAAACCCCGCCTCTACAAAAATACAAAAAAAATATATTAGCTGGGTGCGATGACAGGTGCCTGTAATCCCAGCTACGTGGGAGGCTGAGGCGTGAGAATCGCTTGAAATCGGGAGGTGGAGGTTGCAGTGAGCCAAGATCACACCACTGCACTCCAGCCTGAGCTATAGTGCAAAACTCTGTCTCAAAAAAAAAATAGGCCAGGCACGGTGACTCACGCTTGTGATCCCAGCACTTTGGGAGGCTAAGGCAGGGGGACCACAAGGTCAGGAGTTCAAAATCAGCCTGACCAACATGGTGAAACCCCATCTCTACTAAAAACATAAAAATTATCCAGGTGTAGTGGCAGGTGCCTGTAGTCCCAGCTATTCAGGAGGCTGAGGCAGGAGAATCTCTTAAACCAGGGAGGTGGAGGTCAGAGTGAGCTGAGATCATGCCACTGCACTCCAGTCTGGGCAACAGAGAGAGGCTCCATTTCAATCAATCAATCAATAAATAAATGCCTGGGTAACAGAGCAAGACTCTGTCTCAATAAATAAAATAAAATAAAATAAATAAATAAATAAATGAAATGCCTGGGCAACAGAGCGAGACTCCATCTCAATAAATAAAATAAACTCTTACATAGTATGTATCACATTAAATCCATCCTGTCCTTTTTCTAGACAAATTATCAGCAAGAAACATTATGCAAACATTTTGACTAACTTATAACAATGCTTTAGTCAGAAAACAGTAGAGTAATATTGGAAAAAAAGAAGGGAAAAACATACAACAAAACTGAATTTTAGTTATCAACTAGACTAGATTAAGCCAGGCAAATCTGCCACGGAAACTCTAGCGTTCTTGTAAACTTATCTGTAAGCCAGGTTTCCATTAAAAAATTAAGGAAAAAGCATGATTATTTTGAAATACAAACTAACATCATTTCCTATCTATCATAACAAGTACAGTACAACTAAGAAAGTAGCAGTTCAGGCCGGGCGCGGTGGCTCACGCCTGTAATCCCAGCACTTTGGGAGGCCGAGGCGGGTGGATCACGAGGTCAAGAGATCGAGACCATCCTGGTCAATATGGTGAAACCCCGTCTCTACTAAAAATACAAAAAATTAGCTGGGCATGGTGGCG
>NW_016107618.1:431726-439643 GCF_001604975.1 Cebus imitator
CAAAAAAAAAAGAAAAAAAAAAAAGAAAGTAGCAGCTCAAAAGTTGAATGCTACAGGAATGATTTAACAAGTTACCAACTGGCCAGGTACGATGGCTCCCACCTGTAATCCCAGAACTTTGGGAGGCCGAGGCGGGCAGATCACCTGAGGTCGGGAGTTCAACACCAGCCTGACCAACATGGGGAAACCCTGTCTCTAGGAAAAATACAAAATTAGCCCGGCCTGGTGGTGCATGCCTGTAATCCCAGCTACTAGGGAGGCTGAGGCAGGAGAATCACTTGAACCCAGAAGGCAGAGGTTGTTGTGGTGAGCTGAGATCACACCATTGCACTCCAGCCTGGGCAACATTAGTGAAACTTTGTCTCATTAAAAAAAAAAAAAAAAGTTACCAACCTAGCAACACTTAATTACACACAGCTCACACATCACAGTATGTCCAACATTTCCTTTATCAGACAGGACAAAAATCTTAAAATCAAAAGCGCTAACTTAACTACCAAATCTCAAGAAACAGAAGCAATTTCAAAAAATCAATACTATACTTTTGGTCAGTAATACTTTCTTCATTCCTAATTTATGAGAACAAAAAGGACATTTTAGCTCCTTTACTTTTCTTTCATTTAGTGCTTTTCACATTTCTCTTACATATAACTTATCAATAAATCTTCAGCATTGTGATTTTAGCAATGAACTTACAGGTTTTTGCCCCACTAACACTACCACAAAATTATTTAAAGATAATTATTTAAGATGTTTAATTAAAAATTATTTAAGATGTTTAATCAAAAATTGCTACTCTACGAATGGTTAAACACATTGTGGTACATCTATATCATGGAATACTACTCAGCAATAAAGAGGAATAAACTATTAGCTGGATGCAGTAGTCCTATAGTCATCCCAGCTACGCTGGAGCCTGAAGAGGGAGGATTCCTTGATCCCAGGAGTTTGAAGTTGCAGGGCCCCAGTGATAGAGCCTGTGAATAGCCACTACACTCCAGCCTGGGCAACAGAGGAAGACGCCATCTCTAAACCCAAAAAGTTGTATACTGTATGATCATTTTTAGTAAACACACTGGGAATGACAAAATTATACAAATAGAGGACATGTAGTGGTTGCTGGAAGGGATGGGAGAGAGGTGGGACAGATGATGGATGTGACTCTAAAAGGGCAACAGAGGGGTACTCTAGACTGCTGCAACTGTTCTGTAGCCTAACTGTAGTGGTGCAGTCTATATATGGGATAACACTGCACAGAAATATATACAATCAGCTCTCATTATCCTTGGTGTCTGCATCTATAGGTAAAAAATATTCAAAAAAAAGAACAAAAAACACAAATTTTTGTTACTGGATGACAAGTCTGGAGTGTCAAAACAAAAAATACAAATTTTAAAAATACAGTATAACTACATCAGATTTATACTGCATTAGGTATTACAAGTAATCTAGAGATGATTTAAAGTGTACGGGGGATATGCATAGGTTATATGCAAATACTATATCACTTTATGTAAGGGACTCAAACATCCGCAAATTTTGTAATCTGGCAGGATCCTGAAATTAACCCCCAGCAGATAGCAAGGGATGACTGCACACGCGTGCATAAGCACTCACATGCATGTACAAGTAAACAGAGGAAATCTGAATGTAAGATTGGCAGATGGTAACAATGTTATAATAATGAACCATGGTTTTGCAAGGTATTAGTGTTGGAAAAACTGAGTAAAGTGTTATTCCCTAAACTATGTGATTATTACAGTCTTCTCAAAATTAAAAGTTTGATTTCTTTAAAAAGTGCTAACAAGGCCGGGCGCGGTGGCTCAAGCCTGTAATCCCAGCACTTTGGGAGGCCGAGGCGGGTGGATCACGAGGTCAACAGATCGAGACCATCCTGGTCAACATGGTGAAACCCCGTCTCTACTAAAAATACAAAAAATTAGCTGGGCATGGTGGCGCGTGCCTGTAATCCCAGCTACTCAGGAGGCTGGGGCAGGAGAATTGCCTGAACCCGGGAGGCAGAGGTTGCAGTGAGCCGAGATCGCGCCATTGCACTCCAGCCTGGGTAACAAGAGAGAAACTCCGTCTCAAACAAACAAACAAAAAAAAAGTGCTAACAATTGGGAAAATCTGAATATGAACCAGATATTAGACAATATTAGAGAATTATTGTTAAAAGCATAAAAGACAATGTCCTTATTCTTAGTATATGCTTGCTGAAGTATTTAGAGATGAAGTTGTTTTTTTTTTGTTTTTTGTTTTTTGTTTTTTTTTGAGACGGAGTTTCGCTCTTGTTACCCAGGCTGGAGTGCAATGGCGCGATCTCGGCTCACCGCAACCTCCGCCTCCTGGGTTCAGGCAATTCTCCTGCCTCAGCCTCCTGAGTAGCTGGGATTACAGGCACGTACCACCATGCCCAGCTAATTTTTTGTATTTTTAGTAGAGACAGGGTTTCACCATGTTGACCAGGATGGTCTCGATCTCTTGACCTC
Source organism: Cebus imitator (assembly GCF_001604975.1). NCBI lineage: Eukaryota > Metazoa > Chordata > Mammalia > Primates > Cebidae > Cebus > Cebus imitator. The sequence continues at coordinate 434,219 of NW_016107618.1, forward strand.
GTGATCCACCCGCCTCGGCCTCCCAAAGTGCTGGGATTACAGGCTTGAGCCACCGTGCCCGACTGATTTTTTTTGTTTGTTTCAAAATAAAGAATTGTGAAGAAAAGGTTAAAGATAAATTGCTATCCAAAACCTATGTTATAGTCCTTCCTGCACACCAATTAGTCTTTTTAAGGGTTTAAAAGTAACTTTTTTCCTAAAACTACTTTATAGTTCCACCTACACTCTTAGAAGAAACAAAACAAAACGCCAATAAGAATTTCAGGGTAACAGTTTTGCGACACTGCATGTGACTTTCTAATATTTTTCAACATGAATTCACTAAATCTGCAGGGCATACGGACACTTTTGTAAAATCAAAGTTAGCTCAACAGGATGATTATTTATTTCTAGAAAAACTGAATCCCCAGAGTTGTTCTACTTTTCAAACAGGTGAAATAAATTATAACTGCAGGAGAAAAGGCTAATACTTTCATACAGACATCCCAAATTTTAGTCTTAAGTTTGGCAAACATAGTTAATTCTATCATAAGGAAATGTTTGCGTGAAAGGGGCAACCCACACACCAAATGCCAAACAAAAAATGTGCTACAATGTATTAATTATAGGCTCCAAGGCTACAGGACATACTTTACAATGTAAACAGTCCCTACAAGCATCAATGCATTTATGGTTTAAAAAAATGCAAACTGCACACATTTGAAATGTAGGGAATAAGTTTGACCTAGCGTCTACAAAATCCATCTTAAAAGTTTTATATTGTCTTTTCTCTGGTAAGTTTTTGCATGTGTTAGTACACTTCAGCGTGTAAGAAAAGTCTAGGTCTGGAACGTTTCAACTTAAGACTCAACTTTTGACTTCCTACCGAACCGCCCCATCGCAATGGGCCCCACCTCCCGAGCAAAGTGACGGGGTGGGGCTGTTTCCCGCTCGGAAACTAAGAAATAAATGCCTCATCCCAACTCCAAAAACTAGAGAACAAGGGAGGCAGAGGAGCTGAAGACGCCAGTATGCAACTGACTACAAGGAGATAGTCGTTTGAAAAGCTTTCTCTCCTCTGAACTCCTTTCCCTCCTCTCAGGTCATTCGGTGACCTGGGGCCGGGCGGAGACAGGTGAATCCCGAGACAGGAGGAAGAGGGAGGGACAGATGATGGAGGAAGAACCGCGTTTAGGCAATGAATGAGCCGGCTGCATCCGCACCACCTGTTCCTTCCAAGGGTGGCACCCCGGCCTGCCGGCAGGGTTCTTATACCAACCGGGCCGCGACTCCTGCCGGTATATCGCCCACTTGCCCGCTAAAGGCCGGGCCTCTTCTCCCCTACATCGGTGAGAATGAGAACCGGAGTCTAGAAGCCGGGAGGTCGGGGCCTAGTCCGGAACCAGGGCCTCAAGCGTGGGGATAGAAGGAAGAAGCCCGTGGTCCCTGGCGCGCGGGCCGAAGTAGGAACCACAGAGAGGGGGCGAAGCAATGCATTCGGCCTGACGAGGACTACGAAGGCGGGGTCCCGGGCGGGAGTAGCTCAGTGCCCGCCGGGCCGAGGTTAAGGGTGACAGGCCCGGTTACCGGCTAAATCCTCCCCACTGCTTTCCCGGAGCCTCACACTTACCAAGATCCGCTTGAAGAGCGCATTCTCCTTGGGCGGGAGGCTCACGGCCGGCATCGTTCCGGCTGCTCCCGCTGCTCCCGCCACCACCCGGCTCGGTCAGTCAGTTTGTCCGACCGCCGCCGCTGCCGTACCCTGGCTGCTTCAGCCTTGAATATCCCGATCCGCCGCCACCACCAGGCCTCGGGTGTCGCCGCGTTGCCCTACCCGGACACCTCCTTTTTCCTCGTTGTCTTTTTCCCTTTTTCACTTAACGCTGCCGCCGCCTCCCCCACTACGGGTCTCTGTCGGCGGTTCACGTGGTAACTGAACAGACCGACAGAGGCAGCCAAAATGGCGGACGCGGAGGGCTTTCCCACCCGGGTCACACTTCCTAACACGCAGGCGCGGTGACCTCCTTTCCCCACCTCCTCTGGGTTTCGGAGCTTGCCGGGAAACCTGGAGGCTGGCTCCCCGTGGAGGCCGGGAGCGTCGGAGCAGGCCCCGCCCATCCTTTCAGTGCGCGGAGCCCTCGAAGCGCCCGCGGAGCTACCGGAGGCTAGGCGAGTACGGTCCAGACCGCCTCCTCATCAAAAATAACCTCTCTGGCGCCTTCCTGCTACAATGACCTTTCATTCATTGGATAGAGTCTCGCACACTGTGTGATCATCGTTTTGAGCCTGAAGTGCTAAAATACAGGTGCAAGTGTTTGAGAACCTCTGTAGTAGATAATGGACGCAGTGCCTAATTTAAGGAGGAGAGGCGGAGTGGAAAATGAAAAAAGCTTCACTGCAGTGGGGACTTGTTAACAGCCCTGGAGAGGAAGGGGCTTAATAGAGTCTGAAAACCGTGAGAGAGCTTGACCGATGAAATGGGCCTGGCTGTCTGGGGTATCGGTAATTTGGTGAATGTTGCTTAAGATCAGCCTGGAAAGGTAGTTAGCCAGATCCGAAGTGACATATTTGCACTGCCAAAGGAGCCTCTGGAGGTTAAAAAGTATGTGTTTTTATTTCACTGAGGCCATGTAATGCAGGGTTGACGGACCGATCTTATAAATCACCTTGGAGTGGAGCAGTGGAGAGTTAGAGACACTGACTACCCTAGAGCTGGCTGCAAACTAGTGCTTGTTATTGTAACTCGAACTCCCCATCCCCAGAAATTCTCAGATCTTAGAAGCGGAAGACTGGCAAGGATACTAGAGAGAACTACTTGAGTAGGCAAAGTCAGACTAGATACCGAATAGGACCCCATCCAAAAATGTAACTCATTTCATTAACAGCTGACAGCAAAACTTTTTCAAAGTGGCATTCCATTGATCTAAAAATTTTCAAGTCATATGAACCTTTTTAACCTTTGGCTATTGATTACCTCTTTCCAAATCCTGATTTCACTCTGTGGCATTCTTTGCATCATGAATTATTAAAAAATATGATATGTGCGTGTTTTTTTACAATTTTAAATTTATTTACAAAGATATTTTAATTTTCGGCCGGGCGCGGTGGCTCAAGCCTGTAATCCCAGCACTTTGGGAGGCCGAGGCAGGTGGATCACAAGGTCAAGAGATCGAGACCATCCTGGTCAACATGGTGAAACCCCGTCTCTACTAAAGCTACAAAAAATTAGCTGGGCATGGTGGCGCGTGCCTGTAATCCCAGCTACTCAGGAGGCTGAGGCAGGAGAATTGCCTGAACCCAGGAGGCGGAAGTTGCGGTGAGCCGAGATCGCGCCATTGCACTCCAGCCTGGGTAACAAGAGCGAAACTCCGTCTCAAAAAAAAAAAAAAAAAAAAAAAAAAAAAAAAAAAAAAAAAAAAAAAAAAAAAAACCAAAGTGCTGGGATTTACAGGTATGAGCCCCAAATCCTGTCCTGCTGCTGATTCTTAAAAAATAAGAATTTGGCCAGGCGTGGTGGCTCCCACCTGTAATCCCAGCAGTTTTGCAGGCTGAGGTGGGTGGATCACCTGAGGTCAGGAGTTTGAGACCAGCCTGGCCAACCATAGTGAAACCCCATCTCTACTAAAAATACAAAAAATTACCTGGGTGTGGTGGCAGATGCCTGTAATCCTAGCTACTTGGGAGGCTGAGGTAGGAAAATTGCTTGAACCGAGGAGGCAGAGGTTGTAGTGAGCTGAGATCACACCATTGCACTCTAGCCTGTACAAGAATGAAACTCTGTCTCAAAAATAAAATAAAATAAAAATTTATAAATATATCAGGAGGTATATCTCTCTCCAAGTCCTCAATTTGATGTGTGGGAGGTGGGAGATTGTTGGGCTTTTTCTTTTGTTTTGTTTTTGTGTGTGTGTGTGACTGGGTCTTACTCTGTCACCCAGGCTGGAGTGCAGTGGCACAATCTTGGCTCACTGCAGCCTCAACCTCCCAGGCCCAAGCGATCTTCCTACCTCAGGCTCTCAAGTAGCTGGGACCACAGACATGCGCTACCACACCCAGCTAATTATTTTTTAAATTATTTTGTAGCGATGGGTATCTACCGAGGTTGCACAGGCGGGTCTTGAACTCCAGGACTCAAGCAATCCATTTGCCTTGGTCTCCCAAAGTGCTAGGATTAGAGGCGTGAGCACTGTGACTGGCCCAAGTCCTGAATTTGATACATAGTATTCTCATGCATGCTCTATCAATAAACACAGGTAATTTTTTTTTTTGCATTTGCATTGTTTTTCAATTATTGCTCTTTTTTTTTACCTTCCTTGAGAGATGTGATTTTTCCCAGTAGAAAAATCTTGGAGTAAAACTTTGCTTTCCTGGCTGCTAATTCAAATCCTCTGTCTTTTCACTTGAGTGATAAATAAGGTTTTAGTGTTCAAATTCTGAAGATGCTTACATGAATGTTATGAAGCAACTTCGAACAAAATATCATAGGTATTAGTTCCTGGCTGGAGTTACTTAATCAGGATTCTTTTCTTTTTTTTTTTTTTAAATAAAGACGAGGTTTCACCATGTTGGTCAGGCTGGTCTTGAACTCCCAACCTCAGGTGATCTGCCCGCCTTGGCCTCCAAAGTGCTTGGATTACAGGCATGAGCCACCACGCCTGGCCAGGATTCTTTTCAAGATGGAGTTTCACGTACATCTTGGTACTCCAAGTGTACAGTTCCATCATCTCTAATATGCTCAAAAAAATGTGCTTATACTTCATCACTTTCCCAAAATACACCCCAGTAAAAGGATACAAGGGCCAAAGCTCTAAAAAAGAACAAAGCAGTCTTTCCCAACAGCGGTACTGAAATTAGTAATTTGCTTACTGGTTCTTATACTCTGAGCAAATGTGGCACGTTTCAACTTGTTGGATACTAGCAAAAGCTTCCTCAGGACAAGCTTCCAAAGGATGGTGTAGAAAGGATATACAACTGACAGGTTGCTGAGTGGACAAGAAGCCAATAAGTTGAGAACCAACAACTGGCTCAGCACATTCATTAGGTAGTTTACTTTACTTGCTTGAGCTTGAGTCCAGGAGGCTCAAACTAGGTTACAAACTAAAGTGACTCACAGTTTAGCAATCCACCTATCCACCATTTGCATGTTAAAATGAGCCAGAAAACACAGTGCAATTAATCGATTTTTTGGTCAATAATTCTTGGCTTAAAAAAAGATTTTAAAGTAACACTGCTGAAGAGAATATAGGAGATGTGCTAACATTTATTTTGGTTTTAAAATTAACCTAAATGAGCCGGGCGCGGTGGCTCAAGCCTGTAATCCCAGCACTTTGGAAGGCCAAGGCGGGTGGATCACGAGGTCAAGAGATGGAGACCATCCTGGTCAACACGGTGAAACCCCGTCTCTACTAAAAATACAAAACATTAGCTGGGCATGGTGGCGCGTGCC
>NW_016107618.1:440308-448611 GCF_001604975.1 Cebus imitator
GCGCCCGGCCTAAAACAATGTCTTTAATAGGCAAAACCAAATTAATTGTTTACTACTACCAGACACTTGTCTAAGCTTCTCAACAACCCTATAAGGTTTATGTTACAGTTGTAAAATTTAGGTAAAGAGAGGTTAAGTAATTTGCCTGGAAATCATAGAGCTAAAAAGTGGTAAGCAGAATGGCTTCGAACGCTGATCTACATCTTATGGTCTAGGGTTGTCCAAGTCTGTTAGGTGAGCTCAGGAGGATAACTAGATCTGGGGTCAGAAGACTTCAAACTGTATCTCTCCTCTGCCAGCCGTGTTATCTTGAGCCTGTCCAAGGCACTTTCACTTCTAAAATATGGAAATTCTACTTCACAGGTTTGTGAAGCTTCATTATGATAGTGTAAGTAGTGTGTTTCGAGATTTTTCAACTATAAAATATATGTCATCTTGGGTGAGTAGCTGTCTTCTTTGAGCTTCATCTGTAAATTGAGGCTAATAATCACGGCATGATATGTGCTCATTGTGAAAATGAAATAAGACAATGAATGTAAACCATATGATACATTAATGCACCGTGCCTTGGACCACATAATTCAATCCAAACGCTAGTTATTATTAAGCACAACACTTCATTTTCTTTTTCTCGCTCATGTAGTAAAATTTTTTTTTTTTTTGAGACGGAGTTTTGCTGTTGTTGCCCAGGCTGGAGTGCAATGGCGCGATCTCGGCTCACCGCAACCTCTGCCTCCTGGGTTCAAGCAATTCTCCGGCCTCAGCCTCCCGAGTAGCTGGGACTACAGGCATGCACCATCATGCTCAGCTAATTTTTGTATTTTTAGTAGAGACGGGGTTTCACCATGTTGACCAGGATGGTCTCGATCTCTTGACCTCGTGATCCACCCGCCTCGGCCTCCCAAAGTGCTGGGATTACAGGCTTGAGCCACCGCGCCCGGCCCCTCATGTAGTAAAATTTTAATAAACCTCTTGATGAGTAGCATTAGAGATGGGATGAAAAAACCCCAGAGGACAGAGAATAGGTAAACTTTCTTTTTCTTTTAATTACATTCTTCCTAATTCCACTTTTTAGACAGAAGGCTGAGGCCGGGGTGCTGGGGAACCTTGCGGTGCTGGGATTCCCGTTGACACCCCGACGGAGCTTGGCTGCAGAGCCCCGAAGTCCCGCACTTCCGCCCGCCAGGTGGCGCTGGTTCTGACGCCGACTCCCGGAGAGACTAAGGCCGGCCACTCAAGATGGCGCCGTCCGCGTTGCTGCGTCCCCTCTCCCGGCTGCTGGCCCCCGCCAGGCTCCCGAGCCGCTGTGAGTGTCTCTCCTCTTGCAGGCCAACTCGACCCTCAAATTACCCCTCCTAAGACGGACCCAGCCCGCGGGTGCCGGAGGCGGCAGCGGCCCGGGCTCGTCCTGCAGTGACCTTCGCCAGCCAGCGGGCCCAGACCTGTTCCCTACATGAGACTCTGTGCTCCCCATCACCCGCCTCTAGCACTTATCTAAGTGCGACCTGACCACTCTTGGCCTTTGTAAATGGACTTTGGGTCCCTGCCTTTCCCAACTCTGCACGTTCGGTTCCGTAGACAGGGAGAGGAGACACCCTCCCCGGGGCGCCCACTACTTGCGCACTCCCGAGTCGTCTGAGGGTCTGTAAGCCTTAAATGAGGCTTTGAAGGCGTCGGGCAGGACTGGTGCGACCTGTCTAATTCTGCCAGTGACCCTGGGCGAGTTAGTTGACCTCTCTGAACCTCTATTTCCTTGACTGTTTAAGTGGGTGATGGGTGAGTTGAAGGGAGAGTTAAATGCAATAATACGCACATAGATATTAGGGTTTTTTCCCTACAAGGCAGTATGTTACAGATTTACAGACACTCTGCCCTTTCAGCTTCAGCGCGGTCGAAATTCTACGCGCGAGACCCTCCGAATGCCAAACCTGACTGGCTGAAAGTTGTGTTGTCCGTGGGCACCAGCATCTTCTTGTGGGTCTATGTAAGTACTTTACTACCGGATGTCATGAGACTATGCTAACATAGTAGGAGAATGAGGTAGCATTGCGAGATTGGTGCTGTTACGTTGTATGGCAGTGAAACTCTCCTAACAGGAGGATATTTATATAATCGCTGAGAACATAATTATCCATAAGGAAAATCCCAAGGACTAAAAAGAAATTAAGATTTCAGCAACACTGAAAAAGTATGATGGGACTGAAATTTGTTATTGTTTCTTAACATGATTTTGTAAGGAATAGCAGTTTTACTAAATAGTAATTATACTTTATTAATGAGAATTGAGGCTGATTGGAGTTCTATGAAGGCACCTTTTTCAGATGCTGTAAAAAGTTGTACAAACCAGCAATGTACAAGTTGTACAAATTGAATCCCAGTAGACTTCCAAAACATTAGGTTTTAATCAGTTTGTTTAAATACACTGTTGGAAATTGTACTTAGTGTGTAGCGACCTTTTTAAAAATTTTTTCACGTCACGTGCTTCACACATAAACTTGTATTTAATCATTTCAACAACACTATGTGATACCTACTATTGTTGACCCGTTGCAGATAAGAAACATACTTGGAGAAATTAATTTGCTGAACTCAGTTCTCCTGACTTTAGAAGCCACACTATCCTATAGACCACTGTGAAACACGGCCTATGTAGAGATAAAATTATTTTTTAAAGTTAAATTATCTGCTATATTAATATTTAAAATTCTATTTATTATCTAATGGTTCAGGGCTTCCTCAACTGGCCCCCAGGTCTTAGATATTTTAATTTCTTGTTAAAGTGGTTCAGATTTTTTATTAGGAAAGGGATGAGAGATTTTGAGTCGCTTACAACTTAATAGTAACTTGTCTTTTTGAATAATATTGCTTATCATGAATTTTATACATTCTTAATTTAAGGTTTACTCTAACAAGAAGCTTGATTACTGCTGAGAACACTAGTGATTGAACTTGGATCTTTGATTGCCATGAATGTCATTGTATATAAACCGTTTTTCCAGTTGCATATTCTGTCAGACAGTGGTTCTAAAAAAATGTGACTGTCCTCCATGACATCTAAGTAAAACACATACAGTTTTGTGGAGGGGTTGGTCATTCAATCAAGGTATCACACTTCTAACATTAGAAGCATAACACGAATCCACCAACCAGCCTGGATCCCATTTAATAATCAAGTTCTGCTGTGTCATGTTGATTTACCCCTGATAAGGCATTTCATTACATTTATTACCCACCAAATGAGAAAAATTTTTTGGCAGTAGTTGAATTTAAATTTTTGGCCAGGCATAGTGGCTCACACCTGTAATCCCAGCACTTTGGGAGGCCAAGGTGGGTGGATCACCTGAGGTCGGGAATTCGAGACCCACCTGGCCAATGTGGTGAAACTCTGTCTCTGTTAAAAATACAAAAATTAGCCAGGCGTAGTGGCGGGTGCCTGTAATCCCAGCTACTGGGGAGATTAAGACAGGAGAATCGCTTGAACCCAGGAAAAGGAGGTTGCAGTGAGCCGAGATTGTGCCATTGCACACCAGCCTGTGCAACAAGAGCAAAACTCCGTCTCTAAATAAATAAATAAATAAATAAATTTTTAAGGGCTCCCTTCTCAAATTTAGTATGTCAGATTGCGGTGATCAAGTGTATACCATTCCTAGTTTTTGAACTTTTGGATCTCTTAGCCTTTTATTTCTAACCAGAATAGTTGTTTATTTTTTGTATTCTTATTCATCTTACAAAATATAAATATCCAGGAAGACTACATTTCTAATTTTAACTGTTTAACTATTTGTAGCTCATCAGAAAACATAATGAATATATTTTAGAGTACAAAAGAAGAAATGAACTGGAATAAACTTGAAATACCAATACAGTAAGTATACAAGTTTACTGGATGAATAGATAATGCAAATTAACTTGACCTCTTTTTTAAATACTGAAAAACAGGCTTGTTGTTTGTTTTGTATTAGGTTTATACATTTTGGTACCCATATTTCTGTCTGTGAGAAATTTATAAATTTGTAATACCTTGCCTCAAGCAGTTGGTTTGGGTTTTAGGGGTTTTTGTTTGTTTGTTTGTTTGTAAACCTGTTTGCTAGGCTGGTCTCAAACTCCTGGCCTCAGGTGATCCTCTCTCAGCTTCCTAAAGTGTTGGGATTATAGGCATGAGCCCTTTTGCCAGCCTCAAGAATCTTTTAGCAGAATCTTTTTTTTTTTTTTTTTTTTTGAGACCGAGTTTCGCTCTTGTTACCCCGGCTGGAGTGCAATGGCGCGATCTTGGCTCACAGCAACCTCCACCTCTTGGGTTCAAGCAATTCCCCTGCCTCAGCCTCCCAAGCAGCTGGGACTACAGGCATGCACCACCATGCCCTGCTAATTTTTGTATTTTTAGTAGAGACGGGATTTCACCATATTGACCAGGATGGTCTCGATCTCTTGACCTCCTGATCCACCTGCCTCGGCCTCCCAAAGTGCTGGGATTATAGGCGTGAGCCACCGCGCCCGGAGCAGAATCATTTTTAATCATTAGTCTTTGACTCTGTTCAAAGAAAGATATGTTTAAGAATGAAACTAAAATCACATTATTTTCCTAAATCTAATAGTGCCTTACACCTTGTTTTCATGGCACTTACAACAAATTATTATTCTTTGTGTGTGTATTTCTTAACATCTGTTTGGTATATTCCACACTCGAGTGTGAATTCCATGAGAACAGAAACCTGTTTTATTAATTGTTATTTATTCAGCAACTTACTCATCTTGTCCATTTAGAGTTTAATATTTGTAGAAGTGATGAATGTATAAGGGCAATAGATTTTTAAATTTTTTCTGCATGGGCCGGGCGCGGTGGCTCAAGCCTGTAATCCCAGCACTTTGGGAGGCTGAGGCGGGTGGATCACGAGGTCAAGAGATCAAGACCATCCTGGTCAACATGGTGAAACCCTGTCTCTACCAAAACTACAAAAAATTAGCTGGGCATGGTGGCGCGTGCCTGTAGTCCCAGCTACTCAGGAGGCTGAGGCAGGAGAATTGCCTGAACCCAGGAGGCGGAGGTTGCGGTGAGCCGAGATCACGCCATTGCACTCCAGCCTGGGTAACAAGAGTGAAACTCCGTCTCAAAAAAAAAAAAAAAAAAAAATTTTCTGCATGACTATTTCATTATAAGTGTCACTACAACTAATATCCAATTGGACAGTTCCTGGTAAAAACCTAGTTATGAACAAAATAGCATATTCTGCATGGTCTAGGATTTAAAAGAGAAAGTTTGTATATATGTAATACACACACCTGGCTGGGTGTAGTGGCTCACGCCTATAATCCCAACACTTTGAGAGGCCTCGAGGCAAGGAGTTTGAGACCAGCCTGGCCAACATGGTGAAACCCCATCTGTACTAAAAATACACAAAAACTAGCTGGGTATGGTGGTGCACGCCTGTAGTCCCAGCTACTTTGGGAGGCTGAGGCACAAGAATTACTTGAACCCAGGAGGCGGAGGTTGGGAGGTTGCAGTGAGCCAAGATTGGGCCGCTGTACTCCAGCCAGCCTGGGTGGCAGAACAAGACTCTGTCTCAAAAATAAATAAATAATTTAGAAGTATATACACCTGGCCAGGCATGGTGGCTCAAACCTGCAATCCCAGCACTTTGGGAAGCTGAGGTGAGTGGCTTACCTGAGGTCAGGATTTCAAGACGAGCCTGGCCAACATGGTGAAACCCTGTCTCTACTAAAAATACAAAAAATTAGCTGGGTGTGGTGGCAGGCACCTGTAATCCCAGCTACTCAGGAAGCTGAGGAAGGAGAATTGTTGAACCCAGAAGGCAGAGGTTGCAGTAAGCCGAGATTGTGCCATTGCACTCCGGCCTGGGCAACAAGAGCGAAACTCCGTCTCAAAAAATAATAATAAATAAATAAATATATATAAAATAGCTATGTATCAAATATATATATAAGTGCACCATACATAGTATGTATGTGTGTGTGTGTGTGTATATACATATACACACACACACACACATATATGGTGTATTTCTGAAACGCTTATTTAAAAATCCTACATTTTATAAGTGAAAAGTCACTTAAAAATCTCAGCTTTTGTGACTGGGTTGATTAACGTTAAGTAACTTATATCTGCTGTATAATAAACATAGTGATCAACAAACTATCCTTTGTTTTCCATATTTTATGACTCTGAAACTCAGCTCTTTATGGTTGATTTTCCAAATCTTTTGCCTTTTTTCTGGAAGCACCCTGCCCATTTTACTACTCCAACCAGCCAATCAAGAGATAAAAATGAGGCTGGGCTTGGTGGCTTATGCCTGTAATCTTAGTACTTTGGGAGGCCAAGGCAATGGGATAGCATATGCCCAGAAGTTCAGGAAACTATACCAAAAAAAAAAAAGAGAGAGAGAGATAAAAATGAAATAGGCATTTAAATGCAAACCAGATGGTTTTTGCTATTCTTTCATAGTTAAGGCAAAATATTTTTTGTTAAAATAAGGTATTGCTACTCTTCGTGGGTTTCTTTTCTAGACTTTTTCTGATGCTCTAAGATGAATTATTCAGAGTAGTTTAATTTTAATATTATTTCTGCTGGCTAATGCTGTACTTATTTTTCTTTCTTCATTATAGGTATGCTCCATATAGTGACTGTAGCTGTTTCTCTGGATTTACCATCTGCTAAATTGTAAATGTGAGAAAAAAGGTTATATGTGACTATATAGGAAGTCAGCATTTGTATTTTGCATCATTAAAATAAAATAAATAAAAAATGCTTCTGTATTCTTCAGATAAAGCATATTGTGACAACTTGTAGAAAATGTTCATTTTAAGGTACATTAATAAAAGTATTTCAATATGGAAGGTACCATCTGATAACAAGGTCAGTGGTAATTAAGGACATAGATTCAAAAATCAGGATTTACTCTTGTATCACCTTTACTTTTTTTTTTTTAATGGTCAAAAGTGATGACTTTTTTTTTTTTAAGACAGAGTCTTGCTCTGTCACCCAGGATGGAATTTAGTGGCATGATATTGGCTCACTGCAACTTCCGCCTCCCGAGTTCAAGTGATTCTCCTGCCTCAGCTCCTGAGTAGCTGGGACTACAGGCGCTTGCCACCACGTCCCAGCTAATTTTTGTATTTTTAGTAGAGATAAGGTTTCACCATATTGGCCAGGCTGGTCTTGAACTGCTGACCTTGTGATCCACCCACCTTGGCCTCCCAAAGTGCTGGGATTACAGGCATGAGCCACCACACCTGATCATCACCTTTTAATTTCTGATCCGAACATTTATTTAGTATATTAGGAGGACAGAATTCCCTTAATACTCAAAATACATAGGATCACAAAGATTATTTTCTCTAGAGGAGTCATTTTATTAAGTTAGGAAGGATGGAAAACTCCTGTTACCAGAAAAAAACTGTTACCAGAGTTTTTCTAACTCTCTGAATTTGATTTTCATGTGGGTGACTACTCTTACTCCCTGTTATGGCAACCCAAAATTTGTTGTCTTTTTTGCTAATAGGACTTTAAACCTATGATTTAGCAAACTTTAACTCTTGACAATCGTTTTCAGGGGAGTTGTTTGTTTGAGGCTTCTATTTGAGACAGGGGCTTGCTCTCTGGGTCAAGTGATTCTCTCACCTCAGCTTCCTCAGTAGCTGGGACTGCAGGGGTGTGCCACCATGCCCAGCTAATTTTTTTTTAGTTTTAGTAGACACAAGATCTCTCTGTTGCCCAGGCTGGTCTCCAACTCTTGAATTCAAGTGATCTTCCCACTTCAGCCTCCCAAAGTGCTGGGATTACAAACATGAGCCACCTCGCCTGGATTCTTGATTTTTAAAAAGAGGGTGGAGGATTAATAGACAATTTTAAATATACATTTGACTTACTCAGTAGGAGCACCAACCGCTTGAGCAATAAAAAAATCCACATGTAACTTTTGACTCCCCAAAATCTTAACTATTACCAGATGCTGTGGTGTGTTCTTGTAGTCCCAGCTACTTGGGAACCTGAGGCAGGAGGATCTCTCGAGCTCAGAAGTTCTGGAATATAGTGCACTATGCTGATTGAGCTTCCTCACTAATTTCGATATCCATATGGTGACCTCCCAGGAACAGGGGACCAGCAGGTTGCCTAAGGAGGGGTGAGCCCGACCAGATCAGAAACAGTTGGTCAAAACTCCCATGCTAGCCGGGTGTGGTGGCTCACGCCTGTAATCCTAGCACTTTGGGAGGCTGAGGTGGGTGGATCACCTGAGGTCAGGAGTTCAAGACCAGCCTGGCCATCATGGTGAAACCCCATCTTAAAA
>NW_016107618.1:448947-456328 GCF_001604975.1 Cebus imitator
TTATATACAGTATTCTTACAATAAAGTAAGTTAGAGAAAATAAAGTGTTCTTTAAAAAAAAAAATCCTTGAGAGGCCTGGCGTGGTGACTCAACCCTGTAATCTTAGCACTTTGGGGCACTGAGGCAGGCAGATTACTTGAGCTCAGTTCAAGACCAACCTCGGCAACATAGCAAAATCCCATCTCTACAAAAAATACAAAAATTAGTCAGGCGTGGTGGCTAATGCCTGTAGTCCCAGCTGCCTGTGAGACTGAGACGAGAATCTCTTGAGCCTGGGAAGCAGAGGTTGCACTGAGCCAAGAACCCACTGCACTCCTTAAGGAAAACATGTAATTACTATTCATTAAGTGGAAATGGATCATCATAAAGGTCTTCATCCTCATCATCTTTACATTGAGTAGGCTGAGGAGGAAGAGGAATAGTTGGTCTTTCTGTCTTGGGTGGAAGAGGGAGAAGAAAATTCTATGTAAGTGGATCTATGCATAAGTGGACTCACGCAGTTCAAAGTCATGTTGTTCAAGGGCGAACTGTACTTCATTTGACCCTCAGGAAAGCCCTTTTCCCTTTTTTTGAGACTGGATCTCCTCTCGCCCAGGCTGGAGTGTAGTGATAGATCACAGCTCACTGCCGCCTGGATCTCCTGGGCTCAAGTGATCCTCTCATCTCAGCCTCCCAAGTAGCTGGGACTACAGGCCCGTGTCACCAGATCTGGCTAATTTTTTAAAAAGTTTTTGGTAGAGATGGGGTCTTGCTATGATGCCCAGACTGGCCTCAAACTTTTGGGCTCAAGCAATCTGCCTGCCTTCATTAATTTGTAATGTCAACATTTATCCTGAATTATGTAGTTGGGCCCAACGTAATCACAAGGTCCTTATAAGTGGGAGAGGGAGCACAACAATGTGTCAGAGTGATGTGATGTGAAAGTCTTCTTTACCATTGCTTCTTTGAAGATGAAGCTAACAGCCAAGGTATCTCAAGAAAACAAATTCCCCACTAGAGGCTGCAAAACGGAACACAATCCTGCTAGCATCTTGACTTTAGCCCACCTGTATCAGATTTCTCACCTACAAAACTGTAAGAGAATATGTTTGTGTTGTTACAATAAAAAAGTTTTGTTATAGCAACTATGGGAAGCTAATGTGATTTGTCACATAGTAACAGAGTAAGAGTTCAAGTACCAACTCTGAATTCAGGGCTCTTTTCACTAAAACTTTTAAAAATTCACATCTCTAAAGGGAATAGAAAACTAAGACTCTTGAAATTTTGGAAACTTACAGCCTTAGCTGGTGGAAATAAAGTACACCTTAATAAACAGAAGTTAGTGTACAAATGGGCTTTGAGAATATAGCTACTGTGTTGTGTGGACCCTCCTCTTTTTTTTTTTTTTTTTCTTTCCCTTGTCTTGGTACAACTGAGGATGGACCTTCCTCTTGATTATGCCCCTTTAACTCCAGGGAGCCGTTCGTGGAAGACCCAGGGCTATCCAAAAGAACTTTCCAATGATAGAAATGTTCTGTCTGTGCTGTCCAGTACAGTAGCCACTAGCCCCTTGTGGCTACTAAGCATTTGGAATGTGATTAGTGTGACTGAATTATTAGTTTAATTTTAGTGGGTTTTTTGTTTGTTTGTTTTATTGTTATTGTTGTTGAGGCAGAGTCTCACTCTGTCGCCCAGGCTGGAGTGCAATGGTATGATCTCGGCTCCCTGCATCCTGTGTCTGCTACATTCAAGCAGTTCTATCTCGGCTTCCCAAATAGCTGGAATTATAAGTCTCCACCACCAGGCCCAGCTAATTTTTTGAATTTTAGTAGAGACAGGGTTTCCCCACATTGACCAGGCTGGTCTCGCACTCCTGATCTTAAGTGATCTGACCACCTTGGCCTACCAAAGTGCTGGGGTTACAGGCATGAGCCACTGCGCCTGGCCTTAATTATTTTTAAATATATATTTGTCATTACATTTAAGAAAAAAATGTTTTGTAGAGACAATGTCTCACTATCTTGCCCAGGCTGGTTCTCACCCTCCTGGGCTCAGGCAGTCCTCCTGCCTCAGCCTCCCAAAGTGCTGGATGAACAGACGTGAGCCACTGCCCCTGGCCTAACTTTCATTCATTTAAATAGCTAGATGGGGCTGGTGGCTGCTGTGATGAACAGCACCACCTAGTGTTGTGCCACACAGCAGTCCTGGTAAAAATGCTTCCTAAATTAAATAATTGAAACCTAACTCAAACTATATATTTTTTTTAAAAAACTGTCAGTATAGACAGTTGTCAGTATAGACAACTCACCCCAAGAATAGAGTGAACCTGAGCCCAAGAATAATTGAAGCCTGGGACCCAAGACTCTTGCTCTTGACTCAGCTACCTGTGCATCTGCCTTATCTTTTTGGCACATCGACCTTCTCTTCCTCAATCCACACTGTAAAGAGAAAGCCACAGCAAATGTTTCCTGAGTTACTTCTCAATTCAAGAGAGTAGCTGGACTGAGCAAGAATCATTCCGATTCTAAAATCCACAAAGGAATTTAGAGTTACCTCTGGTCAAGGAATGATTCTTTCAGTAATAAAAGAGTTTCCAGGGCTGGGCATGGTGGCTCACGCCTGTAATCCAAGCACTTTGGAGGCCAAGGTGGGTGGATCACCTGAGGTCCGGAGTTCAAGACCAGCCTGACCAATATGGTGAAACCCCGTCTTAAAAATAGATAAATAAATAATAATAAAAGAGTTTCCAGGCTGGGCACGGTGGCTCACACCTGTAATCCCAGCACTTTGGGAGGCCAAGGCAGGTGGATCACAAGGTCAGGAGATCAAGACCATCCTAGCTAACATAGTGAAACCCCATCTCTACTAAAAATAAAAATTAGCCAGGCGTGGTGGCACGCACCTGTAGTTCCAGCTACTCAGGAGGCTGAGGGAGGAGAATCGCTTGAACCTGGGAGGCAGAGGTTGCAGTGAGCTGAGATTGCTCCACTGCACTCCAGCCTGGCAACAGAGCGAGACTCCATCTCAAAAAAAAAAAAAAAAGTTTCCATATAAAGGAAGATGCAGACAAAATCATATTTCAAGTATAGTCAGTTTAATAGATCAAAATCAGGTAAACCTTTCTTCAGATTTAATGTGTCTATGAGGTAGTCACACTTAAATTGCCTTGGAAAAAACAGGCTGTGTGTAAACTAAGTTTCTGGTATAAGAAGTCGTGGGTTAAATTGTTTCCCCCAAAAAAGATATGTTAAGATCTCAACCCTGAGGTTGGGCATAGTGACTCATGCCCATAATCCCAGCCCTTTGGGAGACTGAGGTGGGCAATCACCTGAGGTCCAGAGATCAAGACCAGCCTGACAAACATGGAGAAACGCTGTGTCTACTAAAAAGACAAAATTAGCCAGGCGTGGTGGCACATGCCTATAATCCCAGCTACTGAGGAGGCTGAGGCAGGAGGATCACTTGAACCCAGTGGAGGTTGTGGTGAACTGAGATAATACATTGCACTCCAGCCTGGGCAACAAGAGCGAAACTCCATCTCCAAAAAAAAAAGATCCCAACCCCCAGTACCTCAAAAAGTGAACTTAATTGAAAATAGAGTCATTGCAGATGTAATCAGTTAAGATGAGTTCATGCTAGAGTAGAGTGGGCCCTTAATCCAGCATGACTAGTTTATTTAAAAGAAACACATAAGGAGAAGATGGTCATGTGATGACAGAGACAGAGATTGGATGAATCTACGACCAAGGATTGCCAGCAAACAGCAGAAGCTAGAAAAGTCAAAGAAGGATTCTCTGTTCTTAAAAATCACAAGATCTACAAGTTTGGAAATGGAAACTATTTCTTTTAAAGGATTACAGCTTACATGGTGGCCATCCTGCAGGCTGGGAAGTACAGCCTCTAGCAGAGTCCAGAGACAGGGGATTGAGGTAGAGCTTTATGAACAGTTGGTTAAGCACTCATACTCAATAGGTTACAGGAGGAGCTATGAATATTCACAAAGGTAGCTGTTTTAGTCTGTTCTCACATTGCCATAAAGAGCTACCTGTTGGCTGCTTGTGGTGGGTCACACCTGTAATCCTAGCACTTTGTGGGGCTGACAGGGGCAGATGATGAGGTTGGGAGTTTGAGACCAGCCTGAACAACATGGTGAAACCCCATCTCTACACAAAATACAAAATTAGTGTCATGGCATATGCCTGTAGTCTCAGCTACTCAGGAGGCTGAGGCAGGAGAATTGCTTGAACCTGGGAGGCAGAGGTTGCAGTGAGCCAAGATCGTGCCATTGCACTCCAGCCTGGGCAACACAGCAAAACTCTGTCTCAAAAAACAAAAAAAAAGCTACCTGTGACTGGGTGATTTATAAAGAAAAGAGGTTTAATCTGCTCACAGTTCTGCAGGCTGTACATAATTCTGCTTTGAGGGAGGCCTCAAGAAACTTAACAATTGCAGTGGAAGGCAAAGGGGAAACAAGCAGTTCTTTACCTGGCCAGCAGGAGAGAGAGAGAGAGAGAGAGAGAGAGAGACAAAGTGAAGGGAAAGGTGCTACAGGCTTTCAAACATCCAGATCTTGTGAGAACTCACTATCGTGAGAACAGCAAGGGGGAAACCCACCCCCATGATACAATCACTTCCCACCAGGTCCCTTCCCCAAAATTGGAGATTACAATTCAACATGAGATTTGGGTGGGGACACAGAACCAAATAATATCAGTAGTCCTGATGCATGCATATTGACCAAACATGCATATACCATACAACTTACATTCACTTTGGAGTGGAGACTTAACATTTAAATGTATTGCCGGGCGTGATGACTCACGCCTGTAATCCAAGCACTTTGGAGGCCAAGGCAGGCGGATCACCTGAGGTCGGGAGTTCAAGACCAGCCTGACCAGTATGGTGAAACCCTGTTTTTTGTTTTTTTTTTTAAAAAAGAACATTTAAATGTATTATAATTAGGCCCTATATGTCAAAAGATCTTTTTAGGATATGAAGGCACTGAAGTGCTCAGCATCTGTAAACAGGCCAGACCCAGTCCTTGGTAGGTGGTCTTTTTTTTTTTTTCCCCCAAGGAAATTTGGCCTTGCAGTGCAGTGGTGCAATCAACTTACTGCATCCTTGAACTCCTGGGGTCAAGGAGTTCTACTATAGGTGGGTGCTACCACACCCTGTCAATTTTCTTTTTCTTTTTCTTTTCCTTTTTTTTTTTTTTTTTGACAATTTTCTTTTTCTTTTTCTTTTTTTTTTTTTTTTTTTTAGTAGAGAGGCAGTCTCGACATCTTGCCCAGGCTAGGCTTGAACTTTTGAGCTCAAGTGATCCTCCTGCCTTGGCCTCCCAAAGTGCTGGGATTACAGGCATAAGCCACCGCGCTAGCCTGGTGGTTTTATCAGGAGAAAGTTATTGAAATCAGTCTCTCGTCCAATCAAAGCTGTAGTTATGGCTTGTGTAACAGGGGGTCAGTTAGTCTGGTGATGAGCTACAATTGTTTTAATATTCCTTATCTGGAGACCAGTGCTTGTTTAGCTGCTAGAGAAAAAAAACACCTTATGGAAGTTAGAACATAGCTTATTCTTTTAAGTGTAGGCGTGACTTAACCCTTGCCTAGTAGGACCTTAACTCCTGTTTATAATTTGGTATCTTATTGCCCCAAAGAGTCTATTCCATCAGTTTTAGGATCTCTATTTTAACATTTATGCTGCCCAGTGACTATATCTAAAGTGCAAAAGGGAGTGAGTATAACAAGGGATATCTGACCTCCCATCCCATCATGGCCAGGAACTCGGTTTTTAAGATTTTTCTGGGGTCCCCTTGGCCAAGAGGAGCTCTATTCAATTTGCAGGGAGCTCAGAATTTTATTTTTAGTTTATATCCCTATGGGTTTCAGAGAGGGAATGGCCCTGCCAACATCTTCACTTCAGACTTTTACGCTCCAGAAAACTGTTAGAGAATAAATTGTTTCAAACCATCCAAGTTTGTATCCTTGGGAAAATATTACAGAAGTGTTAGGAAATCTGATGTTTATTTTGCTATGGAAGAGATAGTTAATAGATGGGGAGAGTACTGAGTGACTTTCAAGAATACCCTGAGAAATGGCTATCTTGATTGTCTTTTCTCCTTCACTTTAAGAAGTTTAAGCTATGAAAAAGATGCTTATCAGGGCTTTCTTAACTGCTTGCCAATTTGTCCTCCTAATTACCCTAAATTGTTTCAGTTTGTGTCAGTATTTATCTCTCTACTGTATAGACAATAGCCTAAGAACTGAGTGCTCAGAAAAACTGAGCTGATTTTTCTGTGAAATCTAGGAAACCACTCAGACTTTGAAAATTTATTTTAGTTATATAGCACTTAAGACTTGAGAGTATAATTAATATAATGTTTTCAAGACTAATATAATCTTTGTCAATAATCACAGTTAGATGGAGGTCATCTAAGGTAAGCCGAGTTATCTCTGACCCTAAATTCTTGTTTTTCCAACAAAATGAAGAAAAATTTCAAGATGTCCTCAAGGGCAGCATTATGAACAGTATAACTATTAGGAAACTATTGGCTGAGCCTTACAGAGTCTTCCATAGCAAAGATCCATTAAATTTATCTGGGGTTTGGAAGAAACAGCTTGCTATGGAGTGAATTTGACAACTCAAGGGCATGTCCTCTCTTGGAAAATGTTTCCTCAAGATTTGAAAAGAATATGCCATCCAAATAGAAAGCCACAGGAGCAAATGAGTAGATAGAAATTCTCTTCAACTTGAAAGGCACGAGCTTTTAACTAAGGAAAATAATCTGGAGAAGTGGCACTATTTGTCTCATAGTTCTTTTATATCCTAGCTGGTATGGCCACATTCAACCTAGAGAGTGTGATAAGCTCCCCCTGGAACTTACCATCTGATAAGAGATGGTGGAATACAATGAATCTCACCATGTGCTACACTGAAAGGCAGCAGAGTGTATCAGGAGAGGCTTGAGCTTCACCTTAGGCTGGAAGTCAGAATCTAGCACTGCTTTCTCCAGCTTCCTGAGCACATTTCATATCCTTTTTATTGTTTTACTTTTTTACATTTCATATATAATGTGCCTTCTTTTTTTTTTTTCAAAAAAGAAACAGATTTTATTATTTTTGAGACACAATCTTGCTCTGTTGCCCTGGTTGGAGTGCAGTGGTGCGATCTTGGCTCACTATAACCCTCACCTCCTGGGTTCAAGCGGTTCTCATGCCTCAGCCTCTGGAATAGCTGGGATTACAGGCATGCACCATGAAAACTGGCTAATTTTTGTGTTTTTAGTAGAGACAAGATTTCACCATGTTGGCCAGGATGGTCTCCAACTCCTGATCTCAAGTGATCCACCCGCCTCCGCCTCCCAAAGTGCTGGGATTACAGGTGTGAGCCACCACACCCAGC
>NW_016107618.1:456954-465679 GCF_001604975.1 Cebus imitator
CCTCCTGAGTAGCTGGGATTACAGGCACGTACCACCATGCCCAGCTGATTTTTTGTATTTTTAGTAGAGACGGGGTTTCACCATGTTGACCAGGATGGTCTTGATCTCTTGACCTCGTGATCTACCCGCCTCAGCCTCCCAAAGTGCTGGGATTACAGGCTTGAGCCACCGCGCCCGGCCCAAGAATACTTTTTTAACCCTGCTTTAGAATGTAATGCCTATAACATATTAAATAACAATATGATGCATCCATTCATTCATTTAAGTAGCTTTACTGCCTTTGACTATTTTCTGTCCATGGCAACCAAGTAAAAATTCAGTCCTAAGTGCACCAAAAAAAGAATGAGCCATAGTAGGTAGACAGATGTAGTTTGATTGTCAATTTGTCCTAGCTGCTAGTAGTTCATTAAACATTCTACATCAGCAGTGGGATAGCTAATCGTTAGTTGCCAGAGGATGTGTACTTGATGCCGGTCAAATGTAGCAAACATTCAAATAATCTGTGTTTTGCTATTTCCAGGACTACTGACTTCTTGGTGAAGGGTCTGGGTATCTAGCCCCTTCTTGTGCTGCTTGGAAGTCTATACTTAACCTTTCATTAACTACAGATCACTTCATTGCCCTTGTTAAGTGTTTAATCACTAGGGATAGTTAACTCTCTTTCTGAGTATCAAAAAATCAATCAGATCATTGGCTTGTATTCTTCATATATGAATATGTCAAATATAATTATAATTGGGTTCAGGACTATAACTTCTGAGAAATGTTTATTTACATAACAAATGAACAAATATTGTGCCTGTTACATGTCAACAGAACTTTAAGCTAGAAGTATTATGTTCATGTCCTTTTTGTTTTTTTAATTCTTGACCACCAGTAAATCCGTGGACATTCTCACCTAACACCTGGTAGTGTCATTTGCTAAAGGGATTAATTGCCACCTTCCTCAGAGGGTTGCAGTGAAAATTAAAAGAGATAATAAATGTGAAAGTGCTTTATAATCTGTCAAGTGCCAAACACATACACGGGATTATTATAGTAGGAAATGGTGTCTTCCAAAGAGTAATCATTCAGACAACGTTATAAACGTGATAAATTATTGGTTTCCATATTCAACCTATGACAAGTTTTTGTAGCCATGATGAGGCAGAAGGAACTAATAATTTAGAATTTTCAGTTGATGTGGTTTTGTTTGCTTGTTTTGAGACAGAGTCTCGCTCTGTCACCCAGGCTTGAGTGACAAGCCATTTCGGCTTGCTGCAACTTCCGCCTCCCAGGTTGAAGTGATTCTCCTGCCCCAGCCTCCCTAGTAGCTGGGACTACAGGCACACATTACCATGCCTGGCTAATTTCTGTGTTTTTAATAGAGAAGGGGTAACACCATGTTGCTCAGGCTGGTCTTCAACTCTTGACCTGAAGTGAATTGCCTGCCTCAGCCTCCCATAGTGCTGAGATTATAGATGTGAGCCATTGTGCCCGGCCGTTATGTGGAAATATTAATTTCACATCCCATAGAGGACTATACAGTGTTTTTGGAGTTTATATTTTAAAGTCATTGTAACAGTGAATGTCTAGAAATTCAACCATTGTCTGGAGATTTTCTTATGATTCTGAGCTTCTCCCAGTGCATTAATGGAAGGCTGAGGCTACCCCTTTGCTCTTTTTTTTTTTAGCATCTGGAGAGAATTTATTCAGCATAACCACAGGCATTATATTTATGCTTTCACACACAGACATAAACACAGACACAGCACAATATCCATATTTAGCCCAAGTGCATTCAGTTTGAAGTTCATTTATATGTCTTCATATGCCACAGCCCATCATTTAAATAATGGATTTTTTTTTTTTTTTGAGACAGAGTCTGACTCTGTCACCCAGGCTGGAGTGCAGTGGCACAATCTCGGCTCACTGCAACTTCTGCCTCCTGGTTTTAAGCGATTCTCCTGCTGCAGCCTCTCGAGTCACTTGGATTACAGGCAGCGGCCACCACACCCAGCTAGTTTTTGTATTTTTAGTAGAGACGGGTTTCACCATGTTGGCCAGGCTGGTCTTGAACTCCTGACCTTGTGATCAAAGTGCTGGGATTACAGGCGATATTTTCAATGCCAATTCCTTTGTCGACTTTCTCAGTATCTTCTGCAGACATCTTCATGACTCCAACACATAGAGCATGCTGTTTCCCTTCTGCCACGCTAGCAACAATGGCATCTACTGTAGCAGGGTAAAGCTTAGCTCCAGGAGAAGTTAAGCCACTGAGTACAAATCTGATGGCTTCTTTATCAACCTGCTGGTGTGGCAGGATAAAAGGATATTTGTGAAGTAACCTTATGGTTGGATAAAAAGGCCCTTCTCTTTGTCTAAAAAATAGTAATTCTCAAAAAAAAAAATAGTAATTCTCCATTTACTGTAAGAATTTCTATATGTTCATAGCATCGGACTATTTTGACAGGATCTTTCTTAGGCATGATCTGATTAAGCCAAGGTTCAATACCTGGAAATTGCTCTATCAATTGATTTTTAATACCCTTAATAACTGAGGTTTTCAACTGGACGCAGTTGGACACATTTTCTTTTTAATAAAATTCTTTTCTTTTTAATCAAATTTCTTGAATATGATCCAAGGTGAAGGAGGCGACGATAGAGAAGGGCCCGGAATGGGAAAGAAATTGAATTTGCAAGGGTCCGCAGATCTCCTTACACCAAGAAGGCCGGCACCGACAGCGGAAGCTGTAGTTGTTATACTGACCGTTCTTTACGTTTGTAAAAAAACTTCCCACTATCCTTCCCTCTCCTCGGAAAGCGAACAGAGTGCATGAGATAAAGTAGTTCAGATTACATCCAGCATGATAAACTGTGTCCTTGACTTAATCTCGTGCTATTCCCAAAACATTTCCAGCCTACTGTGAGGAGCTACATTCAGTGGTACACAATGAGTCAGGCAGGCGACGGCGACTTCTAGGTCCCCCATCCCTTTTCTGAGAGACCCCAGGGAAAGCAGCAGCGTTGGAGTTGGGCTTGGGGAGGATGGCTAGGACAACAAAGGTCTCCCCACCTCCCGGGGACAGCGGGGGCGGGGCTGGATGAAGGTCGACGTGCCTCCTCCGGGCGGGGCGCTGCCAGGCTCTCAGCCTCTCTGTGGAAGGGCAGCCTGCGCCGGGGTACCGAGGCTGCTGCGCCGCAGAAGGCGGGCGCGATGTATCTCCGCAGGGCAGTCTCCAAGACCCTGGCGCTGCCGCTGAGGACGCCCCCCAACCCCGCGCCGCTCGGGAAGGACGGTGAGTAAGGACGTCTAGCCCGAAGGGGAGGACGGGCGCCTCAGGTGCAGATTTCGCCTGCGCCCGGGTACTGGCCGGCACCCAGTTGGCCAAACCCGACCCGGCACAGCAGAAGTCTGGATTGGAGGTCGAGGATAATGGGGGAGAGTCCCGGGAAGACGTCCCGAAGTAGGGAAATTTTCCGCTGAGTCCGGACTATCTGGGTTCGCATCCTGATCTTGGAAAAATGGCTTAACCTGTTTTCTCATCTGTAAAATGAGGGCGATAATGGTTTTGCGTTTAAATGAGTTATGTATGGTTAAAAGCACTTAAAACTTACCTGGATGACATAGTCGTAGTTTACCACTTTTATTGTTAGAGGCACCATTCGCTCTCCAACCTCCTGAGGAAGCAGAGGAAGGGTGGGAAGGTGGAAGCAGATCAGCGAGCTGGTCCCGGCAAGCGATGGGAGGCAGAGGCAGTGCCGGCTCAGTGGACGCTGAACGAATGCTCGTGGGGTGAATAAACCTAACCCTTGGCCGGGTCTCAGCAGCCTGAACCCCTCGAGCGCCTGACTCCGAGATCCACATCCGCCAAAAAAGAAGCAGCCTTCGGGGCACTTTCCTTTGAGGTTGCAGGTAGTCCTGCAGCTGCTTGGCTCTGTCGTCCAAATATCGACACCTTTGGATCTGGGGATGCGCGGGAAAAAGCAGCATACTCAGAAATTAACTAAAGGTGGAGTTCCAGTGTGAACTGGAAGCTGATTAAATAAAAATGGACGTATGGGAAAGCGCCTCGTATAGTGCCTGGAATACAGTAGGTGCTTAATAGGTGTGAACAAGGAAGATTGTTTTTCTTCGCAGCAGCCTGCGGCTCTACTACCAGGCTTGCGCTCCCGGGCGGTTATGCCCCAGCCGCTCTTCCCTAGTCCCCAGCTTCCCCACCGGATTGGGGGACGGCTCTTAGACACATCTTGAAGCGTTCTTAATGCTCTCTTCACTTCGCCTCATTTTCTGAGGCTTTCAAGCCCAGAGGGTGGATTCCAGCGGGAGAGAAAGAAGCGCGCGGAAAATTCCATGGGCCGATTTTTTTTCACATTGATTAGGCCTCTGTTCGTGGTGGTGGGAGTGAAGGAGGGAGGTCTAATCAACTCGTTTTATTTTTCTTCTAAAATGCCGGTGGAAGGAAGTTGCCCCTCAAGTATCAGCAATAAGACTTCTTCGCTTTCCTAGATCTTTATTGTCTTTATTTTTCTAGACCTTTATACCAAATAGCATAGAACTTTTAAATATATATATTGATGAAATAGGGAGAAGCCATTTATTTTAAACTTCTGAAGATAACGGGGCTGTTCTGATGGGAATGGGGAGAAAGATTAGTTCTCTGACCGTGGCCTGTCGCTTTATCTGTTTGCCTGCATCCCCCACTGACATCACGCGCGCGTGCACGTGCGCACACACACGAACCTCTTTTTGTAGCTGAACAAATTTCAAATACTTTCTTCCCAATTTGGGGCAAAATAGAAGTAGTTTAAAAATTTTAAATACGTATCTAGCAATGCTGCTTGTAGAAGTACTGGTTTCAGAGCTCAACCTGATGATTTCACAGGCCAATTTAGAGCTAAAGGGAAGCGCAGTCTCATCACGTAGTCTAGTTCAAAGGGGTAGTAACTACGATTTTTCCAGCACTTAAAATGTATTTAAGAACAATTATTGACTGGAAACAAATTTGTCTTCAGTCGTGGACATTAACATTTTGTCGATATTCTCTACTTTGATGAAAAATAAAATTTTATCAGTTTCATTGAAGGAAAAATTTTTAACTGTCTCATCACATTTTGTTCTCTCCTTTTTTGCTTTTAAAAAGGCTTTTTTTTTTTTTTTNTTTTTTTTTTTTTTGCTCTCGTTGCCCAGGCTGGAGTGCAATGGCGTGAGCTCGGCTCACCGCAACCTCTGCCTCCTGGGTTCAAGCGATTCTCCTGCCTCAGCCTCCAGAGTTGCTGGGATTACAGACATGCACCACCACGTCCGGCTAATTTTGTATTTTTGGTAGAAACAGGGATTCTCCATACTGGTCAGGCTGGTCTCCAACTCCTGACCTCAGGTGATCTACCAGCCTCAGCCTCCTATAGTGCTGAGACTACAGGCAGTGAGCCACCATGCCCATCCTTAAAAGGGTAACTTTTTAATGAATAAATAATTTAGGTGTATAATAGATAATTGGGGGAAAACAGGTAAAATAGAAAATAGAATTCACCTGTAATTCTACCACTCAATGAACACAACTAATTGCATTTTAGTATGTTTAGTTTTCCATACCTTTTGTTTCTCATTCCTTCCTTATGCACATTATTTTCACAAATCTGGGATAGTCGCATACAGAGTATTTTGCTACGACTTTTCACGTAATACATTGTAAATATTTTCTCATTGTAAGTAAATATTGTTCTGCAAAAGTTTTGTCTATTTGTTTCACATTGTATGAATCTGCTAAAATTGGTCTAATTAATCCTTATTGAAAATTTCTCATTTCATTGTCTTTTTAAGTAACTTGTCCATCACTGTATTTGTATTCAAGTCTACTTAAATATCTGGTAGTTTTAGTTCTTTCATTTAAAAAATATTTCTGATATTTTTGTCTGTTTAAGAAATATGAAGGCTATGTATTCCCTGTTTGATCACAGAGGTATTTTTAAGCTAACAGAAGTCCCACCACAAGTCAAGGCCGTAATCTCTTCTCATAACCTTTTGGGCACATTTGAAGGAAAACAAGTTTTTACAAGAAATGGTCATTTATAGCAAAACTAAGAACATAAACAGGGATCGTTGTGATTTTGCTACTGTGAAGGTTTGTAAGCAGTGCAAATGTCTTAAGATTTTCCCTGTGCAAATCATAATCTTCCACTAGTCCCTGCACCCCTACACTTTATGTTAGGCCCATCAAACTACAGGTTGGACATGCTTAATCTGAAAAACTGAAATCCAAAATGCTCCAAAATTAGAACAATTTGAGCACTGACATGATGCCACAAGTAGAAAATTCCACACATAAGAACTTAACACAAACTTTGTTTCATGCACAAAATTATTCAAAATATTGTATAAAATTACCTTCAGCCTATGCATGTAAAGTGTATATGAAACATAAATTAATTTTGTGTTTAGACTTGGGTCCCATTCTCAAGATATCTCATTATGTGTATTCATATATTCCAAAATAAAAAATATTCAAAACCCAAAACTCTTCTGGTCCCAAGCATTTTGTTTTATTTTAATATTTTTTTGAGACAGAATCTTATTTTGTCGCCCAGGCTGGAGTGCAGTGGTACAATCACAGCTCACTGCAGGGCTCAAGTGATCCTCCTGCCTCAGCCTCCCAAAGTAGCTGTGACTACAGGCACATACCACCACTCCCAGCTAATATTATAAAAAATTTCCATAGAGATGGGGGTCACTACATTGCCCAGGCTGGTCTTGAAATCCTGGACTCAAACGACCCTCCCATCTCTACCTCCCAAAATGTTGGGATTATAGGCGTGAACCACCGCACCCACCCCTAGCATTTTAGATAAGGGATATTCAACCTGTACTTTGCACCTTCTAGGTCACGAAACTCTCATGCTTTTACACATTACACCTTCTGCCTCCAATGCCATTCCTTCTTCCCTTACTGATCTGACAAACTTATTTTCCTTCAAAACTCAGGTCTCTTCTATTAGGGCAGTTACCGTGGCCAACCAGCTGAGTTTTTTCTCTGCATATAGCATGGCTTAACACTTATTACATTTGTCATACTGCATCACAATTATTTGTATGTTCATACCCTCCTTCTAGACTGTGAATGGCTTGAGGCAAGGAACCTTGTCTGCCTTGTTCACGGTTGTATTCTTAATGCTTCTAACAATTCCAAATACATAGTAGATGCTCAGCTGTGTTAGTTGAAAGAATACATAAATGTCTCTAATCTTTAAAATAAAGAATTTGAGTTGTATATACTTTAAGCTCCTTCCAACTTTAAGTTTATTGTAAACATTTCAATTCCAGGGCATTATGGGATATGCAAATTTTAGTACTACAAAACAAACATATTTAAATATAATAATATAGTACTTTTATATGTTTCTATCAGTTTATACAGAATTGTACTTCTATTTCAGATACAACCTGATTGCAACACTTGGCTTAAAAACCTTTTATCTGCCCATTTTTGCTATATAAGAGAAAAATTGAGATTTCTTCCTGTATCTACATTTGTATTATAGAGTTATAGAAATATGTAGGATTTCAACTAAATGCTTGATTTAACATATAAATACTAATTTTTATTACATTTTAGGTATAAACATACTGAATTCATTTTTTAAAAATATTTTTTTAAATAATCATTTCTTAAAAAATAATCATTTTCTTTGAATTCTATAGTGGAGTATATGGCTTTTTCTTGCTAATGTGCACTTCATTTGGCTGTTAAAATTGTTTAGTGCTTTTGTCATTTCTCCTTAACCACACCTGCATCCCTCCCAAGAAAGCACGATGCTCAGCATCAAGATGACAGGTTTTGTGAGTGTTTATCAAATTAGATTGGGAGAATGTCAAGTGGAATTATTACCCAGCCTTGTAATACTGTATTCCCTTAAGCTAAAATCACTTGATATTAATAGATTCTAGGTTCACTGAAGAGAAAAAATTTAAAAGATGTAATTATTTAAAATAGTTTTGCTTAAGTAGTGAAGCTAACTGTTTAAACATTGTTTTCCTAGCATCTCTGCGCCGGATGTCATCTATCAGATTCCCTGGATCATCTGGATCAAATATGATTTATTATCTGGTTGTAGGCGTCACAGTCAGCGCTGGTGGATATTATGTAAGTGATTATATAACCGCAGTGTTCAAGAATTCATGTATTTTACAACTCGTAAAGCTCAAACCAGTGTCAGTATCAGGACATGGGATTAATTAAATATAAAACAGAGGAATAGATTTAAGTGTCATTAAGCATACACGTATGAAAAATACCTTGCAATCATTAGAAATTCAGGGTTTTCATAAGAATATATTAACTAGACTATTATGAAGATTTTTCTTCTTTATTTTTTAATTTCATTTCATTTGAATCTCGGCTTTCTAAATTATGAAGAATTTTGTATGTGTAAACTCAACATCTCTTAATACCATTAATATGGATGACTTTTAGTAAAACAATTTTATTATAAATGCTAATAATGAGAGCTGATACTTGAGTGTTTATCATATGCCAGACTCCCGGATCATTTAATAATTACAACAATTCTATCAGGTAGGCATTATTATTAACATTTTGAAAGAACTATTTTAGGCCGGGCGCGGTGGCTTAAGCCTGTAATCCCAGCACTTTGGGAGGCCGAGGCGGGTGGATCACGAGGTCAAGAGATCGAGACCATCCTGGTCAACATGGTGAAACCCCGTCTCTACTAAAAATACAAAAAAAAT
>NW_016107618.1:465862-467533 GCF_001604975.1 Cebus imitator
AAAAAAAAAAAAAAAAAAAAAAAAAAAAAAAGAAAGAACTATTTTGAAAGATTAACTTAAAAATTAATATAGGTGCTGGGCTCAGTGGTTCACACCTGTAATCCCAGCACTTTGGGAGGCTGAGGCAGGTGGATCACCTGAGGTAAGGCGTTCGAAACTAGCCTAGCCAACATGGTGCAACCCCATCACTACTAAAAATACAAACATTAGCTGGGCATGGTTGCACCAGCCTGTAATTCCAGCTGCTCGGGAGGCTGAGGCAGGAGAATCACTTGAACCTGAGAGGCCGAGATTGCAGCAAACTGAGATCGCGCCACGGCACTCCAGGCCTGAGTGACAGAGTGAGACTCTGTCTCAAAAAATAATAATAATATAACTATTTTAAAAATCAATAGTTTTAAAATTTTTAAATTAAAACTGCTTTTTTTGGAGCAGTTTTGGGTTTACAGAATAATGAGCAGAAAGTACAGAAAATTCCATATTCCCCCGCCTTGCACCCCCTCTTCCTTTCCCCTGTTAACATCTTGCATTGATCTGGAACATTAAAATTGATAAGCCAATATTAATATATTATTATTAACTAAAATCCAGGGTTTACATTAGGATTTATTCTTTGTGTTGCATGTTCTGTTTTTATAAATAGATTATAGTATTATACAGAATAAATTATAGTTTCATACAGAATAAAACACAGTATCGTACAGAGTAAATTACGGTATCATACATAATAAATTACAGTGTCATGCAAAGTAGTTTCATCACCCTAAAAATCCCTCTACTCCACCTACTCATTTCTCCCTCTCTTCTCCCAATCTTTTTACTGTCTCCATAATTATTATTAGTTTTATATTTTCACAGTTTTATTATTTGAAAAAAATATGTATTTGTTCATAAGTTTTTTAAAAATTCAACATAGACATATATAAGATGAAAAGTGTATTTTCCTTCCCAGTCCCCATGTCCATTCCCTCCAGGTAACCACTGTAAGACAGTTTTAATAGTGAGATTTTGGGACTAAAATAACAGACATTTTTGAGTTGAGTAAGATAAGCCTGTGTTGAGTCATTCACTATTTTGTCATAAAGTTTCTAAATCAAAATCTAATCTTTATTAAAAATAAAAGTTAGCTGGGCACAGTGGCTCATGCCTGTAATCCCAGCACTTTGGGAGGCCAAGGTGGGTGGATCGCCTGAGGTCAGGAGTTCAAGATCAGCCTGGCCAACATGGCAAAACCTCATCTGTACTAAAACACAAAAATTAGCCAGGTGTGGTGACAGGCACCCGTAATCCCAGCTACTTAGGAGACTGAGGCAGGAGAATCTCTTGAACCCAGGAGATGGAGGTCACAGTGAGTTGAGATTGTGCTACTGCAGTCCAGCCTGGGCAACAGACCCAGTCTCCATCTCAAAAACAGAATAAAAGTAGAGCAGTGACTCATGCCTGTAATCCCAACACTTTGGGAGGTTTTAGTCCAGGAGCCTGAGACCAGC
The DNA here is from genome assembly GCF_001604975.1 of Cebus imitator. NCBI lineage: Eukaryota > Metazoa > Chordata > Mammalia > Primates > Cebidae > Cebus > Cebus imitator. The sequence goes on from NW_016107618.1 coordinate 467,353, forward strand.
CTGGGCAACATAGTGAAACCTAATTTCTACCAAAAAATTTAAAAATTAGCCTAGTGTGGTGGTGTGTGCCTGTGGTTCTAGATACTCGGGAGGCTGAGATGGGAGGATCACTTTAGCCTGGGAGGTTAAAGCTGCAGTGAGCCGAGACTGCACCACTGCACTCCAGCCTGGTCAACAGAAT
>NW_016107618.1:473711-479481 GCF_001604975.1 Cebus imitator
GGCTCACTGCAACCTCCGCCTCCCAGGTTCAAGCGATTCTTCCATCTCAGCCTCCTGAGTAGCTGGAACTACAGGTGCGCGTTACCATGCCCGGCAATTTTATTTTATTTTATTTTTTTGAGACAGAGTCTCACTCTATCACCCAGGCTGGAGTGCAGTGGCGCAATCTTGGCTTACTGCAACCTCTGCCTCCCAGGTTCAAGCAATTCTTCTACCTCAGTCTCCTGAGTAGCTGGGAATACAGGTGCATGTCAACACGCCAGGCTAATTTTTATATTTTTAGTAGTGTTGGAGTTTCACCATGTTGGTCAGGCTGGTCTTGAACACCTGACCTCACGATCTGCCCGCCTCAGCCTCCCAAAGTACTGGGATTAGAGGCATGAGCCACCTCACCTGGTTTCTTTTGTATTTTTAGTAGAGACAAGGTTTCATCATGTTGGCCAGGCTGGTCTCAAACTCCTGACCTCAGGTGATCTGCCTGCCTCTGCCTCCCAAAGTGCTGGGATTACAGGCCTGAGCCACTACACCTGGCCTGATTTCTGCTTTTGACTATTACAAATAAAGGTAGCATGAACATTTGTGTACAGGTTTTTATGTGAACCTAGATTTCCATTTCTCTAGGATAAATGCTAGAGAATATTTGTAAATGCCTGACAGGATATTCTGGTTGTAGCATAATTTATTTTTTTCTTCCTTGTTGTTAGTTATCTCTAGCTAAGTTAGAGCATCTATTTCCTTCCCTTTTTAAAAAAATTTATTTTAGATTAAGGGGTACATGTGCAGATTTGTTAATAGGTAAATTGTGTGTCATGGGGGTTTGATATAGAGACTGTTTTGTCACCCAGGTAGTAAGTATGGTACTCAATAGGAAGTTTTTCTCTTCTAACCCTCCTCTCACCCTTCTTCCTTCCTAAAGCATTCTACTTAATGACAAGGTTTCCAAAAGGGAAGTAAAAGAGTAAGTGGTGTGCATTGGTTTCTCTTCTTTGCTACATTGGGATTATGGTTTAAACTTCTAATGATGATTACACAGAGAATTGAGTGTACCTTTGGATGTGGCATGATGAATCTTAAAGCTCAAGAAATAAACCTAAGCATACATTTACTTTCAGGCTTACAAGACAATCACATCAGACCAAGCTAAACACACAGAACAGATAACAAATTTGAAAGAAAAAACAAAAGCGGAGATACATCCATTTCAAGGTAAATGAATTTATTAGTTTTTTTATTTTTATTTCTTTTTTGAGGCACTAATTTCCATCTACTTAGTCTAGCAGTGAACACTATTTGCTTTTGGCTTCTTTTCTAGCTTAATCCAAAATGACTCTGGGTATAAGTTCATTTAGAAAGGAAAAGCTCAACTGAAACCTAAAGAATACTGTTATACCTTTTGGATGAGTGCATTTGACAAATGAACATTTTACGTTCATATTGCTGACCGGTGACTTTTGACCCCTTTGTGTGGTAATATTATTTTTCCCCTACTCAGACATTCACTCATGCAGGCATAATTTTAGTATCTGTCTCTCTCAGCAGGTTGATCTTTCATTTTCCTCATTATTTAAAAATAATAATTAATTTATCTTTCAGTTTGGGCTAAGACCACCTGTGTGCCTTTGTGCAAATAAGGTACATATGACATAATAAAATTGGTTGTGTATATATCGAGTCCTTCAGTTGATCAAATAGTGACCATGAGAACAGAAACTTTATCTTTTCACCCTTTCTTTCCTTCCTACATTTCTTTTTCTTCTTTCCTTCCTTCCCTTCCTTCCCTCGCTCCCTCCGTCTCTTCCTTCCTTTCTTCAATCCTTCCTCCCTCCCTCCCTTCCCTCCTCCCTTTCTCCCTTCCTCCCCCTCTTCCTTCCTCCCTTTCACTTTTCCTTCCTTCCCTTCCCCTTTCCCTCTGTGGGCTCTCTCTCTGTCAAGCAGGCTGGAGTGCAGTCATGCAATCATAACCTACTGCAGCCTTGAACTCCTGGGTTCCAGGAATCCTCCCATTTCAGCAGCTAAACTGCAAGCATGCACCACTACACCCAGCAAATTTATTTTCTATTTTTTGCAGAGACAGGATCTCACTATGTTGCCCATGCTGGTCTTGAACTCCTGGCCTCATGTGATCCCCTCCTGCCTCAACCTCCCAAAGTGCTGGGATTACAGGCATAAGCCACTATGCCTAGCTACTTCTTGCTTTAAACCGTACTTTTTTCCATGCTATTATTATCAATTACTATGATCACTACTCAGAGATATTAGCTGCTTATGAACCAGTTTTAACCTGTCATGACAATAATAAAAAACAGAATGTCATCAATACATATTATTGAATATAATCATGTAGTTGTTTATAATACTAATAAAATAAGCATTTGCATAGAACTTTTTATATTAATCCCCTTTTCATATACAATATTTTAATTAATCTTTAAAATAGCCCTGTGCAGTAGATATTATCAATATCCCTATTTTACAGATGACAAAAATGAGGTTGAGAGAGGATTAGTGATTTCTGAGTTATCAGCTAGGCACTTGGCTACTCTTCCATGCTATCTCATGGAAGATGAATAGTGTAGCTACTTATTTTGGTATTCTTCAAATTTGTCTAAGTAATATATTCAAGTTTTTTTTTTCAAGTTCAAAGTGTTTACAGAAAAGCAGATCCCCCATTTTCCCTCCAAGAGGCAACCAATAAAACCAGTTTCTTTGAATCCTCCTGGAGAGTTTTTGCAAATACAATTATCTAGACATACAACTTACCCCTTTCTGCTCCCCCACCATTTTGTCCTAACACAATGGTAGCATACTGTATATGTTGTTCTTTTTTGCTGTTTCACTTGAGAGTCTACCTTGAAGACTATTACACATCAGTGCATGTAGATCTGTCTTATGTGTTTAAATGACCGCCGTGTTTCATTGCCTTTAATTATCTTTAAATTAATACCTTGCTTAATGACTAATTCTTAAAGGTGAAAAGGAGAATGTTGCAGAAACTGAGAAAGCAAGTTCAGAAGCCCCAGAAGTACTTGTAGTGGAAGCTGAGGTGGTGGATGCTGAAGAAAGTCCAAGTGCTACAGCTGTAGTCATTAAAGAAACATCTGCATGTCCAGGTCACGTGGAGGCTGCTCCGGAGACCACAGCAGTCAGTGCTGAAACTGGGCCAGAGGTCACAGATGCAGCTGCGGCAGGGGAAACCGCAGAAGTCAACCCTGAAACAACCCCCGAGGTTACAAATGCAGCCCTGGATGAAGCTGTCACCATCGATGATGATAAAGATACAACAGAGAACCGAAGCGCTGATGAATATGCTGAACTAGAAGAAGAAAATTCTCCAGCTGAGTCAGAGTCCTCTGCTGGAGATGATTCACAGGAGGAAGCCAGTGTTGGCTCCGAGGCTGCTTCAGCTCAAGGCTAATCTGCTGGTAGACATTTCAGCGACAAATGCCATAGAGTGTCTGATAAGTGCTTTTGCGTTTTTAGTATACTTAGTTTAAAAAAAAAAAAAAGACTTATTTTCTAGAAAACGTTAATGTGTCTTGAAGATTTTTGGCATCCACTGATAGATTTTAGGACTGAGAGACTTGAGATTGTACATTTCTTATTACTCTTCTGTCTGAGATCAGAATATGGCATTGCAGTAAAGAGCTTAAATAGTTTCACCTTTGGTTTTTTTTTTCTAGACATTTTTCTTTTATCACAGTCATCTTCGAATTTATATTTTTTATTAGAGAAATTGAGTTATCCACACAACCTGTATTCACTTTAATTGTGCTATGCCTTCAGCTTACTTTATTGTATGGTATGTAGATCCAAAATATAGTTTGAGTCAAATAAAATTAGAAAAGCTTTGGTGTTTCTTTTTTTCACTAATATTTACATGTACAAATAATATATATAAACATACACATACATAACATCACAAAGAAATTTAAGCTTTCATATTATTGAAGAAAGAGCATATAATCTATGTAGAAGCCTGCATATAACAATATGTGTGCCCTCTCCCATCTATAGTACTTACATAGGGGACGTGGAGATCCTTTTGATCCTTTTGGTTTCAGTTCAGTTCAATATTTATTGAAGATTAACACTTTGTGCCAGGAATCATTCATTCATTCACGTGTTCAGCAAGTATTAGCTGGGCACTTACAACATAATAGGTATTGTTTTAAGTGCTCCCCAGTTTATATTCTAGCCTGGAACCGGGTAATAAGACAAATGAGAAAATGATACAGTATGTTAGATACTGATAAGTGCTAAGGATAAAAGTAATGAAAATAAAAGGATTGTTAAGTGTTAGTTCGAGGTGGGAGTTGTAATTTTAGATAGGATGGCCAAAAGAGACCTTACTAGGAAGGTGTCTTTTGTATAGAGACCTGAAAGATATATAAGGGACCATCTCATGGTTGGAGTTATTGGGAACAGCCAGGTAAGTGAACAGAAAAGGGCAAACGATCTGAAACAGGAATATGCTGGGAATTTGAGGAATTGTGAGGTGGCCAATGTGGCTAAAGTGGAGTGAAAAAGAGGGAGTGTACCCAGAGATGGTCTGAGAGAAAGTAGGCGGGCGGGGTGGGCTAGATCATGCAGGGTCATGTAAGGTTTCGGCTACGGAGTAAGTTTGGAAATTGTAGTGGACACTGCTGATGCTCTGCCTAGATCCCATTAATTGGGCCCCTTAACTGAGTAAATTTAACCCCAGCTGCTATAAATGTGACACTCCACACCCCACCCTCACCATAGGCAGTTCACAACCAAGAACTGACTGCCACAGAAAAGGGGCGCCGACGCTGCAGTACAACTCAACAGCTCATGCTCCAGCCCACCCCAAGGGGCAGATTGAAGCTGGTCTGCAGCTGAGATGACTTCCCTGCTTAGCTCTCCCCCCTGTTCTTTTCTGCTTTCCCGCCTCCATTCTCCTGGGAACACTCCTCTCATAAATGACTTGCAGAAGAATCCCTGTTTCTAGGGAACGTCACTTTAGATCATTGGTACTGGATGTGATCCTAGGAAGCAGGCTCTAAGAATAGGATTCTGGAGTTGTATCACTCTTCAGCTAGAGGGCAATGAGACCTTGCACACTCATGCAAATGCATTTTCCTCCGTTTTCTACTATAAATAACAGAAACATACTCAAAAGGAATTAAACAACAGAGATTGTTATTATATAACTGGATGGATAGTTGTTATATAACTAGATATCCAAGGTTGGCTTATTCCGTGGCTCAGTCATCAAGACCCTGATAGTTCCTGTTGTCATGCTCCACCAAGAGCATGACAAAATGCTCTTGGGCCAGGCACAGTGGCCCACACCTGTATTCGCAGCACTTTGAGAGGCCAAAGCGGGAGGATCACTTGAAGCCAGGAGTTTGAGACCAGCCTGGGCAGCAAAGTGAGAACCTCGTCTCTACAAAAAAATTTTTAAAAATTAGCCAAGTGTGGTGGTGAATGCCTGCGGTCCCAGCTACATGGGAGGCTGAGGCAGGAGGATCACTTGAGCCCAGGAAGTCGAGGCTGCAGCAAGTCATGTTCATGCCACTGTACTCCAGCCTAGGAGACAGAGCAAGACCCTGTCTCAATTAAAAAAAAGAATGTTTTGGGCCGGGCGCGGTGGCTCAAGCCTGTAATCCCAGCACTTTGGGAGGCCGAGGCGGGTGAATCACGAGGTCAAGAGATCGAGACCATCCTGGTCAACATGGTGAAACCCCATCTCTACTAAAAATACAAAAAATTAGCTGGGCATGGTGGCGCGTGCCTGTAGTCCCAGCTA
>NW_016107618.1:479637-481363 GCF_001604975.1 Cebus imitator
TTTTAATGTTTTATTATAGAAAGTTTCAAACACAAGTGGAGAGAATAGTATAATGAATCCTCATGTGCGCTACACCCAGATTTACCAATTATCAACTCATGGCAAATCTTGTATTCATATTCCTATCCATTACCTTTGATCACCACAACTGAGGGCCCACCTACAGCTAACACTAATCTGAAACATGTGAGTAAGGTTATGAAGTCAAATCTATGATACTGGATATATGTCTGTAAAATAATAATAATTGTTTACCATTATCAATTATCTAGTCAATGATCAAATTTTCCTCAATGCTTCATAAAGGATTTCTCTCTCCCTTCAGTTTGTTTCTTAAGCCAGAATCCAATCGAAGTCCACAAGTGGGTGGCCAGGTGCGGTGGCTCATGCCTGTAATCTCAGCCCTTTGGGAAGCTGAGGTAGGCAGATCACCTGAGGTCAGGAGTTCAAGACCAGCCTGGCCAACATAGAGAAGTCCCATCTCTACAAAAATACAAAAATTAGCCTGGCATGATGGCAGATGCCTATAATCCCAGCTACTTGGGAGCCTGAGGAGGGAGAACTGCTTGAATCCGGGAGGTGGAAGTTGCAGTAAGCCAAAATTGCACCATTGCACTCTAGCCTGAGCAAGAGAACCAGACTCCAAAAAAAAAAAAAAAAGAGTTCACAAATGGTAAATACATCTTTAAGTCTCTTTTTCTATAGGTTGCTCCTCCATCTCTCTTCTGCTTTTCTTTGCAATTTATGGTTTTAATAAAGTGACTCATTTGATTTGTAGAATTTTTCAGTCTGGACTTTGCTTATTGCAACCACATGTGTTTGTTTTGTTTTAACATGTTCCTCTCCCCCATACTGCCTACACATTGGTATTTAGATCTAGAGGTTTGATCAAATTGCTATTTTATTTGTTGTAGGAACATGGTCTTGCTCTGTTGCCCAGGCCACAGTGCAGTGGCACTATCAAAGCTCACTGCAGCCTCCCACTCCTGGGCTGAAGCAATCCTCCAGCCTCAGCCTCCCAAGTGGCTGGGACTACAGGCGCACACTAACTTTTAAAATTTTTTTATAGGGATAAGGTCTGTCTATGTTGACCAGGCTGGTCTTGAACTCCTAGTCTCAAGTGATCCTCTCACCTCAGCCTCTGAAAGTGCTGGGATTACAGGGGCGAGCCACTGTGTCTGGCCTTGGCAGGAATTATTTGTAGGACATGTTCATACATCCATCAGGAGGTGCATAATATTTGGTGCTTTTCTCTTTGCGATGTTAGAAGCCATTGATTCATTATTTTATTAGGAGTTGTTAAATGCTGATACCCTTTCTCTATATTCCTTCCATCTGTTTCTTCCACTTCCCAATATAGATTCATTCTGGCTTATTGTTCTTTCCTCTTTTTCTTTATATAAGCTATATATATGTTATATATATAGTATATATAATATATGGCTCATACAAATAAAAAATGAAAAGAAAGATAAGCCTAAATCCTTCTTTCTTAGCTATACATATAGACAGAGCTTATTTATTTATATATAAGAATTTAAAAAAAAGAAAGAAAGAAAAATAATAATAATAATTAAAAAAATGAAGGAGAGGAAGAAAGAGGAAGAGGAAGAGGGAGAGAGAACGGAAGTGTTACTTTATTGCCCGGGGTAGAATGCAGTCTAAAAATGGGTATTGAAAACCTCTTTTATGCTTAATAATGGAAACAGGAAAAAAAAATAAAAAA
>NW_016107618.1:483503-485892 GCF_001604975.1 Cebus imitator
TTTTTGGGACGGAGTTTCGCTCTTGTTGCCCAGGCTGGAGTGCAATGGCGCGATCTCGGCTCACCGCAACCTCCGCCTCCTGGGTTCAGGCAATTCTCCTGCCTCAGCCTCCTAAGTAGTTGGGATTACAGGCACGCGCCACCATGCCCAGCTAATTTTTTGTAGTTTCAGTAGAGACAGGGTTTCACCGTGTTGACCAGGATGGTCTCGATCTCTTGACCTCGTGATCCACCCGCCTTGGCCTCCCAAAGTGCCGGGATTACAGGCTTGAGCCACCACACCCGGCCACATACATTTTTCTACCTTGCTTTTTTCATTCAACTATATGCCTGGAGATTAAATTGTAGATAGTAATATTTCTCATTGCTTTTCATGGTTGCATAGAACTACATTGTGTGGGTACCATGGATAGTTTACTCACCCAGTCCCCTGTTGATGGACATTTGGCCGGTTTCTAGTATTTGCTATTACAAATAGTGCTGCAATGAATAATTTCATGCATATATATTTTTGCTAGCATATCACTGGGATAGATTTCTAAAAGAGGGATTACTAGGTCAAATACATATGTAATTTTGCTGCTATTACAAAAGTCCTTTCATAGGAGGGCTACCATTTTACATCCCCAAAACACAACGTTTCAGTGCCTGCTTCCTGTTTTACATGCAGAAACAGCAATGTATGTGAGTTCCCTAACATTTGGGTTTTTGCTCATGTGATAGATGAAAAAATGTCTCAGTGGAATTTAAATTTGTGTTTCCCTTAGTAAGAGTGAGGTCAGGCTGGGCCCAGTGGCTCATGGCTATAATCCCAGAACTTTGAGAGGCTGAGGCTGGCAGATCACTTGAGCCCAGGAGTTGGAGCCCAGCCTGGGCAATGTGATGAAACCGTGTCTCTACAAAAAATATGAAACATTACCAGGCCACGATGGTGTGCACCTGTAGTCCCAGCTACTCAAGAGGGTGAGGTAGGAGGATTGCTTAAGCCTGGGAGGTCAAGGCTGCAGTGAGTCATGATCATATCACTGCATTCCAGCTTGAGTGACAGGGAGTCCTTGTTTAAAAAACAAAAAAAAAAAAAAAAAAAAAAAACAGAAAAAAAGAGTGAGATTGGACATTATTATTATTATTATCATTTCTTTTTTTTTTAAGATGGAGTCTCACTCTGTCGCCAGGCTAGAGTGCAGTGGTATGATCTCGGCTCACTGCAACCTCCGCCTTCTGGGTTCAAGTGATTCTCCTGGCTCAGTCTCCCAAATAGATGGGACTACAGGTGTGTACCACTACAGCCAGCTAATTTATTTGAAATTTTAGTAGAGACAGGGTTTCACCATGATGGCCAGGATGGTCTCAATCTTTTGACCTCATGATCCACCTGCCTCGGCCTCTCAAAGTGCTGGCATTACAGGCGTGATTTAAAAAAAATTTTAATATACTCTTTTGTAGCTACAGGGTGTCACTATGTTCCCTAGGCTGGTCTTGAACTCCTGGCCTCAAGAGATTCTCCCGCCTCAGCCTCACACAGCACTGGGATTACAGGCATGAGCTACCATGCCTGGCCTGAACATTTTTTATTTTTTTATGGTTAAGGACCATATGCACTTCTTTTTCTGCAAACTGTCTTTTTATATCTCTAGTGCATTTTCCTGTAGTGTGTCAGTCCTTCCTCCCATTTTTTCGAAGCTGTTTATATGCTAAGGACATTAAATATTTATCTCTGATATAAATTACAAATATTTTTCCAAGTTTGTGATTTATCGTTTTACTTTTTACTTATGGTATTTTTGTAGTATAAGATTTTTTTTAAAATCTCAGTGTAATCAAATTGATCAATCGTTTTATGCATTGTTTCTGAATTTTGAGCCATTGTTAACATAGTAGATTGAAAAAAATAAGTCATAAATTCTTCCCACCCTTTTGTATACACTCCTGTTAAATGTTTAACTTTAGGCCTGGCATGGTGGCTCAGGCCTGTAGTTACAACACTTTGGGAGGCCAAGGTGGGAGGATCACTTGAGCCCAGGAACTTGAGGCCAGCCTGGGCAATATAGCAAGACCCTGTCTCCACTTCAAACATGTTTTTTTCTTATTAAAAAAATTTTTTTTAAATAAAAAATTAAAAAGAAGTGTTGCTTAGGGCCAGGCGCCGTGGCTCACGCCTGTAATCCCAGCACTTTGGGAGGCCGAGGCGGGTGGATCACAAGGTCAAGAGATTGAGACCATCCTGGTCAACATGGTGAAACCTCGTCTCTACTAAAAATACAAAACATTAGCTGGGCATGGTGGCACGTGTCTGTAATCCCAGCTACTCAGGAGGCTGAGGCAGGAGAATTGCCTGAACCCAGGAGGCGGAGGTTGCAGTGAGCCGAGATCGCGCCATTGCACTCCAG
>NW_016107618.1:487987-489098 GCF_001604975.1 Cebus imitator
TACTCAGGAGGCTAAGGCAGGAGAATTGCCTGAACCCAGGAGGCGGAGGTTGCGGTGAGCCGAGATCGCGCCATTGCACTCCAGCCTGGGTAACAAGAGCGAAACTCTGTCTCAAAAAAAAATAAATAAAAATAAATAAATAAATAAATAAAATGACCCTTTAAAACAGCAGCTATCAAATCCAAAAACAACCTGTGTTTTATTGATCTTTTTCGAATTAATAACCAGTATAATGAAGGCTTAGCAACAGTATTCCATAAAAAGCATTTTTACTGGCCAGGCATGGTGGCTCACGCCTGTAATCTCAGCACTTTGGGAGACTGAGGCTGGCTGATCACCTGAGGTCAGGAGTTCAAGACCAGCCTGGCCAACATGGTGAAACCCTGTCTTAAAAAAAAAAGAAAAGAAAAGAAAAAAAAGCATTTTTACTGTTATATCATTGACTGTTTTTTTTTGTTTGTTTGTTTTTGTTTTTTTTTTGAGATGCAGTCTGGCTCTGTCGCCCAGATTAGAGTGCAGTGGCGTGATCTTGGTTCACTGCAACCTCCACCTCCTGGACTTAAGTGATTCTCTTGCCTTAGCCTCCTGAGTAGCTGGAACTACAGGCACTCACCACCGTACCCAGCTAACTTTTGCATTTTCAGTAGAGACGTGGTTTTGCCATATTGGCCAGACTGGTCTCAAACTCCAGCTTGACCTCAGGTGATCTACCTGCCTTGGCCTCCCAAAGTGCTGGGATTACAGGCATGAGCCACAGTGCATGGCCTGACTGATCTTAACATAATAAAAATGTATGTCAAAGTGAGATAGAGTGTGAGGTATAGAATATGAAATTATTGCAAAAGATAAAAATTCACACAGAATCAAGTAGTTCAGTTACTTCTCTTTGATGTAGACAAGAGATATAAAGGAAGCCTAAAATAGAAAATGTAACACATTTTCCAAACACTGACATGACCATAAAATTTAAATATTAATGTATCAATGGCTGGGCATGGTGGCAAATGCCTGTAATAACAGTGCTTTGGAAGGCTAAGGTGGGAGGATTGCTTGAGGCCAGGAATTCAAGACCAGCTTGAGCAACAAAGAAAGACCCTGTCTTTACAAAAAA
>NW_016107618.1:489508-498313 GCF_001604975.1 Cebus imitator
ATGGCATTTTAATCAATGGCTGAAATAATATACATGACATAAATAAGTAAATAACTGATATAAATAAGTAAATAAACAGATAAACAAATAAATATTACCTTAATTGTGAAAAAAAAGTATGAAGCAGTCTTTAACAATGGAGGAGAGATAAGTATTTTTGTCCATTTTTTAAAGCGTGAATTTTCTACAAAGTACAGCATACTCCCCAGCCAGCTTTTGAGAGTTCAAGCTGGATTCAGGGGAGATTAGATTCTGAATGTGTTAGTGGTTTTGGTGCCAACTATTTGCCCTGTCGGATAGCATTCATTGACTAGAAACAACACTGTCCAGTATAATAAAACACATTATATAATCTTTTTCCGCAGTGAATAGAATCACTAAAGAAATTTCTAGAAAAAAAAGTATTTAATTTAGCTTTTAGGGTAAGATTTTAGTGAACAAGTTGGAAGAATTATGAAAGTTAAATATTATTTGAATTTCACACATGGATATATAATTTTAAATAATCATTGCTCAATTTAATAAACTAATAAAAAACTTATTTTCTGACATTATTTCATATGGATAGTGATATCCAGGGGGAAAAATGGATTAAGAGTATATTAGTGGCTCACTTCGGCAGCACATATACTAAAATTGGAATGATACAAAGAATAGTATGGTCTCTCCACGATGCTGACAGGCAAATTCATGAAACAGTCTATGTTTTCAAAAATAAAAAATAATTAAATTATCTGTTTCCTTCATCAAGTGGCAAGATGATGAGAAGATTATGGGCATTACTACTTCTCCTTTAGGAATGAGAATTCTTCACATATCAGAAATGCTTTCATGCAGAACTAGGACAAGGAATGTTCCTTTGCGGTAGAAGATTCTATGAAGATTGTGGTTATATCTATAATGTCTCAAACAGAAAATAAATAGAATGAAAAATTAACCAAAGTTTTAAACTTCATTTTGAGATTAGGTGGTAATTAATTAAATTCACAATGCAGTGATTTTATTATTATTAAAATGTCCAGAATAACAGGTGTTAAAGTCACAATGCAGATATTTTAGTTATATAGAACTTTCAATAAAGAAAATATGTCACATTTTTTAAAAGAGCTCAAGGAGTAGCAAAGTATTCTGAGCCTTTCAATTTTACTTCTCACATCTCTCACTCCTTCCCATTCCCTGCATTTCCAGATTGTTACCTTAGTTCACTTCTTCATACCTATAAACTCAAAGCAAGTCTCTCTACTGGGAAGTTCACAGAATTACTTAACTTCTAAAATGGTAAATTGATCATGTTAACTCCCAGCTAAAACTTCACTAGCCTACCATAATCTGAATGAAGACTTTTAATTTGTTATATCCTGCCCAGCACAGTGGTTCACACCTGTAATCCCAGAACTTTGGGAGGTCGAGGCAGGCGGATCACCTGAGATCAGGAGTTTGAGACCAACCTGGCCAACATAGAGAAACCTGTCTCTACTAAAAATACAAAAATTAGCCAAGAATAGTGGCACACTTATAATCCCAGCTACTCAGGAGGCTGAGGCAGGAGAATCACTTGAACCTGGGAGGCTGAGGTTGCAATGAGCTGAGGTTGTGCCATTGCACTCCAGCCTGGGTCACAAGAGTGAAACTTTGTCTCAAAAAAAAAAAAAAAAAATTGGATATCTTTACAGTCAAAATTCTTATACTATGACATTGAAGGCAACCTATAGCTGTTAATTCCACAATCCATACCTGTTTAATCTCTCTCCACACTTATTTTCTGTCCTTACTCCTATTTTCCTACAGCCTCTAGCTACCTTCCCTCCCCTATAGATCCAGACATCCTAAATGATTTAACAGCATTCCTTGAACTTGTCATCCTGTTTCGTGCCTCAAAGATCTTACACAGGTGGTTCACGCCATCTAGAAAGATGCTATCCATCCCTCAACCAACCCAACTCCTTTCTAATTACTCAACTAAACATCACCTGCTTTGTAAAGTCTTTCTTCACTTGACTGAGCTGACCTGATGACAACTTCCTTTGTGCTATCCTGTGCCTTTATTATTGCATTTATCATTCTGATTTGCAATTATTTGTTTATATTTTGGAATCCTTCACTAGAATGAATGTTGCCTGAAAGCAAAGAATACATTAGGGCCTTCAATAAATGTTTGCTGAATGAAACTGTGAGGCTTGTGGAGCTGTGGCCTGTTTTATAGAGCTGAACCCTATGAATCTGCTGGTATTTGGCCATTTCTGATCTACCAAAAAAGCCATTTCATAGGTTTCAACCTAACTATATTCCAAAAGGTAAATCTTGGCCAGATGCGGTGGCTCATGCCTGTAATACCAGCACTTCGGGAAGCCAACGCGGATGGATTACCTGAGGTCAGGAGTTCAAGACTAGCCTGGTCCACATGGTGAAACCCTGTCTCTACTAAAAATTCAAAAATTAGAGACGAGACCAGAGGCCGAACTCGGGTTCTGACCAGATGGCCGGGCTGCCCCGCAGGATCATCAAGGAAACCCAGCGTTTGCTGGCAGAACCAGTTCCTGGCATCAAAGCAGAACCAGATGAGAGCAACGCCCATTATTTTCATGTGGTCATTGCTGGCCCTCAGGATTCCCCCTTTGAGGGAGGGACTTTTAAACTTGAACTATTCCTTCCAGAAGAATACCCAATGGCAGCCCCTAAAGTACGTTTCATGACCAAAATTTATCATCCTAATGTAGACAAGTTGGGAAGAATATGTTTAGATATTTTGAAAGGTAAGTTATCTTTATCAGCATATGCTATTCGTAAAAATTCTCCTTTTACTCCTATGCATTCTGTGTTGAGAATGTAAACATTATACAAAGACCAAAGAGGTCTGTGGGAGGGAAACGAAGCTGTTCTGGGCCTGTTTTTCATGCTTTATCATACTGGGCCTGTTGCCTTCGTAGATAAGTGGTCCCCAGCACTGCAGATCCGCACAGTTCTGCTATCGATCCAGGCCTTGTTAAGTGCTCCTAATCCAGATGATCCATTAGCAAATGATGTAGCGGAGCAGTGGAAGACCAACGAAGCCCAAGCCATAGAAACAGCTAAAGCATGGACTAGGCTATATGCCATGAATAATATTTAAACTGATCCGATCATCAAGTGTGCATCACTTCTCCTGTTCTGCCAAGACTTCTTCCTTTTTGTTTGCATTTAATGGACACAGTCTTAGAAACATTACAGAATAAAAAAGCCCAGACATCTTCAGTCCTTTGGTGATTAAATGCACATTAGCAAATCTATATCTTGTCCTGATTCACTGTTGTAAAGCATGAGCAGAGGCTAGAAGTATCATCTGGATTGTTGTGAAAGGTTTAAAAGCAGCGGCCCCTTCCTGCTTTTACTCATTTCCCCCATCCTGGTTTAAGTATAAAGCACTGTGAATGAGGGTAGTTGTCAGGTTAGCTGCAGGGGTGTGGGTGTTTTTCTTTATTTTTTTTGAGGGGGGAGGTAGTTTTATTTTAATTTTATGGGCTCCTTTCCCCCTTTTATGGTGATCTAAATTGCATTGGTTAAAAGCAGCTAACCAGTTATTTAGAATATGCTCTCTAGCCAAGTCTAACTTTATTTAGACACTGTAGATGGACAAGCTTGATTGTTTGAACCAAAATGGGAACATTAAACAAACATCACAGCCCTCACTAATAACATTGTGACTTTGCTGTCAAGTGTAGATTCCCCCTTCAAAAAAAGCTTGTGACCATTTTGTATGGCTTGTCTGGAAACTTCTGTAAAACTTATGTTTTAGTAAAATATTTTTTGTTATTCTAAAAAATAAAAATAAATAAAAAAATAAAAAATTCAAAAATTAGCCAGGCATGGTGGTGGGCTCTTGTAATCCCAGGTAATGGGGAGGCTGAGGCAGGAGAATTGCTTGAACTGGGTAGGCGGAGGTACACAAAACCAAAAGGCAAATCTTGAGAAAAGTTCAGATTGTTTAGCTTCACTAAAATAAGTCTAACTTCTGGCCGGGTGCGGTGGGTCATGCCTGTAATCCCAGCATTTTGGGAGGCCAAGGTGGGTGGATCACAAGGTCAAGAGACCATGGCCAACGTGGTGAACCCATCTCTACTAAAAATACAAAAATTAGCTGGGTATGGCAGCATGTGCCAGAAGTCCCATGTACTCGGGAGGCTGAGGCAGGAGAATTGCTTGAACCCAGGAGGCAGAGGCTGCAGTGAGCCGAGATCATGCCACTGTACTCCAGCCTGGCGACAGATCCAGACTGTCTCAAAAAAATAAGTTAATTAAATAATAATAATTATAATTTCTGATATAAATGCAAATGTTTCTCAGATTACATAGAAACTCAACTCAACTAAAACATTTCTCACATAGAATTTCTTTTCCTTAAAGAAATCAGGCGAGGGCCAGGTGCCGTGGCTCAAGTCTGTAATCCCAGCACTTTGGGAGGCCAAGGCGGGCGGATCACAAGGTCAGGATATTGAAACCATCCTGGCCAACATGGTGAAACCCAGTCTCTACTAAAAATAAAATAAAAATTAGCTGGGTGGTGTGTGCCTGTAGTCCCAGCTACTCAGGAGGCTGAGACAGGAGACTTGCTTGAACCCAGGAGGCGGAGATTGCAGTGAGCGAGATTGCACTTCTGTGCTACAGCCTGGGTGACAGTGCGAGACTCTGTCTCAAAAAAAAAAGAAAAAAACAATCAATTTCAGGCTAAGCTGGATGCAGTGAGGAACACTGTAGTCCCAGCTACTAGGAAAACTGAGGAGAGGATCAGTTGAGCCTAGGAGTTTGAGGCCAGCCTGGGCAACACAGTAAGGCCACCTATCTAAAAAAAATGAGTCTATTTTTTCTTTTCTCAGTACAAAGCCCACTTGTTATGCTGAATGGAATGTTCATCCCACTTGTACTTTTTTTTTTTCTTTGCTGGGGGGCCGTGGCGGGGAGGTGAGGAAGGAGCATCCTATTTGTTGATATCTTGCTTAGGTTTCCCTCTAGACTGTTGCCCTTCGTAACAAACTAGAGAGGCCCAAGCATAGGACTGGGGTTCAACATCGCTCTGGGAAGCCTTTTGAGCTTTGGAACAAGCATCACCACATTAATCAGTTTACATGAGAACTGCTGCTGCAGGCGGATTCCAGTGCAATTCCATGTGCCACCTCACATTATTTTAGCTCCACTGCTCCTGAAGAGATTGTTTCCCAAGAATTCAAACCTGACTCTTCATATAAGAGCGACTAACTTTCTCCTAAACTGAAAGTTAACAAATACTCAATATCCTCACAGAATTCCTTAAAATCTGCTCAGGAATCAAGTCGGCATAACAAAGCTGATATGAGAACTCCTAAAAAGGACACAGTGATGTCCTTAAATATATTGCTTGTGAGCTGAAGAGGAGAGCAGATTTGAGCCCATCTTCTGTCTTCTTGCTCAGCCATCTGCCAATAAGCCTTTTTCTCTAAAATAATAAAAATAAGATAAAATAAATAAAGTTGATATGAGAGCTTATGTAACTTCTTGCAAAGACATTTTTTGTCCAATCATATCTCACTTCAAAAGACTTATTCAGGAAACAACAGTAATGAAGCACGGTTCCAGGACCATCTTAACTCCCTTTTACCTGTTGGCTGTTTGGTTGCAGTAATATTTCCTGCTTCTCCCTACAGTTCAATTTCCTGTTTCCTCAGAACTCAGTATTAATTGGAGGCAGAGTTTCTCATATTTTTGCCAGCACACACAGTTGGCCATCATCCGGACTGTCTGCAATTTCTTCGCATGAATGAATTTTTTGTCTAGTCAAGTTCCCATAGTTTGAAGTCTAATAAAAATATAGGGCTAAAATTATACCATTGAAAACTGAAGGACCTGTTCTCACACTCATAGATCTTGTTTNAAAACATGGAAGGACCCAGGCACGATGTCTCATGAGTGAAATCCCAGCACTTTGGGAGGCCAAGGTAGGTGTATTACCTGAGGTCGGGAGTTCGAGACCAGCCTGACCAAAATGGAGAAACCCTGTCTCTACTAAAAATACAAAATTAGCTGGTCATGGTAGCACATGCCTACAATCCCAGCTACCCAGGTGGCTGAGGCAGAAGAATCACTTGAACCAGGGAGGTAGAGATTGCAATGAGCTGAGGTCTGGCATTGCACACCAGTCTGGGCAACAAGAGCAAAACTCAGTCAAAAAAAAAAAAAAAAAAAAAAAAAACGGAAAGGGTGTGTGTATAGGGGGGTGACTTACCCTACTAAATATAAAGACTTAAAAAGCTATTAGCAATTAAGATAGTTGGTATTGGACAAATAGTTAATAGAAAAGAATATGGTACTGAGATAAATGCTCACACGTATTTGTAAATTAGTATCTAACTGTTTACAAACCAGGGAGAAAATGATGGGCTCTTCAGTAAGTGATGTGGAAACTACTGGATACACAAATGGAAAAAGAAAATAAAGTTAGCCTCTTACCTCATAATATAAGCTGAAAAAATTACGACTGAATTAACAATTTAAAAATACAAAGAAAAATTCCAAAATTTTTGAAAGAAAATACTTTCGTGACTTCAGATAAGGAGGGATACCTCAAGACACAAAATTACAAAACAGAAGGAACCAATTGATAAATTGAAGTATAAAGATATAAACACCTTTTTTTTTTTTTTTGAGACAAAGTTTCTCTTTCATTGCCCAGGCTGAAGTGCAATGGCACAATCTCGGCTCACCACAACCTCTGCCTCCTGGGTTCAAGTGATTCTCCTGCCTCAGCCTCCAGAGTAGCCGGGGTTACAGGTGGGAGACACCGCACCCAGCTAATTTTGTATTTTTACTAGAGACAGGGTTTCTCCATGTTGGTCAGGCTGGCCTCAAACTCCCCACCTCAGGTGATCTGCCCACCACGGCCCCCAAAACACTGGGATTACAGGTAAACAAATTTTTTGTTTTGTTTTGTTTTTTTAGATGGACTCTCGCTCTGTTACTCAGGCTGGAGTGCAATGGTGCAATCTCAGCTCACTGCAACCTCCACTTCCCTGGTTCAAGCGATTCTCCTGTCTCAGCCTCCAGAGTAACAGGATTTACAGGCGCATGCCCCATGCCCAGCTAATTTTTTGTATTTTTAGTAGAGACAGGGTTTCACCATGTTGGCCAGGATGGTCTTGATCTTTTGACTTCGTGATCTGCCCTCTTTGGCCTCCCAAAGTGCTGGGATTACAAACTGAGCCACCGCATCCAGCTGGTAAACAACTTTTAAACAACAAAAGTCACCATAATAAAAGTGAAAAAATAAGCCATAGGTAGAAGATATATGCGAGATATAAAATTAGCAAAAGACTAAAATTCAGAATATTTGAACTATTTCTACCAATGGACAAGGAAAAGAGAAACACTCTAAATAAAAATTCACAAAGAATAAGAATTCATATAAGACAAATTAACTGCATAGCTAATACAAATATATGTGAAAAGATCTTCAACTATGCTGGTAACCAGGGCAATGCAAACAAAAAATAATATGTAAACATTTTATACCCATCATCTTTATAAAAATTTCAAAAATCTAACAATGCCAAGCAATGCATATGTATAGTGCTTATTGGTAGAGCTGATTTGAAAGGGAATTTGACAATATCTAGCAAAGATGAAGATACACATACCCTATGACCTAACATTTCATTTCTAGGTATGTACTCTATGGAGATTCTCACATGTGCTCAAGATGATATATACCAGAATAGTACCAGAAACACTGTAATAGAAAAAATTAGAAATGAATGAAATTAATATCAATAGAAAATGGAGAAATAATTTATGGTTTGTTGATACAACTGTGTCCTGGAAAAGTCAGATTCTGCATGGATTTTAATCTGTTTAAATCTTTTATTTATTTTTCTAGGAACTTACTTGAATACTCGTATAAGCACTATATATCAACTGTATATCTAAATTAACAAGAAAAAGTTTAATGTTTTATGTTAAACTTTTGGTTTAATTATAATAACATTACTGAGAAAAATTAACCTCCCAGGTCAAACACAGTCTATAATTTTTTTTCTACATTTTTTTTTCTTCTTGTACCAAGGATAGTGCTGACACGCAGTTTATAATTTAAACTTAGAGTAAACAAACTTTCTTTTTTTTTTTGAGATGGAGTTTTGCTCTTGTTGCCCCAGCTGGATTACAATGGTGTGATCTCTGCTCACGGCAACCTCCACCTCCCAGATTCAAGCAATTCTCCTGCCTCAGCCTCCCAAGTAGCTGGGATTACAGGTATATGCCATCACACCAAGCTAATTTTATATTTTTAGTAGAGATGGGTTTTCTCCATGTCAGTCAGGCTGGTCTCGAACTCCCAACCTCAGGTGATCTGCCTATCCCTGCCTCACAAAGTGCTGGGTTTACAGGCATGAGCTACCTTACCCGGCCTTAACAAACTTTCAATGGCAATCATTATAACCAATATAATTACCTGTAATATGAAATTATTCTTGTTGAACTAAAATAAAACTTTTGAGGTTATAGAAAAATTTTTTTGTTTTGTTTTTACTAAGTAGGCTTAGAAAAGCAATTTCCTGTTGCTGAGATAGAAAAACCATATAGATTTCACTTAAATTTTGTGGTAACTGGTATGCAAATATAATATTCAGCCTTGTTGTTCTTTCTAAACAAAAGATAATTTTTTTTTTTTTCTTTTTTTTTGAGATGGAGTTTCGCTCTTGTTACCCAGGCTGGAGTGCAATGGCGCAATCTCGGCTCACCGCAACCTCCGCCTCCTGGGTTCAGGCAATTCTCCTGTCTCAGCCTCCTGAGTAGCTGGGATTA
>NW_016107618.1:500443-513639 GCF_001604975.1 Cebus imitator
AGTGGTATAATATCACTGTTTTATGTTTAATATGGTACTTTATAATTTTTTCAAAAACTAGAAGAATAATTAGCTAACTGGTCCTTTTAAAATAGAAGAAACATACATTTGGCATATTTGAAATATAAAAAAATATATTTGGCAACATTATTGAGAACTTGTAAGGCTTGAGTTTTACTCTCCCTTAGCACTAAACTAACTGTAAGACCCTGAACACATCACATATCCTCTCTCACCTGTAAAATGAGAAAGTTGAACTAGAGTGTCTTCTGAGTTTCCTTCTGATTCTAAAAGTTGAGATTACCGCTATACCTGTGAGAATGGATGGAAGAAAAAAATCTGTGCTGCCATTGAGAGACCTATTCTGAGGCTAAATAGCTGCCAGGAGACTTGGGAACCCGCGTTCGCCGTGAAGGCAGACACTGGCTATGATGTGAAAACCGTAATGCTGCAATGCCTATAAATCCTACCAAAGAGTGAGGCACATCATGAACTTCATCTTTTAGGAATGTTGAGTCTTATTTTCTGCCCCCTGCCCCTATAGTTAATAATTAAATTATACTATTTTTTTTTTCTCTGAACTTCTCATCGCTCTTCTGCCACAAACAGAACATTATCCTTCCTTATCAATCTGGCTGATTCTAAATGGTTTATTCTCTTAATGATCTTAAAATCCTTCTCTCAAATGCCACTTCTGTGGTCTATTAGGCTTCAAAAATTCTATAGCAACCTTCTAAATAAAGTTAAAAATATTGACTGCAGGCTCCAGCACTTTCCACCAGTTAGTTCTGTCTTTTTTTTTTTTGAGGCTGGAGTGCAATGGCACAATCTCGGCTCACTGCAACCTCTGTCCCCCGGGTTCAAGTGACTCTCCTGCCTCAGCCTCCCAAGTATCTGGAATTTCAGGCATGCTACCATGTTCTGTCTGCCTTCATTACTATTCATTTCTTTGCTGATTTACAGTCTATAAGTCCATCAGGTACTTTTGCTTCTTTATTTTTCATAGATCATTTCCACAGTCATTTCCTTTTTGCCTCTTGGCCTTTTCAGAAGATGCTCTGAATATTTGCAAACAAATTACTTTTTCCCTTTAATTATCTCTGTTCTTCCTTTCAGCATTATCCCAAGAGAAATAAAATAAACTTGCATTATATATTTATCATTTATCATCATATATCATGTCATGTGTTGGTTGATTTTATTTTTGCCAGTTTATTAGAGCTTGGTGTCACATGCTGATACATAATTGTTGCAGGTAAAACTGGGAAGCATGTTCCTCTCTGCACTTGGCTTCCTTCTTCGTGGAAATGTGATTAGCAGGTTAGAGGATGATAGAAATCAGGTCAGGCTTGGGAATTAGAAACTGTGTGTTCCGGTTATCTCTGTTTTGTTTCAAGAACAAAACCTACAGTCCCCACTATAAGACTTCTAGAAAATGTATGCATGAGTGAAAGAAGAGGCCACTAAAAAGAAACTGGTTGGTGCAGCACAAGATCATCAGTACTACTGGAAAAACATTTCAAAGGTAATGTCTGACTTGTGGATAAATAGTGTAAATAAGGTATCACTCCTTATCTGGGCCTCTGGGTTACAATCTACATAAGGACCCAAAATATTCAGAACAATTGGCTTCAGCATAAAAAATAAATAAATAAAGGACCCAAAATATCTTATTAACCTTTCTCCACAGCGTACAGATCAGTGCCAGAACATATAAACACTCAGAGTTAGTGATGATTAAGAAAACATTTTAGGGAGGCCGAGGCGAGTGGACCACGAGGTCAAGAGATCGAGACCATCCTGGTCAACATGGTGAAACCCCGTCTCTACTAAAAATACAAAAAATTAGCTGGACATGGTGGTGCGTGCCTGTAATCCCAGCTACTCAGGAGGCTGAGGCAGGAGAATTGCCTGAACCCAGGAGGCGGAGGTTGCGGTAAGCCGAGATTGCACCATTGCACTCCAGCCTGGGTAACATGAGTAAAACTCCGTCTCAAAAAAAAAAAGAAAAAAGAAAACATTTTAGGCCAGGCATGGTGGCTCATGCATGTAATCCCAGCACTTTGGGAGACTGAAGCAAGAGGATCACTTAAGCCCAGGAGATCAAGACCAGCCTGGGCAACATAGTAAGACCCTGTTTCTTAAAAAGAAAAAAAAATTTAGCCAGGCATGGTGGCATGTGCCTGTGGTCTCAGCTACTTGGGAAGCGGAAGCAGGAAGATTGCTTGAGCCCAGGAGGTTAAAGGTGCCATAATCTGTAATTACACCACTGTACTCCAGCCTGGGAGAGATCCCATCTCTAAAAAAGAAAAAAAAAAATGTTTTATACTAGTTACTTACTTATAATGTTTTCCCATCTGGACTTCAAAAGGTATTGGCAGTAGCTTGCAATAAATCACATTCACAGTCTGTGAAAATGGATATAGGAAATGTGAAACCAAGCAGAAGGAGGAGGCAATTATGAGTAATTTTTTATGAGTAATTTTTCTTTTTTTTGAGAAGGAGCCTTGCTCTGTTGCCCAGGCTGGAGTGCAATAGCACAATCTTGGCTCACTGCAACATTTGCCTCCTGAGTTCAAGTGATTCTCCTGCTTCAGCTTCCGAAGTAGCTGGGATTCCAGGCACCTGCCACAATGCCCAGTTAATTTTTTTTACATTTTTAGTAGAAACCAGGTTTCACCATGTTGCTCTGGCTGGTCTCAAACTCCTGATCTCAGTTGATCCACCTGCCTCAGCCTCCCAAAGTGCTGGAATTACCACACCGGGCCAAGTGAGTAATTTTATTTAATATAAAATAAATAAATATTCTAGTGCTTTAAACCTTCCACTGTTAAGTGAACCACTCACTATACTGATTTCAGTTGTAATTTTAGTTTTAAGGAAGCACAAATATTAAATTTCTTTAACATGGAAAAAAAATACAGTAATAAGAATTCATTCAACTAAGATCAGAATGAGTCCCAGTTACTACATTTCAAAATCTTAGGATTTAATAAAAGTCATAGAGAGAAAGAGAGTATCCTTTTCTGCCTCTGCATGAATCCGGAGACTCTGTAAGAGACCCAGATAATACAAACAAATGGCATTTTCAGAAAGGCATTTCTGGTTCCCTGCTGCATCCTCTGCATCTAGAAAAGATAAAACCAGCTAGACACTTTCACTACAGACTTGGAAGCCAAGCTGCAGGTAACAGCCAAAGCATTCTCCATAGCCAGACAATGCAGACAAGGAGAAGCAGCTGGCTATCCCCCTCCTTTGAACTGCTGGGATACAGGAGATCAGAGAAGGTCCGAGTGTATTCCCAGATACCAATAGTAATAACCCAATGAATGGGGTGTCCAAATATGATAGTATAATAGTGGAACAACAGCTGTTTTTTCCTCCCTTTGGCTTTTAAATAGTTAGACATTACTTGCTTTTTTTTCCCCTTTGGCAATTTTTTTCTTTTTTTTTTAAGGGACTATCTCTCTCTGTTGCCCAGGCTGGAGTGCAGTGGCGTGATTATAGCTCACTTCAGCCTCAAATTACTGGGCTCAACTGATTCTCCCACCTCAGCCTTTGGAGTGGCTGGGACTGCAGGCATGCACCACCAGACCTGGCTAATTTTTATTTTTTATTTTTTATAGAGACAGAGTCTCGCTATGTTGCCCAGGCTCGTCTCAAACCCCTGGCTTCAAAGTACTGAGGTTCCAGGTGTGACCCACCATACCTGGCTCCCTTTGGCAAGTTTTAATTTTTGAAAAATTCCATTCTTGTGAATAGTTTGAAAAGATTTGGTTTTCTTCCAGGCATTTTCTTGAAGTAATTTCCTGTTTTACTTTCAGAAATGCAAAATATGGGATGGAGATAAAGAAAGATCTGCCAGGCTGGGTGAGGTGGTTTACGCCTGTAATCCCAGCACTTTGGGAGGCCAGGGCAGGCACATCACAAGGTCAGGGGTTCAAAACCAGCCTGACCAACATGGCGAAACCCCACCTCTGCTAAAAATACAAAAATTAGCCAGGCATGGTGGTGTGCGCCTGTACTCCCAGCTACTCGGGAGGCTGAGGCAGGAGAATCGCTTGAACCCAGGAGGCGGAGGTTGCAGTGAGCTGAGATTGCGCCATTGCACTCCATCCTGGACAACACAGCAAGACTCCATCTCAAAAAAGAGAAAGAAAGATCTGCCTGACATTAGGAAACATAATACTTACATAAGGCCCTATCTAAAGTATCCTAAGAGAGGTATATGTTTGTCATCTTTTATAATTGGTTTAAAAAAATTGAACTAAAAAGTAAAAATCTAGGCCAGCCATGGTGGCTTATGTCTGTAATCCCAGAACTTTGGGAGGCTGAGGTGGGCAGATCATCTCAGGTCAGGAGTTTGAGACCAGCCTGACCAACATGGAGAAACCCCATCTCTACTAAAAATATAAAATTAGCCAGGCATGGTGACAAATGCCTGTAATCCCAGCTACTGGGGAGGCTGAGGCAGGAGAATCATTTGAACATGGGAGGTGGAGGTTGCAGTGAACCGAGATCGTGCACTCAAGCCTGGGCAACAAGAGTGAAAATTTGTCTCAATAAATAAATAAATAAATAAGTAAAAATCTGTCACTTGCTTGCCCTGCGATTAGTGTAGGAAAGGGTTCCAGCTCCGTGGTGAGGTTGCTGGGCTATAGTGTCAAGAACTTCCCTGTCATCCCCTCTAGGATTTGTTTCTTGTTCTGTAATTTGCTGAGTGATCAAAGACCAATGATTATATGGCTCTGCATCTGTATTTCTGTTAAATGGAAATTTTAAAACAATTTTTTTCTTAGACATAAGAGTTGCAGATTTGAGGCTGGAGCCTCACTTTTTGTGGTCAAGAGGGAATTAGGAATGTGCCATCCGGAACCTGGAAGAGAAAGACAGAGTAAAGAGTAGTCAGTGCCTGGTTATAATCTCTGTCAGTCATTTTCACAGTCACACATTTTCCGTGCTGAAAATGAAAATAAAGGTGATTGTTTTCATTCTGAAATTTTTCTGAGCATAAAAAGAAAGGCATCATTCATTCTTTTTTATTATTATTATTTGAGATGAAGTCTTGCTCTGTTGCCTGGGCTGGAGTGCAGTGGCATGATCTTGGCTCACAGCAACCTCTGCCTCCTTGGTTCAAGCGATTCTCCTGCCTTAGCCTCCTGAGGAGCTGGGTTTATGGGTGGGCGCCACTGTACCCAGCTAATTTTTTATATTTTTAGTAGAGATGGGGTTTCACCATGTTGGTCAGGCTGGTTTCAAACTCCTGACCTCAGGTGATCCGCCTGCCTCAGCCTCCCAAAATGCTGGGATTACAGGCGTGAGCTGCCGTGCCTGGCCAATTCGCTACTTTTCAAGACTGAATAACATTTTTTTAAAAAATACAATTTCCATTTTATTTTTCTCCAGAGAATAGTTGCCTTCAGTCTTTTAAGGACTCAGCTCCTTACATGGGTTTTGTTGGGAGTCGTGGGGCAGCACCAGCAGGTCTAAATCGGGGTGGGGGCGTTCAGTCCTTGCAGGCTTCACGAGATCAATTCCTGACTACTTTGCTGTGAATTGCACAACTCACATAGTAATGTAGCTTCACGTAGAGCTTGGGAAGTACATAAACATCAAGGACGCTCACTTCAGAAATGTCCCTGACTGCTGTGGCCTCCACTGTGTTTCGAATGACAAATGTCTTAATGGCCTTGTCCTTGGGCACGCATCGGACACAGTTTGTGCAGTGAATAGGCTGAACATGACCTCAGCCCTTTTTGGAACGATGGTTGTTCCTTCTTTTCTTTGTCATCTTGGAGGCACACAGCTGAGAGAAATGAATAACATTTCTAAATGTACATTTGTTGAGCTGCCTACTACGGTAATTGCATTTTACTAGGTGCATGAATAGACTGAGAAGCTTACATTCTGGGCAGAGGGAAAGGCAAACAAAATATGTCATGCAATGTGTTAACTACACAGAAATTTGAAAGATGCTATGGGAGCTTACAGGAGAAGTGAGGACGTGAATTATACTCAAAGAGGGCTCCTGGACGAGGAGAAAATCTTACCTGGATTTTGAAGGATGAACAGGGGTAGTCAAATGGAGAGGTGGGAGTTAGACTAATCTAAGATCAGTGGGCATTCTAGGTAAAGGGAACAGTCAGGGTGAACATTCAAAGTCTAAGATCTTTGGGGTCTGCGGTGATTCTTGTGGACACTACTACAATTATTTTATTTATTTTATTTTATTTTAGACAAGGCCTCACTCTGTCGCCCAGAATACCCATGTATTCTCTAAATCAGCTATGTCTTAAATTTCATGGCTCACGACAGTCTCGCTGTCCTGTGCTCAGGCGATCCTCCTACCTTAGCCTCACGAATAGCTAAGACTGAAGGTGAGCCAGGCACAGTGGCTCACGCCTGTAATCCCAGCACTTTGGGAGGCTGAGGCAGGTGGATCACGAGGTCAAGAGATCGAGACCATCCTGGTCAACATGGTGAAACCCCGTCTCTACTAAAAATACAAAAAATTAGCTGGGCATGGTGGCGCGTAATCCCAGCTACTCAGGAGGCTGAGGCAGGAGAATTGCCTGAACCCAGGAGGCGGAGGTTGCGGTGAGCCGAGATCACGCCATTGCACTCCAGGCTGGGTAACAAGAGCGAAACTCCGTCTCAAAAAAAAAAAAAAAAAAGACTGAAGGTGAGTGCCACCACGCCCAGCTAATTTTAATTTTTTGTAGAGACAGGGTCTTGTGATGACGCCCAGGCTGGTCTTGAACGCCTGGGCCCAAGCAATCCTCCTGCCTTGGTCTCCCTAGGTGTTAGGATTACAAGCATGAGCCACTGTGCCTGGCCTAGTATTTTAATCAGAGTTTCATGGCTGGGTGCAGTGGCTCAAGGCTGTAATCCCAGCAGTTTGAGAAGCCAAGGCAGGAGGATTACCTGGAGCCTGGAGGATTGCCTGGAATTTGAGGGTGCAGTGAGTCACTGCACTCTAGTCTGGGTGATAGTGAGACCCACATCTAAAAAAACAAACAGACAAAAAATTAGAGTTTCTGGTTGTTGGAGAGTTTCTGCTGATTGAGTTTCAGTGCTACCTAGAGCTCTAACCCTTTGGAACATAACCATAATGAATCACAGGGTATGGACATGTTTGGACAGGGCAATTGCCTTACTGGTCCTATTACAGGTACTGCTGCCTTAGTGCCTAAAGCATTTCCATGCTTTCACATGAACTAGATATTTTTAAAAATGTAGATATTATGTAATCAGAGCACCAGTACCCAGAGGCAACTCTTATGCTGTTAATCAAGTATTTTATTGACTACTGTTAGTCTCAGCGAACCCATCTGGATTGCACTGTATTACTCTGTAATCATGGAAAGTTGTCCTTTTTCTTTTTTCTTTTTCTTTTCCTTTTTTTTGTGTGTGTGTCAGATGGAGTCTCGCTCTGTTGCCTGGCTGGAGTGCAATGGCACAATCTCAGCTCACTGCAACCTCCACCTCCTGGGTTCGTGATTCTCCTACCTCAGCCTCCCAAGTAGCTGCAACTGCAGGCATGCGCCACCATACCCAGCTAATTTTTGTATTTTTAGTAAAAAGATGGGATTTCACCATGTTGGCCAGGATGGTCTTGATGTCTTGACCTTGTTATCTGCCCACCTTACCCTCCCGAAGTGCTGGGATTACAGGAGTGAGCCACCAGGCCCAGCCAAGTTGCCCCCCCCCACTTTTTTTTGAGACAACGTTTCGCTCTTGTTGCCCAGGCTGGAGTGCAATGGCATGATCTCTGCTCACTGCAACCTCTGCATCCCGGGTTCAAGCAATGCTCCTGCCTCAGCCTCCAGAGTAGCTGGGATTTCAGGCCTGTGCCACCACATCTGGCTAATTTTGTGTCTTTGGTAGAGATGAGGTTTCTCTATGTTGGTCAGGCTGGTCTGGAACTCCTGACCTCAGGTAATCTGCCCACCTCATCCTCCCAAAGTGCTGAGGCGTGAGATCACTCTCAGTCAATTCCTTTTTTTCTAAGGTAATAAAACATTCTGACAATTATGACATTCTTGGGCATTTTCTTGGTTCATAAGAGAAAAATATATATGGAATTGTATTAGGCTTTTTGAGTTTGAAGCTTCATTTTTTTAGGAAGAATAGCCCACACATCTAATAATCTAATCATTAGATTCTAAATATGACCCATTTAGGAAAAAAAATTTTTTAATGTCATTATTATAAAGGCAAATTCCTGACACCTGTCTCCCTGAAAAACAAAACAAGCAAACAAAGAAAAAAAAAGCAACTCTAAGCAAGACTACAGCTATGTTTCAGGACCACACAAAGTGATTATTTCTGTTTCTGAAACCCAGCATATGGTCTGTCTAGAACACTCTCTATTTGTGTGTGGAAAGGTCACGCTCTTGGACAGGAGTCACGGCTCCAGATTGGCACACATGGAGCAGGAGGCTCAGTTAAATCACTCTTGGTTATCAGTGGGGTGACAGAACACCCTCACTCTTCACTTTCTAGATGAGTTAGTGAAAAGTTTTCCGTTTGTGAGTAAATAAATCATTCTAGTCTCATTGATCACTGACTTCCAGATCTTGCCTGTCCTGCCCTGTGGCCCCAGGGGCTCTGCCTCCCTGCCAGGAGAGCTGCTGTGTTGCTGAAACCCAGAGAAAACCACAGACCAAGGGTTTGGCTGGGTTCTCACTCATACATTCATCCTCTCCACAAGTATTTATTGAGTGCCTTGTACATGTCAGGCACTATTCTTTTTTTTTTTTGTTTTTTTTTGAGCTGGAGTCTCGCTCTCAGGCTGGAGCGCAGTGGTGCGATCTCAGCTCACTGCAGCCTCCGCCTCCTGGGTTCAAGCGATTCTCCTTCCTCAGCCTCCGGAGTAGCTGGGATTACAGGTGCCCGCCACTACGCCCAGTGTTTTGTATTTTTAGTAGAGATGGTGTTTCACCGTGTTGCCAGAATGGTGTCCATCTCCTGACCTCGTGATCTTCCCAGTCAGGCACTATTCTAAGCAGACACCAAAATAGACAATCTTAGTTTTCAACAGTCTTCTATTCTAAGGTACATTTCCATTAGCCCTGGTGAGGCAGGAAAATAGGGTCTGGAGGCAGGGAACATAGGGCCAAATCACACTTTAGCTATGAAAGGAAATACCCTCTCCATAGGGCACAGGACAAGTAAATGACTTGTAACTTTACTTCATCCTCTCTATTTTCATAGGGCGTACCCCAGGTAGAGGGTATTGAAACTCCCAAAGACTCTGCAACGGTGCCTTTGAGCCCCTGTACTCAGGCCTGCTCCCACACTGTGGAGTGTTCTTTCATTTTCAATAAAACCCTTCATTCCTTCCTTTCTTTGTTTGTGCATTTTGTCCAATTCTTCGTTCAAGAAGCCAAGAACCAGGACACCCTCCACCACTAACATTTTGGTGAGAAGGGCAGGAGGAAGAGGTAAGCAGAAAGTATGGGATTCATTTTTCTCTCTTTCCTTTCTGCTCCGTACAAGGACGTGCTCTCTCTTTTCCTTTCCAACTGGGACCCTTGCTGGGCAGCACCTAAACATGGAGACAGCTGCAGGTTTCTGTCCTTGGCCGGCGAAATAAGGGAGGTGCCTAACTGCCATGGCACGGTTCACTTAAGGGACCTGGGTCTTTTTACAGTTCTCTTGAGGGATCTGGGTCTTTTTATTTCTTTTTTTTCCCTTTCTATTTTTTTCAGTCTTTCAGCGGCTGTTTATAATTACCCAGCCCAGAAGGCAATCTTTTTTCCAGGCAGCCCCTGATCTCTGCAGCTCGGAGCAAACTTGCACGTGTTTCGGGGGACTTAAACTTTCTTTTCTTGGGCTAAATTCTTCCCTTATTGACTCAGCTGGCTAAGGACAAAAAGCCCACCCAGCATTTCCTTCTCATTAGAGTTCATGGCTATTCTTATAAGTGTCATAGTAGGCCTTGGAGGGGAAAACCTGTACGTGGTACTGGTGCCCATCTAAGGTCAGAGACATCTGACAGTCTAAGATTGGACCCCACCGGAGGATCCTCTGTGGGTCCTATTGTTAGAGATGGGAAACTTCTTCTTCAAAGTTTATATCAGACTACATTATAAGGAGTTACAATCTTTTGCTCTATGGCCATTATCCCCTACTGGCATAAACATATACCCATGTATATATATTTTCTAAATCAGCTACATCTTAAATCAGCTACCTTGACTTGCTCTGGCATGTCTGAACAGAACTGGGCAAGCTCCAAACCCTGGTGCATGCCGTTCCTTATTTGGAAACCCTTCTGACCTTCTCCTGACTAGCTTCCTCTTCTTCCTTGTCTTCTTTCTCCTTATCTTTTCAGGAAATTTCCAAGTTTTTAGCAAATCTGGTCAAGCATAGAATGTGAGGTCCTGTTCTAGCCAATGGACACTGGACTCAGCAGTAGGGCGATTGCGTCAGGTTATGAAAGTTATAAATGTCCCTGTCTCCCTTGTTCAGGTGTGCTCTTGTGGCAAGACTGCCAGTGAGTTGCACCCTTCCTGCAAGAAGTAAACTAGCCTTGCTGAGTCATCCATTGTCTCAGAGTGGATTTTTTCCTGACATTATAAACTTGTTTCCAGCACCTGTGGACCTCAACCTGCCCAAAGTGAAGCAGGAGTGGCCGTGAGAAACAGACTTGTTGGACACTGAACTAGAAAGGAAGAGGTGATTTATTCGGCCGGGAGCAAGGGACATAGTTGTCTAACAGCCAAGCTCCTCTAACAAAGTTGTGCCTTTATATAGAGTTACAACTCTAAATATTACACGTGAAAGGGTCTTGGGTTTATAGTTTTAGAAATTACATGTGAAAGGGTCTTGGTCCATAGAGTAGGCGTGGGTTTGAAGAGGGAGACCCAGGCATCTGAGATCAACTTCCCCTTTGACTAACACACTGCATTTCAATAGAAGAAAAGGCTGACCAACTAGCACCTCCTGTTTCACCTTCCTGTAGATGGCAGGCTTGGTCTTGGGAAACTCTCTGGAAGGCACTATTTTTACTTAAAACAAGATCAAACCAGAAACCTTTTCACGTGTGAGTCCTAAAACTGTGAACTGGAACCCTTTCATATGTGATTCCTGAAGCTATAAACTGAGACCCTTTTCATATGTGTTTTCTAAAGCTATAAACCGAAGATTCTTCCACATGTAATATCTGAAGTATAAGCATGTATAAAGACAGAACCTTCCTTTGTTAGATGAGCTGAATTTGGACAGGTCATTTCCTCAGCTCCTGGCTGTGATAATAAACCCTTTCCTTTCCCATTCGGTGTTCGGGAGCTCTGTTTCTCAAGGTGGATTCTGTTACAGGGTGGGGGTTTGATCTTGTTTAAGTAAAAACAGTGCCTTCTGGAAAGATTCCCCCATCCTATGCCTGCTATCTATAGGAAGGCGATTAAGGAGGCCAGCCTTTACTTCTATTGAAATGCAGCGTGGCCGGGCGTGGTGGCTCATGCCTGTAATCCCAGCACTTTGGAGGCCAAGGTGGGCGGATCACCTAAGGTCAGGACTTCAAAACCAGCCTGACCAACATGGTGAAACTCCGCCTTACAAAAAAAAAGAAAGAAAAGAAATGCAGTGTGGAAGTCAAGGGGCAGGTGATCCTAGATGCTTGGGTCTCTTTCCTCAAAAGGGGATGCTCTTGGCAGAGGCTCTGAGGACTAATACTAAACCCTTCTTAGAATGTTCTCTGGCAGCTGCAATGCTGTCTGGCCCCAACATTGTTTGGAATCTAGAGTCTACTGTCTAATGGGAAAGTGAAATGACATTGCATGTATCCAGGCTTTTGTGCTGTGGTTCTAAGCACACCTGGTTAATGTGTGACACCCTCCTTTGGTACAATTTTGCCCCAGTGCTCTTTGGAGTCTGGGAAGATTTGGCCTTTAAAAATCAAACTGCCGTGGAAACTGCTTTAACTGAAATATTGGTCACAGCCTTAACTGAATTGTCTATTGGGGCAAGCTTGTATTGCTGCTATCTCATGGCTAAGGTTCCAAGCTACTGATCTTCATCTATGTGTGTGTATACATGTCTAGATGTGTTTATTTGTATGTACACTTGTTGTTATATGTTGCGTCTACCAAAATTGGCTTATAAGTGAAAAAGTGCTCATAAATTAAGTAAATATGTCTAAGCAATCTTCAAGTTCACATGATTTAAAGTATAACTTTACTAAACAAGCTAGCTTCAAAAGTTGGTGGAATAAAAATAGAAATGCCTTTAGAATTGTCAGCATTACATTTTGTCTGAAATTTATGTTTGTCTTTGCTAGATATTTTTTCTTTTTTTTTTTTAAAGGTGGGGTTTCACCATGTTGGTCAGGCTGGTCTTGAACTCCCGACCTCAGGTAATCCGCCCGCCTTGGCCTCCAAAGTGCTTGGATTACAGGCATGAGCGACCTCGCCCTTTGCTAGATATTTTTAAATGTCGGTATTAATTCAAGCCGGGAGCTACTTGGGGAGAGCCTGCCTCCCATTCTATTCAAAGTCTCACTGAGATCAATGCATATCTGATTGCTTCCTTGGGAATGGTTAATCAGAAACTCAAAAGAATGCAACTGTTGGCCTGTGATCTGAAACCCCCCAAGCTCCCTCCTCACCTCAAGTTGTCTTGCCTTTCTGGACCAAACGAATACTTTTTGTTAATTAATTTTTTTTTTGAGACGGAGTCCCGCTCTGTCGTCAGGCTGGAGTGCTGTGGCGCAAACTCAGCTCACCGAAACCTTCGATTACGTGGTTCAAGTAATTATCCTGCCTCAGCCTCCCAAGTAGGTGAGATTACAGGCACGCAACACCACGTCCAGCTAATTTTTGTATGTTTAGTAGTCATGAGGTTTCACCATGTTGGCCAGGATGGTCTCAATCTCCTGACATTGTGATTCGCCTGCCTCGGCCTCCTGAAGGGCTGGGGTTATGTTTGTCTTTGCTAGATTTTTTTAAATGTCAGTGTTAATTCAAGCTGGGAGCTGCTTGGGGTGAAGATTGCCTCCCATTCTATTCAAGGTATCACTGAGATAAATGCATATTACAGCCATGAGCCACTGCACCCTACCAGTAAATTAAAGTCTTAACGTTGTTTTTAATGCCCATTTAATATCTGAGTCATTTCTGTCAGAGATGATAAATTCCTCCTTAAAAAGCTTTAGTTCCTATTTTGTTTCTTTTTTTTTTTTTTTTTTTTTT
>NW_016107618.1:514664-523469 GCF_001604975.1 Cebus imitator
CGCCCGGCCTTTTTTTTTTTTTTTAAAGATAGGGTTTTACCATGTTGGTCAGGCTGGTCTTGAACTCCCAACCTCAGGTGATCTGCCTTCCTTGGCCTCCAAAGTGCTTGGATTACAGGCGTGAGCCACCATGCCCAGCCAAGAATTTCTTACCAGTCAGTCTCTGGTCTCTTTCTCTCTGTGCAAACTGAGAGAAAGAGTATAAAGTAAAAGTCACTGTTTATCTCCCATGTAAAGTTTTAAATTAATTGGTTTAATAATAATAATAAGAGATTAGACCAGGTGAAGTGGCTCACCTCTATAATCCCAGAACTTTGGGAGGCTGAGGTGGGCGGATTGCCTGAGGTTGGGAGTTCAAGACCAGTCTGGCCAGCATGGTGAAACCCTGTCTCCACTAAAAATACAAAAATTAGTTGGGCGTGGTGACAGGTGCCTGTAATCCCAGCTACTTGGGAAGCTGAGGCAAGAGAATCACTTGAGCCCTGAGGTGGAGGTTGCAGTTAGCTGAGATCAAGCCACAGCGCTCCAGCCTGAACTACAAGAGCCAGACTCCGTCTCAAACAAAATGATTGTAATAATAATAATAACTTAAATCAAATATTTTGTCAGAAAAGTAGAAAGTGTAATGCCTTTTAGTTCACATGACTTTAGCAATCTTTGGGAAATAAAGATGGTTTTAAAGATTATTGGTAAAATGCAATGTTTTCAAAATGCAAACATGTGGTCTAAGTTATGTTCAAATATTAGGTTTGCTAAATGCTTTAAGGTCATAAGCTGCTTCTTTGGTTTTTGAAAATTCTTTAACTTGCCTGCTTTCCAGCTAGGTGTGGGGGGGAACCCCACAGGAGCCGAGGCAAGGGCCTGAGGTCTCAGTCTGCTCTCATGTAAATATAGAATTAGAAAAGAATTAGAGATATAGTTAGGTAGTTATTCCTATATCTAATCATAAATAATCACATAGCTATTCACAGGTATTCATAATATATATTCACATATATATAATATATAACCTTTTTTTTTTTTTTAAAGACAGGATTTCACCATGTTGGTCAGGCTGGTCTTGAACTCCCGACCTCAGGTGATCCGCCCGCCTTGGCCTCCAAAGTGATTGGATTACAGGCATGAACTACCACGCCCGGCCCATATAATCTTTAATCTTACTAATAAGTCTGAGGTCAAGAAGTATGAGACTGAAGTGGCATTGGAAAAAGAGGTAACCCTAAGGCAAGATGCTCTAAGTCCTCTGTCACGCCCACATAAAGGCTGCTGGAGGAAACCTCAGTTGTGCAGCAGCACCAGCACTGCGAAAGCGCCTGCTGTTTAGCCAGCTAGGGAAGGAGACGTCCAAGATGGCCGAGATGTCTCCTTCCTTGGGGGAATTAAGAGAAAACTCCGCTCTTCCAAATTCTTGTGGTAGGCCTGGCGGCTGTCAGGGAGGCCCGCAGACATCTGGGGGCTTAATTGTCTCTGTGATGCTGTGCTTCAGTGGTCATGTTCCATGTCTACTTTCATGTTCTGCTTCGGCACCTGGTTCCTCTCTTTCTCAAAAGATGAGAATTGGTAATAGTAACGTAAATCTAAGTGACCTTGTTATTTCTTGACAAGTATGAAAAAAGTGCTGGTGACTTAAGTTTCCTCCTTGCCTTGGCTTCTTGAAAATTCTGAGCCCCTGTCACCAAGACACGTGATTTACCTGACCCTATCACTGACCACCATTACCTCACCCTGTCTACTCTTCCCCCTGCTTTGTGCTCAATAAAAGTCAGAGTGTCCAGGCACTCCGGGCCACTGCCGGACTCCACATTTTGGTTGGCAGTGGACCCCTGGGTCCAAACTCTCTTTTCTCTATCTCTGTGTCTTCTGTCTTTATTTTCACAGTTTCTCATCTCCACACCAGCAGGGAGGGGCTCACAGGACGCTTAAGGGCTGGACCCTATACTAGGTAAGGCCTGGGGATGTGTGGAATTAGCCATGCCCTAACTAT
Source organism: Cebus imitator (assembly GCF_001604975.1). NCBI lineage: Eukaryota > Metazoa > Chordata > Mammalia > Primates > Cebidae > Cebus > Cebus imitator. Next base: position 516,649 of record NW_016107618.1, read on the forward strand.
GCTAGAAATAATCAAACCTTATTAGAACATAACTTACCAGGTTTTACATTAAAGTTAAAATTGCTAAGAGTCGCCATTGTAACATGCAATTAAGACTACTAGAGACCAGGCACAGTGGCTCATGCCTGTAATCCCAGTACTTTGGGCGGCTGAGGTGGGCAGATCATGAGGTCAGGAGTTTGAGACCAGCCTGGCCAACATGGCAAAACCCCATCTCTACTAAAAATACAAAAATTTGCCAGGCATAGTAGTGGGCACCTGTGATCCCAGCTACTCAGAAGGCTGAGGCAGGAGAATTGCTTGAACCAGGCAGGCAGAGGTTGCAGTGAGCCGAGATCGTGCCATTGCACTCCAGCCAGGGCAACAAGAGCAAGACTCTGTCTCAAAAAAAAAAAAAAAAAAAAAGACTGCTAGAAAGTTTTACATATAAAGTGTGTGAGAACAGTCGAGTCTGTGTGTTTGTAAAAGTTATGAAAGGTTTTTACTAGTTTAAAATTTCTGAGTCATCTTTTTGGCAAAATAAATAATTTATGCTAATCTGGAATTCTAAAATCAAACTTCAGTTTCAAAATTGTCTTTCCTAATCCCTGGATTTTTGGATGGATAAAAGGGCTCTGAAAACATTCAGAAAAGAGGTAAACAGGATTATTTGACATGTTTAGGTACATGGGATTGCCAAAATAATGTTCAGTTTTCTTTAGGTTATATTTTTGTGAATAATATGAACATATGTTCCAGAATTGTATGGGATTTCTAAAATAGTATATGCTATCAATTATAATTATGGTTATTACATTGTTATTGTAAACCACAGAAATAACCAAATTTCCTTGTAAAAAGCTACTAACCTGAGTGGAACAAAAATTAAATACCAAGAAAATACTGTCAGATTTTCATATTAAATCAGCTGATACTAAAATTGTTTAAAACATTTTATAACCAGCCAAGTGCGATGGCTCACGCCTATAATCCCAGCACTTTTGGGGGCCAAGGCGGGTGGATTACTGGAGGTTGGGAGTTCAAGACCAGCCTGGCCAACATGGTGAAACCCCATCTCTACTAAAAATACAAAATTAGCTGGGCGTGGTAATGCGCGCCTATAATCCTAGCTACTTGGGAGGCTGAGGCAGGAGAATAGCTTGAACCTGGGAAGTGGAGGCTGCAGTGAGCCAAGGTTGTGCCATTGCACTCCAGCCTGGGCAAAAAGAGCGAAACTCCATTTCAAAACAAACAACAACAATAACAAACATTTTATAAGCAATGCTTGGTTCCATATTCCTGGGAAGACAATTAAATCTGGCCACCTGGTGGGCCATTTAAACATTTTATAAAGGGATTCATTCAATTGTTATTTTCAATATATGTTTTCTGGTTGTATGAAAACTTTCCCATGCAAGAGAGCAGATGTTATAACAGTAGATTATTATGCTACAGTGTATTTTCACCAGGTGAAAACAAACTTTTTTATGGTTTGGATCTTCTGGAAACATCAGAGAAAGACTGTCCTTGTCATCCACACTATAAGAAAACTTCAGAACCCAGGGCTTTGGGTTCACGGTCTCACACAACTGAGAGAAGGGTCCCAGATCCCTCCACACTTTTGGAACTGTGCATTCATTGGAGCCCTTGAGGTAAAGTTAACCAGCGAAATGTCTCCCAAGAAGCAGACCGCATTCTTAATATGAACAGCTTTTCCCAAATTCACAGATAAGACTTCTACTGTCATGAAACTCTTATCTTTGAATATTTTTTCATATGCCTCTATGAACAATAGAAGTGGAAAACGGGTCTGTTATGTGCCTTAATGGGATATACTTTTATTGAGAAGGAGTTTGCAGACAGCCTTATACAGTATAAGGGTACACTTTGATAGATAAAAGACGAAGGCCCAATGTAGGTAAGAAACTTTAATTGTACATACGTTGCCTCCTAATCAGTCAAAAACAAAACACTTGTTCACTCCTCTTAACCCACATTGTGGGTTAAAGAAAACGTTGCCAGAAGGCTTTCGCTCTTCTAATAGGGCATCATTTGTTAGGTCCTTTTTCCGTGGGTCAAAGTAAAAGAAGCAATGATTAGAAATGTATCCTTCAGGCTGGGTACAGTGGGTCATTCTTATAATCACAGCATTTTGCGAGTCTGAGGTGGGCGGATCACCTGAGATCAGGATTTCAAGACCAGCCTGGCCAACATAGTGAAACACCATCTCTACTAAAAATACAAAAATTAGACGGGTGTCATGATGGGAGCCTATAATCCCAGCTACTTCGGAGACTGAGGCAGGAGACTCACTTGAACCCGGGAGGCAGAGCTTGCAGTGAGCCGAGATTGTGCCACTGCACTCCACCCTGGGCAATAGAGTGAGACTCTGTCTCAAAAAACAAACAAACAAACAAACAAAAAAAAGAAATGTATCTCTCATGATAGGCTGTATAGCAAGCTCTACTGTAAAGGCTACAGTTACACAACAGACTTTAAATTCTTTTGTGAAAGTTATGATAGAATTGGCTGAACAAAGAGGTATCTGTGCATCTCCTGGCACTTGTGGCCTATGGAGAAATATATCGAACGAAGATTACAGAAATCCAGTGGTAGGGGATTAACAAAGAGATTGCCTAGTTAAGTGAGTAAAATCTTTATGTAGCTCATTCTTTGATCTATTTGATTTTAGGAGGTTTGGTTTATGGGGGACCTTGGGTAAGGAGCTTACTCCAAACTCTTGCTATTATCCTCCCAATAGTCAATAGTTATAAAAATAGTCTCCCTGGTGCACTGTATTCTCTCAAAGGTTTTAAATGCTTGCATGCAGCCATCTCTAGAATGTCATATGGTCTCTCTTCAACTGGAATAACTGGAGCTGAAGGAAATGTGCAACCATGAGGACACTGTAACCTATAAATGATGTGCTGCGACTGGAAACCCAAAATGATGGTAACTGACAGTGGCACTGAGGCCGTAACTTTTGGTCACACTCTTACCTAAGTGAGAACCTGACCAAAAAGGAGGAATTTTGGTAAACAAAATTCTGAGAGGTCATCGTTTTGGACTAAGCTCATGCACTAGGCCCCAACAGACTAAACCAAATAAAAATGAAGTCATTTGTGCTAAGACTTTAAGGAAACACATGAATTCTAGAACAGATCAGGTTTTGTTTTTTCTTTTGCAAATCTCTATAACAAACATTCTTGACAGCATAGGTATCCACCCCCTGAGAGAGGTTCGCAGAAAATAAAAGTAAATAGAAGTTCCTCTTCAAAACTTTCTGCTTAGCTTATTAAGGATGAATAATAGCTTCTTCAAAGGTTGGTTTACTCTAAAGCCTTTTGTTAATAATCCTTAGCAGCTGTTAGTTATAATAAAGAAATAGGTATGTTCTGCGTTCCTAGTTCTTATACTGTAGCTCAGATATCTGCCCTGACATGTCTGGACAAGCCCAGGGAGACCTCAGCCCATAGTTAATTCCCCTTCCTTATTTGGAAGTGTTACTGCTTCTTTAAGTCTTTCATAAATGACTTCCTCTTTTCCTTTGTTCTCTCTTGCCTTTACCCTTTTAGGAAAAGTTTTGAGTTATTAGCCAATCAACATAGTTTAGATTGTGAGACCCAGCTCCAGCCAATGGAGGCAGGGCGCAGCAATAAGGGCCAGTTCATAAGGGATAAATATGTCTACCTTTTCTTTGTACTCTCGTGGCAAACTACTGGCGAGTGTGCCCTTTCTGCAGAAAGTAAAGTTGCCTTGCTGCCTTGCTGAGAGAAATTTATATTCAAGTGCTACTTCTTTTGCAACACCAAAAATTTACATATAACACGTTCTCATTAAATCTTTTTTTTTTTTTTTTTAATTGAGACAGAGTCTCACTGTGTCGCCAGGCTGGAGTGCAGTGGCTCAATCTTGGCACACTGCAACTTCCACCTCCCGGGTTCAAGCAGTTCTCCTGCCTCAGCCTCCCGTGTAGCTGAGACTACAGGCATGCACCACCACACCCAGCTAATTTTTGTATTTTTTAGTAGAGTTGGAGTTTCACCATGTTGGCCAGGACGGTCTCCATCTCTTGACCTCGTGATCCACCCACCTCAGCCTCCCAAAGTGCTGGGATTACAGGCGTGAGTCACTGCACCCGGCCCATTAAATCTTTTAACCAAATTCATTTTCTCTTGCCTAGAGACCATCAAGCTCCAGATGATCATGCAACAAAGGTTTCAGCCAGTTCCAGGTGAAGGCACCACCCCTGGCCATCAAGAAGCTACCCTGCCTCCACTAAACAGAGCAGGGTAAGAATGCCATAATCCCCAATAGGTAGGAACTGTGCCCCAAGTCAGCATAAAGCACTTACAGAAAAAAGACCCCAGGTCCCTCTGGCTCCCATAAAGATTTATGAGGATCGTATTTCTCAGTGGGAAGATGAGGCAGGAAAACGGTCTGGAGGCAGGGAACGTAAGGCCAATTCACACTTCTGCTATGACAGGGAATATCCTCTCTATAGGGCTTTACTTCATCCTCTCCATTTACATGGAGTGTATCCCAAGTAGAGGTATTTCAACTCCCCAAAATTCTGTAATGGGGCCCTTGAGCCCCTATGTTCTGGCCTGCTCCCACACTGTGGAATATACTTTCATTTTCAATAAATCCTTTATTTCTTCCTTGTTTTGTGCATTTTGCCCAATTCTTTGTTCAAGATGCCAAGAACCTGGAGACCCTCCACCCTTAACACTGGTGCCTTGCTCTCTCTTTCTAGGGCAGCTGAAACAGGTCTCTGCCCATGCAGCTGGGGCTCAGCATTTCTTTCAGGTACTTGCTCCAGTGTCACTCTTAGAAGTGGCTTTCTCAGTACAGCACTTCAAACTCATCGAATATAGACATTTTCTTCAAGACGTTCTAAGTAGGGAGAAATTTCTAGTTCAACTGCACGTTGCACCTCAAGGTAACACCTGCCTTCAATGATTCAGGTCCTGCAGAAAGGTCTGGTTCATCCATTCAGATAGTCCCTCCCTTATAGTAAATTTCCTGTTAGGTATTTCACCCCTACTCCATCTCCATTATCGTTTTAACTATCTTGTTCCTACCAGGCTCTCTTTGGCCACATTTGTCATCAGACATGTGCTAATGAACTTTAATCTTAAAATAAAGATCCAAGTTTCTAATCTCATAAATTTTTTCCCTCCCATCCTATATAAATTTGTAGATGCAAATGAAAATGAGAAAAAAAATACCTGGCCGGGTGCAGTGGCTCAGGCCTGCAATCTCAGCACTTTGAGAGGCCCAGGTGGGTGAATCACTTGAGCCTAGGAGTGTGAGACCAACCTGGGCAATATAATGAAATCCTATCTCTACAAGAAATACAAAAACTTAACCGGGCATGATGGCATGCACCTGTAGTCCCAGCTACTCCAGAGGCTGAGGTAGGAGGATCGCTTGAGCCTGGGAGGTTGAGGCTACAGTGAGCTGTGATCAGACCACTGTATTCCAGCCTGGGCAACAGAGTGAGATCCTTTCTTAGAAAAGAAAAGAAATATCCTCCAGCTTCACTAGACAGCATTTAAGACTAAATGCCAGTAGATGTTACTTCTTTTTGTCTAAGTGTCTAAGCCACAGGTCTTTCTTGAGCTTAAAAAAAAAAAAAGGTCCTGTTGTTGGCTGGGCAGGTGGCTCATATCTGTAGGGCCAAGGCAGGTGGATCCCTTTGAGCTTAGGAATTTGAGGCCAACTTGGGTAACATGGTGAAACCCAGTTTCTACTAAAATACAAAAATTAGCCATCTGTGGTGGTGCATGCCTGTAGTCCCAGCTACTTGGAAGGCTGAGGCAGGAGAGTTGCTTGAACCTGGGAAGTGGAGGTTGCAGTGAGCTGAGATCTCCTCGCCACTGCACTCAGCCTGGGCGTGAGAGAGACTCCTCCTCAAAAAAAAAGTTCTATTATCTGTGAAATACCATAAATATTGTGCTAAAGTTGACTTTTTAAAAATGATACAAGGCAAGACTTCATCTCAAAAAAAAAAAAAATGATTCAAGGCCGGGCGTGGTAGCTCATTCCTGTAATCTCAGTACTTTGGGAGCTGAGGCAAACAGATCACTTGAACTTAAGAATTCGAGACCAGCCTGAGCAACATGACGAAAGCCTGTCTCTACAAAAAATACAAAAATTAACTGGACTTTATGGTGGGCACTAGCTACTGGGGAGGCTAAGGTGGGAGAATTGCTTGAGCCTGAGAAATTGAGGCTCCAGTGAGTCATGATTGATTGCACCACTGCACTCCAGCCTGGGCAACAGAGAGAAACTGTCTCAAACAAAACAAAAACCAAAACCTTTTCAAATGTTTCCTGGCCTGCTATTTTAAATTCAACCATTCAGTTTTTGTTGGAAAAGTAATATATAATCATTTTTAAATTGGCAAATGTGCTCACTTCAGCAGCACAAACACTAAAATTGGAATCATACAGAGAAGATTAGCATGAATGACATGCCAATTTGCGAAGTCTTCCGTATTTTCCTGTAGCACTGTAGGATGACTGTAGTTAACAGTTATCTATTATACAGTTTCAAACAGCTAGATGGAGGGTATTGAAAGTTCCAACACAAAGAAATGATAAGTGTTTGAGATGGTGGATATGCTAACTACCCTGATCTGATCACTATACATACATGTGTGACAACATCACTATGTATCCCATAAGTTTATCATGTGTCAATTTAAAAATTTTTTAGGCCGGGCGCGGTGGATCACGCCTGTAATCCCAGCACTTTGGGAGGCCGAGGCGGGTGGATCACGAGGTCAAGAGATCGAGACCATCCTGGTCAACATGGTGAAACCCCGTCTCTACTAA
>NW_016107618.1:524574-526964 GCF_001604975.1 Cebus imitator
GTATTTTTAGTAGAGACGGGGTTTCACCATGTTGACCAGGATGGTCTCGATCTCTTGACCTCGTGATCCACCCACTTCGGCCTCCCAAAGTGCTGGGATTACAGGCTTGAGCCACCGCGCCCGGCCTAGTACATGTATTCTATTTTACATGTGCAACCACATTAATATTTTTGTCACTCAATAAGATCCCTCATACACATTTACTATGAACCCCTGTTCTCTTGAGCCTCTCCCATAGACAATTACTAAATTTTTTTTTTGTCTCTTTAGATTTGTCTTTTCTGGACATTTCATATAAGTGAAATCATACAGTAGAGATTTCTTGTCTGCCTTCTTTCCCTTAGCATAATCCACTTATTTTTTAAAAGAAACTAGAGGAAATGTTTATTGATACTTAACAAATTGATCTGAAATGATCTCTCACAAAAATTACAAAATAACTTTTATATTCTGGTATAGAGAAGGAACTAAAACCAGTTATCAACTACTGTGAATCTGTGGAGGAGATTTAAATTTTTTGACATTCCACTCTTCCCCCTAGTGGCCAGGACAAAAAGAGTACCGTATATTGTGTTAGCATCCCAGATGCTTCAAGTGCTACTGAGAGGCATTACACTTGGGGTTTTTATATGAAAGATATTTCCTTTCTGATTATTGGAGGCCTTTAATAAAGCAAATTTCTCGGGAGGCATAATTTATCATTCTCTGTGATTCTTCCTGCTGCTGAATCCACCAGCCTCTCCATATAGAGGGATTTAGAATAGCCGTTAAGAGCTCAAGATATGATACCAAATTGCCCACATTCAAATCTTAATTCTGTTACTTGCTAGTTATGGGACCTTACTCAGCAGGTAAGTGTCTTTTGTAAGATGAGGATGGTAATAATATCTGTTTTATGGGGTTGTTGTGAGCATTAAATACTTTAAGATATATGGAACTCCCAGAACAGTACCACTGCTACCCCTACAGCATACTGTGCATTCAGCAACCTTAGTATTTAAAAAATTTGTATTTTAAAAACACAAACCAGAATTTGTTTCTGCTTAAAACTAATGTTTTGGACAGGTGTAGTGGCTGATGCCTGTAATCCCAGCACTTTGGGTAGCTGAGGTGGGAGAATCTCCTGAACTCAGAAATTTAAGACCAGCCTGGACATGTAGTAAGATCACTACACTACAAAAAATAAAAAAATTAACGTGACACGGTGGCGCACACCTTTTGTCCCAGCTCCTTGGGAGGCTAAGGTGGAAGGATTTCTTGAGCCTGGGAGGTTGAGGCTGCAGCGAGCCATGATGGCACCGCTGCACTCTAGCCTTGGGCAACAGAGCAAGACCCTGTCTCAAAAAACAAACAAAAAACAACTAGTGTTTTGTGTGAGTGGGTTATTTGGATGCTGTATGTGATGGGTGCTGAAAGACTTTCTACTCAAAAACAGCTCCTTCCTAGGCAACTATTGAAGCTTGACAGTCTGGTTTTCCAAAGCCCTGTAGCCACTGCTCCCCAGTTTTGGAGACAGCCCTTACCAAGAACCTATTTTTACCCACAGGTGGTGTCTGAGATTAAGTCGACTAGCAGCCCTGTACTTCTGCCACTTCTACATTTTTGTGCTAGCTTTGGGACCCTGGTATCCCCACCTCTCTAAACTTCATCCTTCTCATAACCTGCTGTGCTTGCACAGGTCTGTCTGTCCCTAGACTTTTGCTGCAGTGTCTACTTTAGGCACCAGGATCCTCTGCAGGAAGTAGAATCTTTCCTGACTCTGAACTTAATCGGACGTGGATATTCATTATATGCTTAACTTTTGCTACTTTTCTATCCCTGGTGTTGAACTGAGTCTTCATCCCGTATAATTTATCTGGGTTCTGTTGGAGCTAGATAGACCACCCAGTACTGCCATTTACCTAACTCTGAATAACATCTTCCTGCCCGGAGACGCCTGTTGATAGGCCCTGCCTGTCAGACTAGAAATCCTTGGGAATTGTGGGGGCTTATGCTCCCTCAATTTAGACATATGCAATCGGCCAAAGTCCAGAGAGCAGATTTTATTTTGCCACAAAAATAGGTAATAGGTCTATTTCCTCTCCTAGCTCTCTCTTTCCACAAGTGTTCACACATGGTAAACTGACCAAAAAAGGCTCTAATCCTCCATCCCTTACCCCAAGAGGGCTCCAAGTCAGGTAAGCAGCACAAGAATTCAAACATATGCCCACATACTATTTATCTACATACATGTAAATTATAAAGCAAGGTAACAGACTGTTTAATAAAATCTACGGCCGGGCGCGGTGGCTCAAGCCTGTAATCCCAGCACTTTGGGAGGCCGAGGCGGGTGGATCACGAGGTCAAGAGATCGAGACCATCCTGGTCAACATGGTGAAACCCCGTCTCTA
>NW_016107618.1:528594-536310 GCF_001604975.1 Cebus imitator
AGGAGGCTGAGGCAGGAGAATTGCCTGAACCCAGGAGGCGGAGGTTGCGGTGAGCCGAGATAGCGCCATTGCCCTCCAGCCTGGGTAACAAGAGCAAAACTCCGTCTCAAAAAAAAAACAAAAAACAAAAAACAAAACAAAAAAAAAATTCAAAATAAAATGTAACTGCATTCAAAGTGCACAAAATTTGAGTATATTTGAATCAACAGTTATAAATTAAATACACAAATACAACTTCAGGCAATCTCATGCACTCTAAGTGCTCATCCCAGCACTTTGGGAGTGTGAGGCAGGATGATCACTTGAACCCAGGAATGATATAATAAAGACAATAATAATTCATATATTTTATATATTTATTTTCTGGTGTTCATTTCAGCAAATCATCAATTATTTATTATTGTTGTTATTTTAGAGTCAGAGTCTTGCTCTGTCACCCAGGCTGGAGTTCACTGGCACAATCACAGCTCATGCAGCCTCAAAATCCAGGGCTCAAGCAATCCTCCTACCTCAGTCTCTAGAGTAGCAGAGACTACAGGTGCATGCACCAGGCTCAGCTAATATTTTGCATTATCGTATTCAATATCTATTTTCCCATATAAGAAATTGATGTCAGGCCAGGCATAGTGGCATGCACTACTTAGCTACTTGGTAGGCTGAAGATGGAGGATAACTTGAAGCCAGGAATTTGGGGCTGTAGTGCATTATGATTGCACTTGTGAATAGCCACTGCATTCCAGCCTGGGCAATATAGCAAGATCCCATCTCTAAAAGATTTTTTTTAAAATCGTCATGGTTAATATGCATTGTATCTAAACCTATGCAGTAGCCAGGTATGATGGTTAACACTGCGTATCAACTTGATTGGATTGAAGGATGAAGAGTATTGATTCTGGGTGTGTCTCTGAGGGTGTTGCCAAAGGAGATTAACATTGAGTCAGTGGACTGGGATAGGGAGACCCACCCTCAATCTGGGTGGGCACCATCTAATCAGCTGCCAGTGCAGCTAGGATAAAGCAGGCAGAAGCTGGAAGGACTTGACTTGCTGAGCCTTCTGGCCTCCATCTGTCTCCCGTGCTGGATGCTTCCTGCCCTCAGAGTCCAAGTTCTTCAGCTCTTGGACTCTCGGACTTACAACAGTGGTTTTCCAGGGGCTCTCGGGCCTTTAGCCAAAGACTGAAGGCTGCACTGTTGGCTTCCTTACTTTTGATGTTTTGGGACTCAGACTGGCTTCCTTTCTGCTCAGCTTGCAGGTGGCCTATTGTGAGACTTCATCTTGTGATCATGAGTCAATAATAACTCCTTAACAAACTCCCCTTCATATATACATCTATCCTATTAGTTCTGTCCCTCTAGAGAACCCTGACTAATACACCAGCTTCTAAGATGGCTTCTAATTGTCCTTACCTCCTGGTATTCCTACCATTGTGTAGTCTACTGCCACACTGAATCAGGGCTGTTCTGTATGACCAATAAGAATGTGGTGGAAAAGATGCTGCATGACTTCCAGATCAAGATCATAGAATTCATTGAAGCTTCTCTCTTAATCTAAGATTGCCTGCTTTGGAGGAAGCTGGCAAGCATGACATGAAACATTCAAATAGCTCAGGAAGAGAGGCCCACATGGAGAGGAAATGAGGCTTCCTGCCAACACCCAGCACCAACTTGCCAGATATGTCAGTGAGTCATTTTGGAAGTAGATTTTCCAGCCTCAGTCAAACTTTCAGATAACTGTAGACTTAGTTGACATCTGATTACAACCTCATGAGACATTTAAAACCAGAATAGTGCAGCCAAACGACTCCTGAATTTCTGATGATCAGAAATGGTGAGAGATGATAAATGATTATTGATGTTTTTTAAGACACTAGGTTACAGGATGATTTTGTCATGCAACATTAGATAGCGAACTTAACTCATACATATTCATATATAAGAGTAAAATGAATTTCTTTTCATTGCAAAATGTTTCTCAGCTGCCATTGCAACTACTGCAAAAAACCACCAATTCAAGAATAGCTCCAGAGCCACACATTGAAACATGAGTAAAAGCAGGAAAAATACATTTTTATTCTATTGTGAACCAATGCTTTTTTAATGAAAGAATTTACTGCATTCATGCTGTTGAGAAAAAAGATCTGAAAAGTAAATTAATTTTTCTTTTCTTCTACTTAAAAACTTTTGTCACTCAAATCCTCCCCACACCACAGAGCATCATCTCTCTCCAATGTCAGCAGCAGAACCACATAAATCTGTCAGCATTTTTTTTTTTTTTTTTTTTTTTTTTTTTTTNGCAGTGACTTACACTTGTAATCTCAGCACTTTGGGAGCCTGAGGTAAGATTGCTGGAGACCAGGAGTTTAAGACCAGCCTTGGTGACACTGGGAGACCCCTATGTCAATTTTTTATCTTTATAAAAGATAATCAGCCAGGCCTGGTGATGCATGCCTATAGTCCTAGCTACCTGGGAGGCTAAGGTGGCAGCACTGCTTACCTCCAGGAATTTGAGGTTGATTTGGTATCCTATTGCACAGCAGAGTGACTATAGTCAACAGTAAGGTATTGTGGGTCCGGGAACCATGGCTCATGCCTATATTCCCAGCATGTTGGGAGGCTGAGGCAAGGGGACTGCTTAATGTCGGCTAGGAGTCTGAGACAAGGGGACTGCTTAATGTCAGCCAGGAGTCTGAGACCAGCCTATGCAACATAGTAAGACCCCATCTGTACAAAAAATAAAATTAGCTGGGTGCAATGGTGTATGCCTGTAGTACCAGCTCCTAAGGAGGCTGAGGTGGGTTACTTGAGCCAGGGAGTTCAAGGCTGCAGTGAGCCATGATCATGGCACTGCACTCTAGCTTGGGCAACAGAGCAAGGCCCTGTCTTAAAAAACAAAAAATAATACAACTCGATCAAGACACTTGAAGGTGAGCAAAAAAAAAATTTAAAAATTAAAAATAAGGTATTGTGTACCTCAAAATAGCTAGGAAAGAATTTTAAATGTTCTCACCACAAAAACACGGTGTTTCAGGTGATGGAGATGCTAATCACCTTAATTTGATAATTATAATGTATACATGTATTGAAACATCACACTGTACCCCATAAATAATATGTACATCGTATATCAAAAATAAATTTTAAAATAGGAGGTGAAAACAACAGGATGCAATTATTTTCCAAAAGCACTGTTTTTATTTATATAGAGTCCTAACCATTTTGGCGGTAGGAGGAATGGGAGAGGCTCGTTTTTCAATCCAGGGACCTCCGTAATGTTGGTTTATTGTTACCAAACACACAGGTAAGTGACATCATGGATCTGGCAAACTAAGGACAATGTTTAGTCTCTCTCTGCTAGAGCAACAAGGTGAGCATCAATCTCTGCTTCTGTAAGAATCCTGAATTTAGGATTTTCAACTGTCACTACTCCAACTTCTATTTCCGAAGGTTTGAAATCAATTGATAAAACAGTAGACAAGCATGTAATTGCAGTTTCCACTGTCTGTTCAAATGTCCAGTCAAATTTCTTCTTCACTTTTTTTTCAAGGAAGCTGGTTGACTCAGTCTGTTTAACTCCTGCTGCAGTGGCTTTAAACCCACAGTAGTAGCCTGCAGGATCACACTTATATACCTGAGGGCCTTGCTCTTCATCTATACCAATTAAAATCATACAACAACCAAGAGGCCTCATTTCAGCATTCTGTGTGTAGACCTGAGAAATATCAGCAATTCTTTTACACAGCATGTCCACAGGAATCTCATAGCCATACTTGTATTTCCAGTTAGCTGCCTCATAGCGTGCCCTCTGCACCTGGGATCTGCTGTCAGCTGTCATTCCGGTCATCACACAACCAATGTTTTCAGTTATCTTGAATAAGTGAGTCACTGTGCTGGAATCCAATAATTTGTCAGGTACTTTCTTCTGTGTGACAATTACTGCACAGTCTTTCCCTCTGACAGCTACTGATGTAAGGCCACCCTGGTTAATAGCCTTAAAAGCATATTCTACTTGGTAGAGCCGACCCTCGGGTGAAAAAATGGTAATGTGGCGGTCAAACCCGGCGCTGGAACCACGGGACATGTTGCTAGAACCGCCACTTCAAACACAATCTCTGGGCCCCGCAGCTCCTGCACCAGGCGTACAAGCCTCTCTTTTTTTTTTTTTTTTGAGATGGAATTTTGCTCTGTCACCAGGCTGGAGTGCAGTGGCATGATCTCAGCTCACTGCAACCTCTGACTCCCGAGTTCAAGAGATTCTCCTGCCTCAGCCTCCTGAGTAGCTGGGACTACAGGCGCTTGCCACCACTCCCAGCTAATTTTTGTATTTTTAGTAGAGACAGGATTTCACCATCTTGGCCAAGATGGTCTCGATCTTCTGACCTTGTGATCTTCCTGCCTTGGCCTCCCAAAGTGCTGGGATTACAGGCATGAGCCACCACAGCTGGCCAATCTGTTAGCATTTAGAGGCAGTTGTCTTGTTTCAAGGACATGGGACAAGAGATGCAGAATGAGGCCAGAATGGGTCCTGTGGCCTGAACACTGTTGATCAGAAGAATGGATATTTAGGGCCTGGGTTCTAGGGCAGTGAACACTGGATCCCAAGTGCCAGAGGTACTCATGCGTTCTTTAACAAATACATGTATCTGTGATATGTTATATATGTGGCTGTCTAAAGTGCAGGGCCCAAGGCAGAGGCCACCACTTACCTGGGCCTAAAGCTGATACTGCAAGTGGACTCATTGTCCAGGTTCTATGAAAAAAGGAATGATAGAGTGAAGAAGATAAACAGGGTTGGCTGTATTGAGGAAATCGATGTTTTCATATACCCTCAGCAGCAATTATTAGCCTTGACACTGACTGTTGCATACCATTTGGGGAACAGAGAAATCTCCTTTCCCCTGGCTCCATGTCTAATATTCCTGGCCTTTCTCCACCTCCTTCACTTACTGGCCCCTAAAGGATTTGAATGGAGAGTTTGGGAGAAGGAGCTGAGCACGCTCAGGTTCTTCCTCCTTTTCTCTTTGAGTATTGCTTGTCTGCAGGGTACACAATCTGCTCTGCTTTTCCATGTAGTTGTCCACTACTGCCTGCGATGAGGTAGGTAAGTTCAATTCATGGATGAAATAATAGGTAGCCCACCTGGCTAACACTCCTAATCGACATTCTTCGACTGCTTGTCATGGCAGCACAGGTGATATTTTTTGCTCTCCTGCTGCCTTACTCTTTCACTTCTCTCTCAGTTGGTTCCACACATGGACGTGAAACAGGGATATCGTTCACTGGGCCCTCTAAATCCTAGCATGCATGACGGATGAGGTTCACAAGGGCGTGTGGTTTGAATGCTGTACTTCTTTCACAGATGTGGCCATGTTTGGGCACAACCTTTAACTAATTCTCCATAATACAATTTAAACCATGGTTTCACTGGAGGCTCAGTGAGGGAGTGCAAAATAGAAAATAACTTCGAACTATGGCTCAAGTCCAGATATTCCCTCGGAGTCTCTGGCCAACTTAGCTCCCTGCCTGGCTCTAGCACCATTGTAATTGGTCTGAGGCACTGTCCCCCCAAACCTGCTTCACCATTGCAATCGTTGGCATCTCTGCCTCAGAATCTAGACCCTGTCAACCAGCCAGAGCATGCTGAGTGCCATGGAGAGGAAGAAGACCTTCTCTCCTCTGAGCCACAGCTCACCTCTCCAGATCCTCAATTATTTTCCTGGAACTGACCTCTTTCCAAATTGAGTGACCATGGGAACATAGCTTTATTTCAGACAAAAATTCATTGTCATATATAAGTGTGAATTCTGGCCCTATAGTTCTTTTTTTTTTCTTTTTTGAGATGGACTGGCACAATCTCAGTTCACTGCAATCTCTGCAGGTTCAAGTGATTCTCCTGCTTCAGCCTCCCGAGTAGCTGGGATTACAGGCATCCACCACCAGGCCTGGCTAATTTTTGTATTTTTGGTAGAGACAGGGTCTCACGGTGTTGGCCAAGCTGGTCTCGAATAAAAAATAAAATAAAAATAAAATAGAAATTTACCTTCTGAGCTGGTTTCATGAAAAAGTTTTTTTAAAAAAATTATTTCCTCACAGTTATAGAGCCTGGAAGTCTGAGACCAAGATGCCAGCATGACGGTCAGGCTCTGGTGAGCACTTCTTTCTGGCTTGCAGTTGGCTACCTTCTTACTATGTCTTCACATAGCACAGAGTGAGAGAGAGAAATCTCTCCCTCTTCTTGTAAGGCCAGTCTTTTCAGATTAGAACCTACAGTTATGATCTCATTTACCCATAATTATCTCTTAAAAATCCTCTTTCCAGATACAGTCCCATGAGGATTAAGGATTCAACATATGAATTTGGGAAGAGACGCAAGTCAGTTCTTAGCAGGAACCATGAAAAGATCATTAATACATAATATTCTGTGAAAAAAAGTAGAATACAAATTGATAAAATTAGACTCTCATTTCTGGCAGTACAGCTGACTGTATATCCTGAAAAACTTTTCACTATAAAACATCTAGAGGCCGGGTGCAATAACTCACGTCTGTAATCCCAGCACTTTGGGAGGCTGAGGGGGGTGGATCACGAGGTCAGGAGTTCAAGACCAGCCTGGCCAAGATGGTGAAACCCTGTCTCTACGAAAAATACAAAAATTAGCCGAGCATGGTGGCAGGTGCCTGTAATCCGAGATACTCCTGAGGCTGAGGCAGGAGAATCACTTGAACCTGGGCAACAGAGGTTGCAGTGAGCTGAGATTGTGCCACTGCACACCAGCCTGGGTGATAGAGTGAGACTCTGTCTCAAAAAATTAAAATTAAAATTAAAAATTTTTTTTAATCTAGAAAATATAATAAATGTGGTGGAGTTTTTTGTTTGTTTGTTTGTGTGCTTGTTTTTTTGAGACAAGGTCTTGCTCTGTCATCCAGGGTGGAGTGCAGTGGTATGAATGAACACAGCTGACTGTGGCCTCAACCTATTGGGTTCAAGTGATCCTCCTTCCTCAACCTCCTGAGTAGCTGGGACCACAGACATGTGCTACCACACCTGGCTAATATTTTTAAATTTTTTGTAGAGATGAGGTTTTGCCATGTTGCCCAGGCTGGTCTTGAACTCCTGGGCTCAAGCATTCCTCCCTCCTTAACCATCCAGTGTTGGGACTACAGACTTGAGCCAATGCATTCAGCCAATTTTTAAAAAAATATATAGCTGAACTTTTGCAAAAGAAGGAAATACGTGTAAGGGTAAGGAGGTGCAAGAGAAAGAAGAGAGAATAGTAACAATCAAAAATTGGCCAGGTGCACTGGCTCATGCCTGTAATCCCAGCACTTTGGGAGGCCGAAGTGAGGGGATCACCTGAGGTTAGGAGTTCGAGACCAACCTCACCAACATGGAGAAACCCCGTCTCTACTAAAAATATACAAACTTGGACAGGCATGGCGGTGCATGCTTGTAATCCCAGCTACTCCAGAGGCTGACACAGAAGAATCACTTAAACCAGAAGGTGGAGGTTGCGGTGAGCCTAGATTGTGCCATTGCACTCCAGCCTGGGCAGCAAGAGTGAAACACCGTCTCAAAAAAAAAAAAAAGAAGAAGAAGAAGAAAATTGTTATTATTAGGCCGGGCGCGGTGGCTTAAGCCTGTAATCCCAGCACTTTGGGAGGCCGAGGCGGGTGGATCACGAGGTCAAGAGATCAAGACCATCCTGGTCAACATGGTGAA
>NW_016107618.1:537835-543920 GCF_001604975.1 Cebus imitator
CTCCTGCCTCAGCCTCCTGAGTAGCTGGGATTACAGGCACGTGCCACCATGCCCAGCTAATTTTTTGTATTTTTAGTAGAGACGGGGTTTCACCGTGTTGACCAGGATGGTCTCCATCTCTTGACCTCGTGATCCACCCGCCTTGGCCTCCCAAAGTGCTGGGATTACAGGCTTGAGCCACTGTGCCCGGCCGCAAAGAAGTTTATGAAACCATTGTAACTGGAAGCGAAAGGAAAGCAAGGCAAGACCAGAGCATGGTTGTATGTCTTCCTCTTTTTCAAGCAGTTGAGCTTCTGCAGTCTGTAGCAGGACTTTAGCATACACACACACACAAAATCTAATGTTTTCTTCTTGTTTGGAAGTTTGGAAGATGTGGCCTATTCCTGCCTGACAGGGAGACACTCAGCAAAAGGGGTCATCATTTCCCTGGCTGATTTGAGTAAAATAATGGTTCCCTAGGGCTCAGCTACCACTAGGGATTAGAAAAGCAGCTGTGATCAAACAAGTACCCAAAGGCTCTGGAACTCAATATCAAAGAATTCCTCTCGATCCCTGTACTCAAGATGACTTCTCCCTTCACATTTTTTCAACATTCCACCCAATTCATTTACCAGAATACTTTTTAGTTCCTTTCTCAGCAACTCATTTCCATTTTCTCTAAACCTTGCACTAGGGCACTGCTTCCAACAGGTTTTAGCAAAGTATGTAGGTGCACAGGTAAGCTTTTTCCAAGTTATAAGGCATGGGTGCCTCCTAGGCTTAAAGGCAAACCAAGGTTCTTAGTGTTATGTAACCCACAGGCAGGGAAATGAATCTGAGAATCTCTGAAGTATTTAATATTGAAATGTTTATTCTGACCCAAGTCACGTAGCCAAGCCTCCTATTTGTACAGTTACGAGCATTTGTCCAATTTTGGAGGTCCTCAAAATCCATTTTCAAAATAATCTGAATTTTAAAATGTTAAAATCTTTGCTGAGAGTGCAGGATAGCTACTCTCAAACACTGTTAAAGGAAGTATAAGTTTGTATAATCTTTCTGAAAGACAATGTGATAAAAGGTATTGCTGTGAACGGAATTCCGTCCCCCTACCACCCCTCACAAATTCATTTGCTTCAGTCCTAACCCCCAGTGTGACTATATTTGGAGACAGGGCCTTTAAAGAGGTACATAAGGTTAGATGAGTTCGGAAGGTGGGGCCCTAATCTGATGGGACTGGTGTCCTTATAAGAAGAGGAAGAGAAACCTGAGCTCTGCTTCTTCCCATGCACCCAGAGGCAAGGCCATATGAGGACACACCAAGCAGGCAGACATCTATAAGCCAGGAAGAGAGCCCTCACCAGAACCTGACTTTTTGGTTAGAGCATGCCTCTGAATGCAGGGGTTCGTCTGTGTTCACAATAATGAAGCGGATCTCAGAGTAACCAACAGCAGCCAGTGAAGCAGCCTGACACCCACTGATCCAGGCTGTCTCCTAACTATGAGACCTGTTTCTAATGTATTTGTTTATTCATTTTTTTCCACCTCCAAAACAGAAATATATCTTCAAAAACGATTTTTAAAGTAATGTATATGCTCCCTGTAAACAATTAAAATAATGCAAAAGTATGTGAACTAAAGAGACTGTCTGCTCCTTTCTACTCTCTTTTAGTATTCTTGCATAAAAATGATACATTCTAGCTGGGCGCAGTGGCTCACGCCTGTAATCCCAGAGCTTTGGGAGCCTGAGGCAGGCGTATCACTTGAGGTCAGGAGCTCAAGACCAGCCCAGCCAACATGGTGAAATCCTGTCTCTACTAAAAACACAAAAATTAACCAGGCTTGGGAGTGGGCGCCTGTAATCCCAGCTACTCAGGAGGCTGAAGCAGGAGAATCGCTTGAACCTGGGGCACAATGGTTGCAGTAGCCAAGGTCTTGCTACTGCACTCCAGCATGGGCAACAGAGTAAAACTCCCTCTCAAAAAAAAGATACATTCTATCCATTGTTTGGAATAATATGGTTCTCCAAGCAATAACATACATTGGATGTCTTATAATGTCGAACATGTGCTGGGTGTCTAAAAATTTGGGAAATCTGAAATAAATTTATTTTATTTTAAAAACTGTGGTAAAATATTCATAACCTAAAGTTTATCATTTTAGTCATTTTTAGGTAAACAGTTCATTCAGTACATTCACAATGTTGTGCAACCATCACCACTAAGACAAATTTATTTTTAAATAAGCCACCATACCTGGTGGTAAACAGTTTTATAAGTTGTTTTAACAGAGACTTGCCTATGTGATACAATTTAACAGATGGCAAAAGAACTACCCATCCAAACCATCTTTTCTAATGACCAGTAGGTAATTTACATTTTCAAATAATATTCTCAATATATTTTTGTCTTTTTTTTCCCCTGAGACGTTGTCTCGGTCTGTCGTCAGGCTGGAGTGCAGTAGGAAGATCTTGGCTCACTGCAACCTCCATTTCCTGGATTCAAGGGATTCTCCTGCCTCAGCCTCCCGAGTAGCTGAGATTAGAGGCGAGCACCACCATACCCAGCTAATTTTTGTATTTTTAGTAGAGACAGGGTTTCACCATGTTGGCCAGTATGATCTTGATCTCCTGACCCCATGATCCACTCGCCTTGGCTTCCCAAAGTGCTGGGATTACAGGCATCAGCCACTGCGCCTGGACTCAATATATTTTTTTCAATGTCCAGATAGCATTTCAGGTAAAAGACCTCTACATTTAAAGCAATGGGTCCAAACATTAATTTGAACAAACCAAATTAAACGTACTATTTTCCTTGTATTTCCAAGCCTTGTGGACACCATAGCGCTGGAGGCAGGCAGGAGGTGGAGAAAAGTGAACAGGGTTCTGTAGTCTTAGCTCAAATACATATTGAAGACGTAACTTTGGGCAAGTTAACCTCTCTGTGTTTTATTATTGCTTGATTATTCTTTCATCCTACATTGTAGTAATCTCCAGAGAGTTTACTCTTCTCTACCCTGGTAAACACAGGGTTGTTTTTTTTTTTTTTTCATGAGATAGAGTCTCGCTCTGTCTCCCAGGCTGGAGTACAATGAATGGTGCAGTCTCGGCTCACTGCAACCTCCACCTCCTGGGTTCAAGGGATTCTCCTGCCTCAGCCTCCCGAGCAGCTGTAACTACAGGTGCCCGCCACCACACCCGGCTAATTTTTGTATTTTTAGTAGAGACAGGGTGCCGGGTCCTGGTGCGCTGCTCTCCTGGTGGCGGCAGGTGTGAGGGCCGGGCCATAAAAAAAAAAAAAAAAAAAAAGAGAAAAAGAGAGAGATAGGGTTTCACCATGATGGCAAGGCTGGTCTCAAACTCCTGACCTCAGGTGATCTGCCTGCCTAAGCCTCCCAAAGTGCTGGGATTACAGGTGTGAGCCACCATGCCTGGCGGTAAAGTTTTATAAATTGTTTCAACAGAGACTTGCCTATGTGATACGATTTAACAGATGGCAAAAGAACTACCCATCCAAACCATCTTTGGCAATGACCTGCCATATCGCATGACATTCTAACTTGACATCACTCCTCAGCAGAACTGGCCTCATGGATATGCAACTTACATGGATGCTCATGTCCCAATGCTTAGAAGGGCCCTGTACTTTGTTTAGCATTCTGCGGTTGCCATCTTAACATTCTTAATAATTTTTGAGTTAGTACACAAGGGGCCCTGCATTTCATTTTGCCTTAGGCACCGTAAATTATGTAGCCAGTCTTTTGAGTGAAACCATTGTCTTCAGAAGGGTTTTTTTGTGTGTGTGTGTGGTTGTTGTTGTTTGTTTGTTTTTTGAAGGAGTCTTAGGCAGAGTGCAATGGCACAATCTCAGCTCACTGCAGTCTTCACCTCCCAGGTTCAAGTAATTCTCCTGCTTTAGCCTCCCAAGTAGCTGGGATTACAGGTGCCTGTCACTAAACCCAGCTAATTTTTTTTGTATTTTTAGTAGAGATGGGGTTTCGCCATGTTGGCCAGGCTGGTCTCGAACTCCTGACTTTGGGTGATCCGAACTTCTGACTTTGGGTGATCGCCTCGGCCTCCCAAAGTGTTGGGGTCACAGGCGTGAGCCACCTCACCCAGCCTGCAAACGTATCTCTTAACCATGAGAATCCTATTGTGAAAACTGTCAGAATCAAAATGGAGTCACTGTGAAGGAAGGAAGGAAGGAAGGAAGGAAGGAAGGAAGGAAGGAAAAGAAAGAGATAAAGAAAGAGAGAAAGAGGAAGAAAGAAAGCAAGAGAGAAAGGAAGGAAGGAAGGAAAACAATAAAAACAACCACCAAAAAAAAAAAAAAACCAAACCCTGACAAATAGAGCCGGGAAAGGCTATGAAGGGAGTGTTTTCTCATGAATAAATGCTGAATGATAGAAACTATTACAAAAGACTCTGCAGAAACCACAATCTTGCACAAAGGCCATCATGCAGATGTTCTGTGAGGACATCTGCTCAGCAACTGCCTGTCCAACCTTGGATTGACGTCACCCTTGTCATTGATCTTTGTAGCCAAGGATAATCATCTCAAAACAATTATGTAATCCTTCTCATGTTTTCTTTAAAAATCTTTGTTTTTCTTTATGTGAGGGTTAATGCGAGGTGTCAACTTGACTGGATTGAGAGATGCCTAAATGGCTAGTAAAGCATTATTTCTGTAAGGGTGTTTTCAGAGGAGATTGACATGTGAGTCAGTGAACTGGCAGAGGGTTGTGCACACCCACCCACCCTCAATGTGGGTGGGCACCATCCAATCCGCTGCCAGCGCGGCTAGAACAAAGCAGGCAGGAGAAAGGATATCAACTTGCTGAGCTCTCTCTCTGTTTCTCTTTCTGTGTTTCTCTCTCTCTGTTTTTCTCTCTCTCTCCCTTCCCATGCTAGATATTTGCTTCCTCTCCTACCCTTGGATAGTTCTTCACCTTTAGACTCTGGGACTTGCACCAATGGTCTCGCAGGGGCTCTTGAGCCTTTTAGGCCGCAGACTGAGAGCTGCACTCTTGGCTTCCCTGGTTCTGAGGCTTTCAAACTTGGGCTGAGCCATACTACCAGCTTTCCTCTTTCCCCAGCTTACAGAGGGCCTATTGTGGGACTTTGCCTTTTAATTGTGTGAGCCAGTTCTCCCTAATAAACTCCCCTTCATACATACATATATTCTATTTGTTCTGCCCCTCTGGAGAACCTGACTAATATACTTTACTTCCATGAATATGCACATTGATTACTATGGCATGCATATTCCCACTGGAATGTCCTATTCCTGAATAAATATCATTTTCTTTTAGAGAGCCTCTCTCTGTTATTTAGGTTGACATTATCTATAGGAATCACCACTTTTTGGGTATGAGACATAACACCTTGGTTCCACTGTTGGCAACATAGTTCAGTTTGGTCAAGTGTCAAGGACACTTTACAAACTGAAACCTATAAAGTGATGGCTAATTTACCTTCGCTTCTCACAGCACAGAGTGTGTCTTCTGGGAGTCAGCTTTGTCCATTTGAGTTTGGGTCATGGAGGACAGACGTGAAGTCAAGGGCATGCTGGGGAAGGAACTCTGAGTGGCCATTCACAGTGTGTCCTTGACAGCACTTCTATTCCCTATTGTATGAGTGTCTCTGCCCCACATGTTTCTGAACTGGCACTTTTTCCCCTTCCCACCCAGTTATAGTCCCATTAGAAGGAACTATGTTTTCCACTGTTCCTCTCCACCACTGCAGCAGATAAACAGAGAAGGCAATGGGACTGTCATCAAAGACACAGTACAAATTTAAACAAGCATTCTCCTTTGTCAGAACAACTTTTAAAAATTTCAGCATTAGTGTACACCCTGTCTAATGAGAAAGCAAGCAAACTTGGTTTTGTTGACCTATAAAAGAGTGTTGACAGTCACTAAATCAGAAATATTAGGAATTTTGCCGGGCGCGGTGGCTCACGCCTGTAATCCCAGCACTTTGGGAGGCCGAGGGGGGTGGATCACGAGGTCAAGAGATCGAGACCATCCTGGTCAACATGGTGAAACCCTGTCTCTACTAAAAATACAAAAAATTGGCTGGGCGCGGTGGCTCAAGCCTGTAATCCCAGCA
>NW_016107618.1:544175-546914 GCF_001604975.1 Cebus imitator
AAAAAAAAAAAAAAAAAAAAAAAAAAAAGAAATATTAGGAATTTAAAAGGTATTGGAAAAGGAGAATTAGACAAATCAAATTTTTTTTTCTTTTTTGAGATGGAGTTTCACTCTTGTTGCCCAGGCCGGAATGCAGTGGCGCAATCTCGGATCACTGCAACATCCGCCTCCCAGGTTCAAGCTATTCTGCTGCCTCAGCCTCCTGAGTAGCTGGGATTACAGGCATGTGCCACCATGCCTGCTAATTTTTTGTATTTTTAGTAGAGATGGGGTTTCTCCATGTTGGTCAGGCTGGTCTTGAACTCCCAACCTCAGGTGATCCACCCTCCCCCAGCCTCCCAAAGTGCTGGGATTACAAGCTTGAACCACCATACCGGGCATTTTTTTTTTTTTTTAAACACATATATATTTCTCTTTTTTCTTTTTTGAGATGGAGTTTCGCCCAGGCTGGAGGGCAATGGTCTCCACTCCAGGCTCACTGCAACCTCTGCCTCCTGGGTTCAGCGGATTCTCCACCCCCAGCCTCCAGAGTACCTGGGATTACAGGCGCCCGCCACCGCACTCGCCTAATTGTTTCCATTTTTAGTGGAGATGGGTTTCACCACATTGAGCAGGCTGGTCTCAAACTCCTGAATCAGGCAATCCTCCCGCCTCGGCCTCCCAAAGTGCTGATTTTACAGGTGTGAGCCACCGCGCCCAACCTTTTTTTTTTTTGAAACAAAGTCTCACTCTGTCTCCCGGGCTGGAGTACAGTGGCGCCATTTCAGTTCATTGAAACCTCTGCCTCCAAGGTTCAAGCAATTCTGCTTCAGCCTCCCGAGTAGCTGGGACTACAGTCACAGGCCGCCACTCCCAGGTAATTTTTTGCATTTTAGTAGAGACCGGGTTTCACCGTGTTGCCCAGGCTGGTCTCGAACTCTCGAGCTTGGGCAATCCGCCCACCTCGGCCTCCCAAAGTGCTAGGATTACAGGCGTGAGCCACCGCCCCGGGCCGAAACAAACCTAATTTTCAGACGTGCTGTTGTCAGGGTAAGAAAAATGAGTCCTTTTGAATTCCACCAGATTTTTTCCCCACAGTTTCAAGCTCTTTCAGGCCGCTTGAGAATAACTTGCCTAGGTGTGTACTGAAAGATTTAAACAGAAGAGGGCACCAAGTCAGAGAGCTTCAAACACGGAGCTCACCAGAGGGAGGGGAGGGAGAGAGAAGATGGGAGTGAAGGGGGGAGGGAGAGGGAGAAAAATGAAGCAAAAGGATAGAGGGACAATTGATTGATGGGGATTTATAATCAAACTCAATTGTAATTTGTAACAGAAAACTGCAAGTCAGGAAGGAAGTGAATTTTCGTGTGATTTCTCTTTCCATGCTGGAAAGCAACTAAGATTTGCTCCATAAGGGAAGGTTTCAGAATTTGTGAGTGATGTTGCAAAGGAGAGGTCAACTTGAGAGGACTGAAAGAGGTAGACTGCACACAAATATACGTGCCAAGTGTAAACAAAGAAAACAAGCAATTGAAAAAGGTCCTTTCTGTCTGTGTTTATTTTCTTTCTTTTCCTTCCTTCCTTCCTTCTCTCCCTCCTTCCTTCCTTCCTTCCTTTCTTTTTTTTGAGACGGAGTCTTGCTCTGTTGCCCAGGCTGGAATGCAGTGGCACAATCTCCACTCAACACAATCTCTGTCTCCTGGGTTCAAGCGATTCTCCTGTCTCAGCCTCCAGAGTAGCTGGCATTACAGGTGCGCATCACCACACCCGGCTAATTTTTGTATTTTTAGTAGAGATGGGTTTTACCATGTTGGCCAGTCTGGCCTCGAACTCCTGACCTCAAGTGATCTACCTGCCTCGGCCTCCCAAAGTGCTGAGATTACAGGTGTGAGCCACTGCACCCAGCTCTGTGTTTCATTTTCTAAATAAATGGACAAAAAGGCTGGACTATGAGGAAGCAAATAGTTTTGGTTTTACTGACACTTCCTTCCATTTTAATTTTTTTTTAATATGGACGTCTTTCAATAAATTTTATAAAATTCTAGAAGGAAAAATATCATAGTTTACTCATTTTTTTACATTGGAAAATTACTTCTCAAATATTTTAGGTAAATTATTGGGAGGAGGGTCAGGGAATTTAGTTTTTCTGGTTAAATCTATCAAGTAAAACTTCATAAAATGATGGAACAAATTTTAGGGTCATACAGTTCAAAACAAATATTTCAATATCCCATTGTAAAATAATTTTATTTTTACACCTGAGATTTTTCTTCTCTGAGTGAACTACCCACACTGTTTCCCATAGCAGGACATTTGAACAAAAACTAAGCTCTTCCTACTGTAAGAAAGCCAGTTCAGAGCAGCACTGTCCAGCAGAAATAGAGTGCCAACTCTGTGGGTAATTTTCAATGTTTTGGTCATCACGTTTTATTTTTTAATTTTTTTAGATGAAGTCTTGCACTGTGGCCTGGGCTGGAGTGCAACGGTGTGATCTCAGCTAACTGCAACCTCCGCCTCACGGGTTCCAGTGGTTCTGCTGCCTCAGCCTCTCAAGTAGCTGGGATTACAGGCATGCACCACTATGTCCAGCTAATTTCTTGTATTTTTAGTAGAGACGGGGTTTCACTATGTTGGCCAGGCTGGACTTGAACTCCTGACCCCATGATCTGCCTGCCTCAGCTTCCCAAAGTGTTGGGATTACAGGTGTGAGCCACCGCACCTGGCCTACGTTTTTTTGTTTTTTTTTTTTGAGACGGAGTT
>NW_016107618.1:548112-550733 GCF_001604975.1 Cebus imitator
TGATCCACCCGCCTCGGCCTCCCAAAGTGCTGGGATTACAGGCTTGAGCCACCGCGCCCGGCCATCCAATTATATTTTTAATTTTCACTACAATTTAATGCTCAGAATTGAATGGATTATTATTATTATTTGTTGTTTTGTTGTTGTTGTTGTTTTTCTGAGACGGAGTTTCGCTCTTGTTGCCCAGGCTGAAACTTTTTAAATAAATTCAATTATATTTTTAACTACAATTTAATGCTCAGAATTGAATAGATTATTATTATTGTTGTTGCTGTTGTTTTTCTGAGATAGAGCTTCGCTCTTGTTGCCCATGCTGGAGAGCAATGGTTCTATCTCGGCTCACCGTAACCTCCACCTCCCAGGTTCAAGTGATTCTCCTCCCCAGCCTCCTGAATAGCTGGGATTACAGGCTTGCACCATCACACCTGGCTAATTTTGTATTTTTAGTAGAGATGGGGTTTCTCCGTGTTGGTTAGGCTGGTCTCAAACTCCTGACCTTAGGTGATCCGCCCACCCCAGCCTCCCAAAGAGCTGGGATTACAGGTGTGAGCCACTGCGTCCAGCCAGATTATTATTATTTGAAATGAAGTCTTACTCTGTCACTCAGGCTGGAGTGCAGTGACGCAATCACAGCTCACTGCAATCTCCGCCTCCAGGGTTCCAGCGATTCTCCTGCCTCAGCCTTCCCGAGTAGGCGGGATTACAGGCATGCACCACCACACCCGGCTAATTTTTGTATTTTTAGTAGAGATGGGGTTTTGCTATGTTGGCCAGACTGGTCTCAAACCCCTGACCTCAGGTGATCCGCCCACCTTGGCCTCCCAAAGTGCTAGGATTACAGGCGTGAGCCACTGCACCTGGCCAAATTGAATGAATTATATGTGAATAATACAGTATTCAACTTTATTTGAAAAATAACATATTTTCTGAGTTGTATAAACTTAACTTTCATAAAATTTTAGTATTTTTGAATTTTATGTAATAGGTTTGCCATCTCATGATGCTCTGTGCAAGTTACTATGATTTATGAATCCATTGACCCTGGAATTCTAAATAAGAAATTACTCAGCATGCTTGTTTACTGAGGACACTTGGGTAGTTGTTTCCAGTCCCCTCCCTCTACCCCAGTCCTTTAGTTTGGACAGATACTTCTCTAACGGCAGGAATCTCTGGGTTAAATATGGTCCAACACCTCTTCAGCTGGTTGCTCTGGCTTGGAATGAACCCACTGAACTTATATCTAAAAATCAAAGGGGCCAGTCTAGAAAGAAATAATAGACTGTGATGTTCATCTGCTTGCCTTTGCTGCCACCTTAACCTGTCTCCTTTTCTTCAAGATGCTCTTTAGATAATGGCTGTTTCAAGGATTTGTGGGTTTTTTTTGGCCAATATTCATACTAACAATTTTTTATATTTGTTACTTCATAAAAAATAAAGAACACGAAGGAATTTCCTTGATAAAGAGGATTTCCTATTTTTCTTTTAGAAGTTTATTTAGGCCGGGTGCAGTGGCTCATGCTTATAATCCCAGCACCTTGGAAGGCGGAGGTGGGAGGACTGTTCGAGCCTAGGAGTTCCAGAGCAGCCTGAGCAACAGAGTGAGACCCCACTTTAGCAAAGCAAATTAAAAACTAAATACATAAAATAGAAGTTTATTTGCCCTGTACTTAGCTTAAAATCTTGCATACTTTGTTGTTAAAAAAGTCAAGTTAAGATGCCCATTGTAAAAGATAGCAAGTGATTGTTACTGTTTCCTTTTTTGGATCTGTCTTTTCTTCCTTTCTTCTTTCTTTCCTTCACTTATCTAATCTCCACTTAATTTAAATGACACTGGATTCAGTAATGTCCAAGCAGCCTCTGAAAAATTTGGAGCTCAAAAAATCACCACATGGAAACTGCAGCAGCTGTAACCTATTTATAAATTTGTGATTCTTCCCATTCAACTAGGATATTTGAAGAGATTTAGAACCTTAATCGTACCCTCTACAAAATTCTCTCCAAGGTTGAATGCTCTGAGTGAGTGTACAAAATACATGCTATCTCTCTCCAGAAAAAGTGGTCTACACTCTCAGTGTAGCTTTCGATTTTCCCCTTTTGGACATTCTTTTTTAAGTAATGCTTATTTTCTTCTCCACCATTGTATATGTTGGTGCATTGAGAATATTCAGATTTATTGTTTCTTTGTAGGTTGTAAGGAAGTAAGGAAATTCATCCATCCTCACCATGAATTGACATGACATAAAGATTACGGAGCTGGGACAAGAATATGGGTGTCCACATGGTGACTAGACGAGGACATTTTTGAAACTGTATATATGGGATAAAGGGTATGCTTATGAGTATGGGTGATGGCAGAGGGGGGCGTGCAGCCAAGGAACAAACTTTATTGAACATTTTTTCCCCTCTCAACATTTTCCCTTTTTTCTAGAAATAGCACTGTTTTTGGTGAGAATTGATCCACTCTCACTCTATCCACAAGGTCCATGGACACTGCGAGGATGTGGGTCTGAGAACTGTAATATCTCCTTTTAAACTTTAAGACTAGGCCGGGCGCAATGGCTCAAGCCTGTAATCCCAGCACTTTGGGAGGCCGAGGCGGGTGGATCACGAGGTCAAGAGAT
>NW_016107618.1:551623-553294 GCF_001604975.1 Cebus imitator
CTTTGGGAGGCCGAGGCGGGTGGATCACGAGGTCAAGAGATCGAGACCATCCTGGTCAACATGGTGAAACCCCGTCTCTACTAAAAATACAAAAAATCAGCTGGGCATCGTGGCGCGTGCCTGTTAGCCCAGCTACTCAGGAGGCTGAGACAGGAGAATTGCCTGAACCCAGGAGACGGAGGTTGCGGTGAGCCAAGATCGTGCCATTGCACTCCAGCCTGGGCAACAAGAGCGAAACTCCGTCTCAAAAAAAAAAAGAAGATTCACCTCATTATCTGCCCTTTCCCATTTTTTCCCTTCTTCCCCTCCTGCTCACTCCTTCCCCAGTAAATAATGAAGTTCTCAAAACCCTCTGGAAAAAGCACGGGCCACGAATACTACTGAACTTGTGTTTCTTCTTCCCAGGCACATCCTCAATCTTGGCAAAATAAACCTCAAAATCAATTGAGATCTGTCTCACACAGTTTTTGGTTTACATTAGGATACAAGGGGCCTGTCATGGTGGCTCACCCCTAGAATCTCAGCACTTTGAAAGGCAGAGGTAAGATGATTGCTCCAGCCCAGGAGGTTGAGACCAGCCTGGGCAACATAGTGACAGGATCTTTTTCTGTTGCCCAGGCTGGAGTACAGTGGTGGTTTCTACAAAAAATACAAAAATTAGCCAGATGTGATAGCATACACCTGTAGTCCCAGCCACTCAGGAGGCTTAGGTGGGAAGATCACTTGGGCCCAGGAGATCAAGGCTGCAGTGGGCCTGATAGCACCACTGTACTCCAACCTGGGCAACAGACGGAGATCCTGTCTCCAAAAAAAATGGATAGAAAAGTCACTCAGGTATTCATGAATATACATTTTATTTCTTTTTTTTTTCTCTTTTCCGAGACAGAGTTTAACTCTTGCTGCCCAGGCTGGAGTGTAATAGTGAGATCTCGGCTCACCGCAACCTCCAACCTCCCGAGTTCAAGTGATTCTCCTGCCTCAGCCTCCCAAGTAGCTGGGATTACAGGCATGCACCACCACGCCTGGTTAATTTTGTATTTTCAGTAGAGACGGGGTTTTTCCATGTTGGTCAGGCTGGTCTTGAACTCCCAACCTCAGGTGATCCACCTGCCTTGGCCTCCCAAAGTACTGGGATTACAGGCCACCATGTAATTACAGGCCGTGTGAGCTTATGCATTTCATTTCTTTATGAACTTGTAAAAGTTAAAACCATTGCAATTCAATATTTGGGGGAAAGAGAGGTGATTTTACAATATTTTTTCTTAAATATAAAAAGAAGTCTTTTAATTTAAAAGAGTATGGACCGGGCACAGTGGCTCACACCTGTAATCTCAGCACTTTGGGAGGCTGAAGCAGGTGGTTCACTTGAGTTCAGGAGCTCGAGGCCAGCCTGGCCAGCATGGTGAAACCCTGTCTCTACTAAAAATACAAAAATTTGTCAGGCGAGGTGGCATGGGCCTGTAATCCCAGCTACTCGGGAGGTTGAGGCAGAAGACTTGCTGGAACATGGGAGGTGGAAGTTGCAGTGAGTTGAGATTGTACCACTGCACTCCAGCCTGGGTGACAGAGCAAGACTCCGTCTAAAAAAAAAAGTATGTAAGTTTAGGAAATAAGAATAAATAAAAGTTTCCTCTTTAAAGCTTTCCTCTTTTTAATTCTTTTTTTTTTTTT
>NW_016107618.1:554551-559606 GCF_001604975.1 Cebus imitator
TCAGCCTCCTGAGTAGCTGGGATTACAGGCACGTGCCACCATGCCCAGCTAATTTTTTGTATTTTTAGTAGAGACGGGGTTTCACCGTGTTGACCAGGATGGTCTCGATCTCTTGACCTGGTGATCCACCCGCCTCGGACTCCCAAAGTGCTGGGATTACAGGCGTGAGCCACCGCGCCTGCCGGTTGGCTACTAATTTTTAATTAAAAAAAAATTTTTTTTTGAGACAGGGTCTTGCTCTGTTACCAGGCTAGAGTACAGTGGCGTGATCACCACTCACTGCAGCCTCGAATTCCAGGGATCGACTATTCTCCCACCTCAGCCTCCCGAGTAGCTGGGACTACGGGTGTGAACTACCACAGCTGACAACAAACATTTTTTAACTTTTAAATAATGCAGTTGATCCTCTCTCACGCAAGATACATTTGAAAGGAGGCTGAAGTAGCAATGATTTGGAGGCTCTTTTGAAGTAAGGTGGATTCTCCTGGCTGTCTCACAGAGGATGGTAGGATTACCCAAATGAGAGGGCAAAGAAACCTGTAGCAGGGAACACCGGGCAAACATTTGAACAAGTGGGTACCCAGATCCATCTGTAAGAGATTTACATTTGCTGTACTAGCAAGAGTTCAAAACACAAATTGGAATCTTCCTTTTTCCAGCTTGCATCTTCTAACGAGTCTCAATATGGTTTAAATGCCCAGATTCCCCTGAAAAACATCTTGGACAAAGCTGGGCCAAGCTCCTTCCATCTCTCGGAGGAAACCCCGTACTTGTCTACTTATCTTCCCCATACCCCTCTCTGGCCTCGGTGTAAAGGGCGGGGTGGGAGGGGAATCTCCTGGTCCTCTGAGCGCAGGATTCGAGGGCGCAGGTGTTCACTTGGTGGCAGCCACGCTGGTGCCTACTGGCTTCAAATCTCCTGCATGCCTGTTCCATGTCCCTAGGGACCTGCAGCTCTTCCAGCCTCCACTGTCACC
Source organism: Cebus imitator (assembly GCF_001604975.1). Taxonomy (NCBI): domain Eukaryota; kingdom Metazoa; phylum Chordata; class Mammalia; order Primates; family Cebidae; genus Cebus; species Cebus imitator. The sequence goes on from NW_016107618.1 coordinate 555,529, forward strand.
ACCAGCCCAGTGCCAGGCTATCCATGTGGCCTACAACAAATTTTTGAGTTACTCCTATGTGCCATACATTATTTGAGTCACTGAGTTACTCCTATGTACCATACATTATTTGAGTCACTATTGGACACAAAGTTGTATAAAATAATGCCACTGTCTCCAGGAAACTTGCATAGAGAAGACACAATAGTGACCTTCCTAAAAATAATGGTCAACCCTTATAGAGTATTTACTTTGTGATAGGAACTGATATAAGTGCTTCTCAGTCAATCTTTTACAAGTATATGAAAGAGGCACTACTATTATCCCCATTTTACAGATGAGGAAACTAGGACATAGGACAAGTAATAATAGCTAATATTTATACAGCACCAATATAAGCCAGGACTCTATTCTAAATGCTTTTGAAATATATATTTTTTTGAGATGGGGTTTCACCATGGCCAGGATGGTCTTGATCTCCTGACCTTATGATTTGTCTACCTCGGCCTCCCAAAGTGCTGGGATTACAGGCGTGAGCCACCGTGCCCGGCCACTTTTTAAATATTAACTCATCCAGGCACAGTGGCTCATGCCTGTAATCCCAGTACTTTGAGAGGCTGAGGAAGGTGGATCACCTGAGGTTAGGAGATCAAGACCAGCCTGGCCAACATGGTGAAACCCTGTCTTTACTAAAAATATAAAAAATTAGCTGGGTGTGGTGGTGGGCACCTGTAATCCCAGCTACTTGGGAGGCTGAGGCAGGAGAATCACTTGAACCCAGGAGGTGGAGGTTGCAGTGAGCTGACATCATGCCATTGCACTCCAGCCTGGGCAACAAGAGTGAAACTCTATCTCAAAAAAAAATAATAATAAATAAAATAAAATAAATATTAACTCATTTAGTTTTCACTAAAAACCTAGAAAGTAAGAATATTTTTACAGGTTAATTTAATTTTTACAACAAGCTTATTAGTTAGGCCTTATTGTTGTTCCTTTTTGCAAGCATAAACGGAGATAAAGAAAAAATATGTGATTACATAACTTGGCCAAGGTTATGCAACTTTTGTAAGGCCTGAAACTTAATACAATTTAAAGGAGGCCCTCTTAAAAAAAAGCGGGGGGGAACTACATGGGTGTCATGGGTGAAGTAAGAACAAAAACTATGGTGAATCAAAGGAGGGCAAAAATCACGCTTAGTTCGGAGGGTGGGAGGTGTGTTGGAAAATCAGGAAAAGCTTCATGGTGGAGGTAATATTTGAGATGGACCCTGAAGAATATGCAGCTCTGACAGAACAAGAAAGGGAATTTTGTGTAGAAGGAATATCCTGAGTAAAGGCATATAGGTGGGAAACTTCAGGCATAATCAGTGAGTAGCCATTTACGACTGGTGCCAAGACTCCATCAAGAAAATTCGTGGGAAGTAAGCCTGGAAAGACAGACATGGGGTTATCTTACAGAGACCTTCAATGCCAGAATGAAGAGTTTGTACTCAGAGATTCTGAGTAATGACATAATCACAGCTATGCTTTAGGAAGATTAATCTGGAAAGGATGTATAAGGTAATTGGAATTGGACATAGCATTAAGCCTACCAGTTATAGGGCTAATGTAGCAATCTGTGAAAAATGTAACAGAGCCTAGTTTGAGACAGTTTGGTTTGCAAAAAATAGAAACCAACTTGATGTGGCCTATGCTAAAAAAGGAGAGTAGGCTGGGCACGGTGGCTCACATCTGTAATCCTAGCACTTTGGGAGGTTGGGGTGGGCAGATCACCAGGTCAAGAGATTGAGACCAGCCTGGCCAACATGGTGAAAACCCATCTCTACTAAAAATATCAAAAAAATTAGCTGGCTGTGATGGCGTGTGCCTGTAGTCCCAGCTACTCAGGAGGCTGAGGCAGGAGAATCGCTTAAACCCAGGAGGCAGAGGTTGCAGTGAGCAGAGATCATGCTGTTGCATTCCAGCCTGGGCGACAGAACGAGACTCTGTCTCAAAAAAAAAAAAAAAAGCGGGGGGGGGGGGCGGTGAGGAGAGTATTTGATAACAAAACTGAGGTGATTCAGAGAATCCTTGGGCCAGTAGGCAGATGGGCCTCAGGTTAATAAACATAAACTTCAGGGACTCTTTTTTTTTTTTTTCCTGAGAGGGAGTGTCACTCTGTCATGATCTCAGCTACTGCAACCTCCACCTCCCAGGTTCAAGCAATTCTCCTGCCTCAGCCTCCTGAGTAGCTGGGATTACAGGTGGCCACCACCACTCCCGGCCAACTTTTGTAACTTTAGTAGAGACGGGGTTCCACCATGTTGGCCAGGCTGGTCTTGAACTCCTGAGCTCAGGTGATCCGCCTGCCTTGACCTCCCAAAGTGCTGAGAATACAAGCATAAGCCACCATGCCCGGCCTTTTTTTGTTTTTTTTTTTGAGATGGAGTTTCGCTCTTGTCACCCAGGCTGGAATGCAATGGCGTGATCTTGGCTCACTGCAACCTCTACTTCCCAGGTTCATGAGTAGCTGGGATTATAGGCCCCTGCCACCACATCTAGCTAATTTTTGTATTTTTAGTAGAGACAGGGTTTCACCATGTTGGCCAGGCTGGTCTCGAACTCCTGACCTCAGGTGATAGTTTTACAGGTTAACTTAATTTTTAAAACAAGCTTATTAGGCCTTATTGTTGTTCCTTTTTGCAAGCATGAATGGAGATAAAGAAAAATATGTGATTTTTTTCTTTATTTTTTTTACACCTCGGCCTCCTAAAGTGCTGGGATTACAGGCTGAGCCACTGAGCCCGGCCAAGGCCTCTTACTGAAACTAACTACGTTAGAGGACCTGGGATAAGCCCCAGAAATATGCTTCCATGGTCAAGGGTTGCTGTAAAATTGTAAAAGTAAGACATTTAACTACAGTTGGTTAAGATGTCTGTTCATTCACTCACTCCTAGAGTTTCTCCTGGCCACCCCTGGCTCTTTTTTCTTTTCACAGAGGATTGGAGGTTAGGAAACTGTCTCTACAACACTTGAGGTTGGGATAATTTTGCATCAATTACATATTTTCTTTTCAGACATTTTAGATGAACCATTTCTAATCATTAGGTGGAAGATTTAAACATACATGTCAACTTGGATTTTTCTTTAGGGTTACACGTACAAGATGGTCTGTCCATTGTAAAACTGTTCAAGCTTTGTATCAATGGTGCAATAACAATTTGAGGATTCGAAGATACATATTTTGGCGATTCAGAAGAAAAATTTATATATAAATGACATTAAAACATTTATTCAAAAAGTTGATAAAGCTTGAATGTGCATTTTTTGTAGGTACATACATGATATAGTTTGAATGGCTGTCCCCATCCAAATTTCATGTTGAATTGTAATCCCCCATGTTGGAGGTTGGGCCTGGTGGGAGTTGGGTCACGGGCGCGGATCCCTCAAGAATGGCTTGGGCCATCCTCTTAGTGATACATGAGTTCTCTTGAGTTCATACAAGACCTGGTCATTTAAAAGTGTGTGGCACTGCACCGTCCCCCACCCCACAATTCTTTCTCTTGATCCTACTCCCACCCTGTGAGATGCCTGCTCCCTGTCTGCCTTCTGCCATGATTATAAGCTTCCGAAGACTTCTCAGAAGCAGATGCCTGCATTATGCTTCCTATACAGCCTGCAGAACTGTGAGCCAATTAAATCTCTTCTTATAAATTACCAAGTCTCAGATATTTCTTTATACCAACACAAAACAGTTTAATGCAGTACACATTTAGTTTTATTGTTAACAAAGCAACTAGTGCATTTTTAAAGTTCAAAACTGAGTATTATCTTTCCTTTCTATAAACAAAAAGAAAATTTAAAATAAACATGAACACTGGCCAGGGCAATCAGGGAAGAAAAAGAAATAAAGGGCATTTTGTTAGTAAAATAAATAAATAAATAAATAAACACGAACGAAATTATAATAAAGAATGACAATTCTAAATAATATCTTGTAAGTTCTTGTGATTCTCACATTGAGTGGCAGGGCTCAAGTCATCAGGAGAGAATTTATTTAAAAAGCGTCGGGCCGGGCGCGGTGGCTCACGCCTGTAATCCCAGCACTTTGGGAGGCCGAG
>NW_016107618.1:562146-565726 GCF_001604975.1 Cebus imitator
TGAGACAGGAGAATTGCTTGAACCTGGGAGGCGGAGGCTGTAGTGAGCCGAGATCACACCACTACACTCCAGCCTGGACGACAGAGCTAGATTTTGTCATAAATAAAATAAAATGAAATAAAATAAAATAAAATGTTTGTTACCGAGTAGACCAAATGGCCTTAAGCCATTTGGAAACTGATCTCGGCTCAAGGCAACCTCTGCCTCCTAGGCTCAAGCGATTCTCCTGCCTCAGCCTCCAGAGCAGATGGGATTACAGGCATGTGCCACTGCCACCTGGCTAATTTTTGTATTTTTAGTAGAAACGGGGTTTCACTATGTTGACCAGGCTGGTCTTGAACTCCTGACCTCAAATGATTCGCCCACCTCGGCCTCCCAAAGTGTTGGGATTACAGGTGTGAGCCACCGTGCCTGGCTTCTTTTTCTATTTTAATAAATTTTTTTTTCTTTTGAGACAGGGTCTTGCTCTGTTGCCCAGGCTGGAATGCAGTGGCATGATCATGGCTCACTGCAGCCTCCACTTCCCGGCTCAGGTGATTCTCCCATCTCAGCCTTCTGAGTAGCTGTGATTACAGGTAAATGCCACCACACTGGCTAATTTTTGTACTTTTTGTAGAGATGGGTTTTGCCATGTTCCCCAGGCTGGTCTCAAACTCCTGAGCCAAGCGATCCGCCCACCTCAACCTCCCAAAGTAGTGGGATTATAGGTGTGAGCCACCATGCCCAGCCTTTCATCCTCTACTTTCTGGTATTCACATTTAACAATATTTATTTTGCAATGGCATGCAAAAAGAAGAAAAAATAAATAAAATAAAATATTTATTTATCGGAGGTGGGGCTCGGTGGCTCATGCCTGTAATCCCAATACTTGGGGATGCTGAGGTGGGCAGATCACTTGAGGTCAAGAGTTCCACCAACCTGGCCAACATGGCAAAATCCTGACTCTACTAAAAATTAAAAAAAAATTATTTATGGGGAGTCGTCTTGCTATGTTGCCTGGACTGGAGAGCACTGGTGATTCACAGATGTGATCTAACTACTGATAGCACTTTTGACCTGTTCTGTTTCTGACTGAGGCTGGTTCACTCCTCGTTAGCTATCCTGGTGGTCCCCCACTCCAATGATGCTGAACTTAGTGCAGATACCTTATGGATATAGCACACCACAGCCCAGAACTCCTGGGCTCAAGGGATCCTCCTGCCTCAGCCTCTTGAGTAGCTAAGACTACAGGTGTGTCTCCACCGCCCGGCTGGTTTTCATATTTTAATCATGGTCCTCCTATGACCCTTTTACCTTCCATATTAATTGGCTTCTTGTCCTGGCTTAAAATTTCTCTCTCTCTGTCTCTTGCTTAGTAGTCAGTGTCACCAGCAGATATGGAAAGTCTGCTCAGACTTAATGTGGCATACAAGAAGGGAAGCAGGAAAAGCAGGATACAGAAGTAGAGGCTTTTATTTTTAGTAGAGGGAATTAGTGGGCATCTACTAGTGAAGGGAGCGTCTGGAGAGTGGGAGATAAGGAACATTGTCAGATGCACCCAAGCCCTTTGGCAGTGCCCAGCATGTTAGGTGGAATGTAAAGGCCAAACACACCTGGCATGGTGGCTTATGCCTGCAGTTTGGGAGGCTAAGGTGGGAAGATCACTTGAGCCCAGGAGTTCAGGACCAGCCTGGACAACATGGCAAAACCCTGTCTCTACAAAAAATGCAAAGGTTAGCTGGGTTTAGTGGCAGGCACCTGTGGTCCCAGCTACTTGGGAGGCTGAGGTGAGAGGATCACCAAAGGAAGGGAAGCTGAGGGTGCAGTGAGCCGTGACTGCACCACTGCACTGCAGTCTGGGTGACAGACCTTGTTTCAAGAATAAAAAAGGGCCAGGTGCAGTGGCTAATGCCTGTAATCCTAGCACTTTGGGAGGCCGAGATGGGTGGACCACCTGAGGTCAGAAGTTCAAGACCTGACCAACATAGAGAAACTTCGTTTCTACTAAAAATACAAAATTAGCTGGGCATGGTGGTGCATGCCTGTAATCCTAGCTATGCGGGAGGCTGAAGCAGGAGAATCACTTGAACCTGGGGGTGGAGACTGCAGTGAGCCGAGATCACACCATTACACTCCAGCCTGGGCAACAAGAGTGAAACTCTGTCTTAAAAAAGGCCGAACAAGTGAATCAATAAAAGGTGACAGCAGCCTCCAATGAATTTGGCAGAATAGAACAAAAGGCAAAACAGAGAGTAATAATTTTCGTTCTGTATGTTTTGACATGAACAGTTGGAGCAGGACTGCTCTATATGTGTCAAAAAAGCATTTTAGGCTGGGTGTCATGCTTCATACCTGTAATCTCAGTACTTTGGGAGGATGAGGCAGGAAGATCTTTTGAAGCCATGAGTTTGACTACCAGCCTGGGCAATGTGGCAAGATCCTGTCTCTAAAGTAAATAAGCAAGTAAGTAAGTAAATAAATAAATAAATAAAAATTAGCAGCCAGGCATGGTACCTCACACCTGTAATCCCAGCACTTTGGGAGGCTGAGGCGGGTGGATTGGGAGGTCAGGAGATCAAGACCATCCTGGCTAACACGGTGAAACCCCGTCTTTATAAAAAATTTAAAAAAATTCAGCAGGATGGTGGCCATGGAAGTCAGAATCCGCTAAGGAGTAACAACTCACCTGCTGGGAAAAAATTAAAAATTAAAAAATTAAAAAAATAGAAATAAAAAATATTAGCTGGGCATGATGACCTGTAATCTCAGCCACTCTGGAGGGTAAAGTCAGTGCACCCCAGTATGGGCAACAGAGATAGATAGAGATAGATCCAATCTCCAAAAAAAAAAAAGAAAAGAAAAGAAAAAGAAAATGAAAACAGCATTTTAATAATATGCTGTACTAGTGGTTAAGAAAGAGTACAGGCTCTGGAAATGGATTCAATATCCAACCCTGCCACCTACTGTATAACTTTGAACAAGTGACTTAACCTGTCTTAGCTTCAGCATCAACTATAAAATGGTGATAATACTTAAAAGATGAATAAACACAAGAAAACCTAGCAGTATATAAACAGAGGTTAATATTATTTTTATTATTGCCATTATTATTTACTATTATTAAAATAATGGTACTTGTAGTAGTTAGCTGACAAACAGGAGAAACCCCCAGAAAAGAAAGCAAATAAATCATGGGACAACAAGCCTTTTGGTTCTTCTTCTTTTTTTTTTTAGAATGATCTGAAAGTGAATGCTAAGAAATATTTCTATTAACTCATTTTAACTTAGAAGCACGGAAGAGTCAGGGTTAAATGCCTTTATTTATTTACTTATTTATTTTTATTTTTTTGAGATGGAGTCTCGCTCTGTTGCTCAGGCTATAGTGCAGTGGCATGATCTTGGCTCACTGCAACCTCCACCTCCTGGGTTCAGGCGATTCTCCTGCCTCAGCCTCCCGAGCAGCTGGGATTACAGGTGCACAGCACCATGCCCAGCTAATTTTTGCATTTTTAGTAGAGACGGGGTTTCACCATGTTGGTCAGGCTGGTCTCAAACTCCTGACCTTGTGATCTGCTCGCCTTGGCCTCCCAAAGTGTTGGGA
>NW_016107618.1:567866-569393 GCF_001604975.1 Cebus imitator
CTGGGTAACATGAGTGAAACTCCGTCTCAAAAAAATAAATAAATAAATAAATAAAATATATCAAGAACTGGCTGGGTGCGGTGGCTCATGCCTATAATCCCAGCACTTTGGGAGGCCGAGGTGGGCAGATCATCTGAGGTCGGGAGTTTGAGACCAGCCTGACCAACATGGAGAAACCCCATCTATACTAAAAATACAAAATTAGCCAGGTATGGTGGCACATGTTTGTAATTCCACCTACTCTGGAGGCTGAGGCAGGAGAAGTGCTTGAACCCGGGAGGTGAAGGTTGCAGTGAGCCGAGATTGCGCCATTGTACTTCAGTCTGGGCAACAAGAGAGAAACTCTTGTCTCAAAACAAAAAATTATATATACACACACACATATATATATCAAGAACTGAAATTATGAAATGATTTTAAGTACTTATTTTACTAGAAAACATTACAGGGTAAAGGTATAGATGCAACTCATGAGGATTTAACTTCCTTCTATATTCAAAAGTTTATACTTTCTGCTTATTTATCTGATTGCATTCGATGGTATAAATTTCTATTATTTTTTTGCATGCTACAAATTTCATCCTCAAAATCACTTCATTGCATTCTGGAAACTTAATCCATGCACCCCAGATTATTTTGAGTTTGGTCATTCTCTCTAAAGCAGCCCTCTTATAATTTATTTAATATACGATGTACAATACGATATACACTGTTTAAAAGATTCTGATTTATAAACGAAAATAAATGAAAAAAATAATAAAAGATTTTGATTTATAAAAGGCAAAAGGACACCTAAAATAAAAAGTGAGTTTGGGGGACTGGATTACTTTGCAGACCCAGAGCATGGGAGAGGTATGAATAATCTTTGTATGGAGGGTTGGATACAGTAGTTCACAAATAATATAGGTTAACATCAGAATATTGCTGTTGGATAGTTGTCCAGAACTACTCCTTCTTTAAGGAGAGGCAAAGAAGAAATTTTTCTGGCTTTTCCTGTAAAGTCTACCTAGTAGTTGGTAACCAGGGAATCTGCTGATCTAAGATGACAGAATCTGTTTAAAGATTGTGTCAATCACTCAAAATTCACTACTGAGTGAATGCCCTTGTGGCAGCCAGCTTCCAACATGGCCCTCAATGATCCTCATCTCCTAGTATAAATGTCCTTGTGTAGTACTCTCCCACACTGAATTAGGATCAATCTATGTGATCAATAGCATACAGCAATAGAGATGTTATGTGACTCCCCTGGTTAGGTCAGAAAAGGCAGCATAGCCTGCACCATATTCTCTTGGACTTGGAATGTTATAAGGGAAAATTACCTCATTTAATCAAACGTAACTCAGCACTTCCAAAGATTTGCCTGAGAACGTGAAGTTGCAGGTTGGGAAAGAGAAATGACTTCCTAGCCACCACTCAGAATTTTGTTTTCTCTTCTGTTCCTCATGTTGATTGTCACTGCCACCCCCATACTGAGCCCTAAAGGGTCCTTCTCCCATCTAACATTCTTTTTTTTTTTTAAAATTTATT
>NW_016107618.1:571213-572374 GCF_001604975.1 Cebus imitator
TTTAGTTGAGACGGGGTTTCACCATGTTGACCAGGATGGTCTCGATCTCTTGACCTTGTGATCCACCCGCCTCGGCCTCCCAAAGTGCTGGGATTACAGGCTTGAGCCACCGCGCCCGGCCCCATCTAACATTCTGATATAAAAACAGGGAAACCTCTTCCTTTGGTTAGTCTATCATAGTGAAGGCAGAATGAAATTTTATTTATTTATTTTTGAGACAGAATCTTACTCTGTCATTCAGGCTGCAATGAGGTGATGTGAGCAAAGCTTACTGCAACCTCAAACTCCTGGACTTATGTGATCCTTCTGCCTCCGCCCCCTCGGTAGCTGGGACTACAGATACACACCACCGCACCTGGCTAACTTATTATTATTTTTTGTAGAGATGGGGTCTCGAACTATGTGATCCTCCTGCCTAGGCTGGTCTCAAACTTCTGGGCTCAGGTGATCCTCCCACCTTGGTCTCCCAAAGTGCTGGGATTACAGATTTGAGCCACTGCACCCAGCCAAGGATAAAATAATTTTAAAAAAACAAGTTTCCTATATATTGAAAAAAACAAAGGGAGAAATAACACAGAGAAAAGATGCATGAAAGCATTAGGTCTTATACACATATTATATAATTCTATTTATATTTAGTATATAAATATATGTATATGTACATACATGCACAGAAAAAGGTCTGGAAGCTTAAAGGCTAAATTTTCATTTATGGTTATCTGTGGAAAAGTAGAGGTAGGGGATGGCTGGGTAAGTGTGAAGGGTTAAGTGAGGAATGGGAAGAGAAATGGAGAGGAAAGGGAACTTGGATTTTAAAAAGTTTATTTTAAATTATTTGAAAATTGATGAGAATGTATGAATGAATCACTTGTGTAATGAAAAAATAAAATATAAAATAACATTAAAAAACCAAAGCAAAAGCAATCCAGTTACAACACAGAGATCTACTATTCCATGACCATTAGCTTGCTACTAGGACTACTGGCCACACTAGACTTTTCCTTCTGACCTCTGTTCTTTAGAATGCTTTGCTGTAAACCAGGGGTGTCCAATCTTTTGGCTTCCCAGGGCCACACTGGAAGAATTATTATCTTGGGCCACACATTAAACACACTAACACTAACAATAGCTGATGAGCTAAAAAAAAAAAGATCACACACA
>NW_016107618.1:572792-576989 GCF_001604975.1 Cebus imitator
CTGCATTCAAAGCCATCCAGGACCACATGCAACCTGCAGGCCCTGGGTTGGACAAGCTTGCTGTAAAATTTCTGAGCTCGTTACTCGGCCAGCCTCCGTAAGGGATGTGTCTAAGAACCACAGCTAAAGAGCTGCCTGAGAGACATCAGGCTAGGCACCTGCCAGGCCAATACGAAGGAAGCAGGTTGCTCTCTCTGCTATTGTTTCAGTCAGCTATCACAACACTAATTCTGGGAACCAACTACTCCAAAACACTATTACTGCAAAACACGGCTTGAAACAACAATTCTTTATTCTTTTGGTTACTGACTCCAAGGTGGGAGTGGCTTCAGACCTGCTTTATATTTCTTGGACCAGGGAACTAGCCAGGTATGTTCTTTACATTGTGAAAAACAAGAGTGCCAGAGAGGGAAGGAGAAACATGAAATACCTCTTGAGGCCAGTCTCAGAACTGTCACACTGTCACTGTTGCCTGTCTTTTTTGGCCAAAAGCAAATGGAATGATCTAAGCCCAACATGAATAGGGTGGAGAAACATGCTATCTCTAATGAGAGGAACTACAAAGGCATATTTCAAAGGGCATGCACGTGTGGAGTAGTGAAAAATTGGGAACAATAATGCTATCTACCACTGTTACCCACCTGGGACTTTCCGGCTTACTGACAATTGTCAGTGGGAAAGAATTTCTTTTCAACGTATCTGACAACAGAAATTATATGACTTGGCAGGTGGTATCTGTTCATAAGAAAGGGAATCAGGCTTTGTCTTTGCCTGCACCTTAGTATGCTATGCTATGGACATGCAATATCATCAATTATTAATTAATTCCTTACAAATATCAAAGTGGCAATGGTTCCCATAAGGGGTAAGTTATTTTACAAGAAATGAGATAAAAAGACTCCCTTAGAAAGGGTGCTATGTTTGCAGTTTTCTGTTTATTGTGTATTAAAGATTTGAATGTTACCAACGTTTTATAAATTCTTTAGTTCAAAAGGGTCAATAGTCTCATGATTTAGAACTCAGGAGTCCACACAACTTTGTCATGAGTTAAAGAGGATCTTTGATTACCCATTATGCTCTTCAGGTTTCCCTGTGTTCAAGGGTAAAAATTTCTTAAGAATAGGAGTTCCTCAGAGTTTTTGTTTGTTTGTTTGTTTCTGAGGCGAGTCTGTCTCCCAGGCTGGAGTGCAGTGTCGCAATCTCGGCTCACTGCAACCTCCTCCTCCCGGTTTCAAGCGATTTTCCTGTCTCTCGAATAGCTGGGACTACAGGCATGTGCCACCACACCAGGCGAATTTTTGTATTTTTAGTAGACAGGGGGTTTCACGCTGTTAGGCAGGGTGGTCTCGAACTCCTGACCTCAGGCAATTCCCCACTGCATTCCCCCCACTCCCAGCATCGGCCTTCCAAAGTGCTGGGATTACAGGCGTGAACCACCGCGCCCCGCCCAGAGTTGCTTTTTAAGATAGGAAAGGAAGACTCACTCTCAAGAAAAGAGGCAACAACAGTATTAAGACAAGAAAAAGATCATTACATTACTAGGCTCTTCAGGGATTTAAATCTGGAGCCTCTTGCAGCTTTCTGACATTTGAGCGTTACTCTAGGATGATTTCCACAGTTCCTACGTCCCTTTCAAGCTACCTCTTATATTCCTCGGGGTTTCTTCTTTGCTCAAGACCAATTGTGAAGCCGTAAAAAAGAGTAACGCTGGAGCCAAGAAATGAGCTGGTGAATACCGCGCCAGGTGCCAGGTCCATTGCGGCGAGGCGGCAGGAGCCCGAGAGGGGAGCAAAATCAGCCCCGCGGCACCGGGACAGGCAGTGCTCTTTGTTAAAGAAACAAATACAAGAAAACGCCGCGGCTGGGAATGGTGGTGGCGGAATAGACTGAGGCGTCCGTATGCATAACTGTGCCTAAGGAAGCCCATTAAAGAGACGCTTCAACGCAGGGCAACCCAGGGCACCATGTCATTGGCTTTTGTGCACTTGAAGGCGCGTGAGACTGCCCTGCTCGAAGACTCCCCTTTGTGTGAAAGTGTGGAAACCAGAAGCGTGCAGCTCCTGCTGGGTTTTCGTTTTCGAATTCGTAGGCACTTGGACCAAAACACTCTCATTCTCGCACCAACAACACTCAGACTTGAGTTACTTCTCCGTTGCTGACCGAGCGAGGAGCGACAAAGGCTTGGTGCGGGTGCCCGCAGTTCTCCGGGCAGCGCCAAAGGGCCGCCTGCAGCGCTCCGCAGCTGCGCGCTGGGCCCAGCCGCCCGACCGCCAGCAAACGCCGGCACCAACCGCCGCGCCGCCGGGCTGTTGGGCGGGTGGTAATTTCTGGGAATGGGGCGGGGTCGCGGGTGTACTACGCCCGGCGACTGCGAGCGGGGAGGAGGAGCGGGCTGCGCCGAGGGGCGCGAGGCTGGCGGGGCGGTGCGCCACGTGCGTCACCGGCCGGGGCGGGGCGGGCGTCGCGCTCCTGCCGCCCGCACCCCCACCTTTCTCTCAGCCGAGGCTGAGAAGTGGGGACGGGAAGGACCGGGCTAGGAGTTTTTGCAAAACCTCGCCCCCTTGTAACTGTCAGACTGCTCAAGTGTGGGGCCGTCTCCGGAGAAGGGTGGGAGTCCTGAGTTGGGGATGCGGTGACGGCGGGGCCCGCGGGGGCCCTGGGGGGCGAGGGTGTGTGCGTGCGGTCCTGGCCGGCTGGGGGAAGCGGGCGGGCGCTGCAGGTGCACGCGCGGCCCCGTTGTACTCACACGCCTGCCCCGTGCGGCGGAGCCCCCTGCACCAATCCCGGGCTGGAGTGGAGAGCGGGATGGGGGAGCCCTGGGATGGGGAGCCCCGGGCAGGGAGCCGGACAAGTGACGAGCGTCTTTACCTGGGAAGGCGGGTTTGGGAGAAGTTGGGCGCAGAGAGGAGGGCGGGATTCAAGAGAGCAGAAGAGGCAGGTTCGGTGGGCTGGTGGGGGCCCGAGGGCGGCGGGGCCCCGCGGGGTATAAATAGCTGGCCTGCGTTTGACAGGCGCTGCGGTGACTGGCGGTGCCGCTCCGGCCCCCCCCGTCGCGTGGGGAGGGGAGGAGCGCTCAGAGCAGGCGGGGAGGGGGAGGCGGGCTCCAGTGTCCTGGTGGTGGCGGCTGGAGGCCGAGGGGGAGGAGCCGAGGCGGGGGGTGGAGGGAGGGGGCCGGGAGCGGGGCGGGGGCCACCATTGCTCCCCGCGCCGAGCTCTGTGTCGCCGCCGTAGCCTTGGCGGTTGGGGGTCGGTGGGGCGGCGCGGGCGGGGGGGGCGCTGCGCGGGGCGGCGCGCCTCTGTTTTGTCTCTTCCTCTGCCTGTGGAGCGGCTCTGGCTGCTGGGGAGGCCCCGGCTCCCTCCGGACGCCCGGCCAACGGCGGTGGCGGCGGCTAGTCCGCGGCCCTGCTGAGAGGGAAAGGGACGCCGCGGTCTTCCTGGGCGACGCAGAGAGCAGGTAAGAGCGCGGGCAGCCGAGGCTGGTGAGAGGGAGCGCGGAGGGCGCGGCGATAAAAGCCTAGGTGTCCCGAGTGCCGCCGCCTCCCTCCGCGCCCCCGCCCCGCGCTGGTGTTGTTTGCTTCGGGGTTTGCGGAGGGGTTTTCCGGCGGCTGTGGCGGTGACACCGGCCGGGCGCTGGGGGAAGGGGACTGAGTGTCCCCGGGCAACGGTCGCAGAGCGGGACTTGGAGAAAGGGGAAGGCGCGCTGCGCGCCTGCTCGCGGGGAGCGCGGGGCGCGGGGCAGGGCTGAGGGAAGAGGTTATGGACCCCGGCGGGGGGATGGGCCGAGCGCAGCTGGTCTCGCCGTGTTTACATCTCTGCGCGAGTCACCTCTTCCGAGAAGCGGACTAAACTGACCCGCCTCATCCCGCGGGGAGGCCAGGGCGGGGGTCCGGCTCCGGAGGAAGCGCGTCCTGGGAGGGTCTGTGTAGGGCGGGAGTCTGCGGCGGGCGCTGGGGCTGAGCGGCGAGCTCTGGGCGGGACCTGGGAGGCTCCGGCCGCTCCGGGTGGCGGGGTGGGGGCCGGACACCAGTTTCCTTCCCTGTCTTGCCTGATCGCGGCTGCTTACCTTTCCTTCCCGGCGCTGCTCGCTTGCACGACAGGTTGTACTCGCCGTTCTTTTATTCTGCCTCTCCACGCCGGCACCCTGCTGCCACCTCCCCCTATTCCCAGGGGGTAGGGAGGTTTGGCTCGGATCAGAAT
>NW_016107618.1:577054-579177 GCF_001604975.1 Cebus imitator
AAAACGAGCTTGCAACATGCACGTCCAGTGACCGCCTTCTGGATCCTGGCGAAGCTGGCCCTCAGGGACCTCGAGACGGGATGGTCTAGTGGCTTCGGAGGAGGACGGGGAGGGCTCTGCCAGGGCTAGATGCTGTCTGTACCCCAGCAGCTTTGTGAGCAGGGCAGCTGAACCTTCTCTCTTGTTCCGTTTGGGCATTTTTATTCTATGTTAATAAAGGACCGAAAAAAGATTCCATAACACCAATAATAATCCAGATCGCACAGTTTCTAATGTTTTTCCTCTGCCAGCATCCTGGATGGACTCTTTCTACGAGCCAGATTCAATGCAGAATAGCCTTTAAGTTCTTAGGACTTAATTAAATGAGGAAGAGGGGGACATGTCATTGTAAAACTTAAAAAATTCCCCACTTTCTTATGTTCATGAACATTTACTTCAGCTTACTGGTTTAAGTTTTAATCCGGTGATGAGAGAACAGTAATCGTGTGTTTGGTAATCAGATTTGCTTTCCTTTTTATCTGTGATTCTCTATCTAGAAGTAAATTATGCACTTTATTTAGTGCCAGAATCACAGAAGTGTGTATGCTTTACTAAGAAAGGATTGGATATTTGTGTTTCAGAGTTTCTTCAAAAGGTAGAATGACTTATATAAGACTGGAAACCATTAAATTACATTTAAGGAAATTTAAGAATAATAAAACTTTATAGAGCATAACAGTTTACAGAGTACATTCATGTAAATATTATTGAGACAATATCTAGTAAACATATGAAATAGAAAATTGAAATATCCTGGGCATTTGAAATTTGAATATTTATGTCAACCTATTTTTAAGTTAATGATTTAACTCATTGGATTAATCATTGCCCCTCATTTCAGACATAAATACTCATTTATAATATAATCAGCTTGAATATGATTGGGAAGAATTTGTAACTTTGAGATTTTTGTTTTCTTTTTTTTTTGTTCTCTTTTATTCTGCACTTATTGGTAAGATATTTGCAAACTTTGGGATTTTTCTATCCTAAGTAAACAGGATAGAAAATAGTACCCGTGGCCTGTAGGATCTGCTAATGTTAATGCCTTTACTTGCTCACGTTGTATACTATTTTTGGAGAGGGTAACAGCTTCACTCTGATATAACTCACATACTGTTCAGTTCGGTTTGAAGTGTACAATTTGGTGGGTTTATTAATTTATTTTAAAAATTACTCCATTTTGCAGATGACCAAATCTGGTTTTTAGTACAGTTGTCCATCAGTATCTCTTGGGGAATGGTTCTAGGGCCTTCCTCAGATACCAGAATCTATAGATGTTCAGGTCTCTAAAATAAAATGGCATAGTTGCTGGGTGCAGTGGCTTGTGCCTGTAATCCCAGTTACTCAGGAGGCTGAGGTGGGAGGATCTCTTGAGGCCAGAGTTTAGACACCAGCCTGGGCGACAGAGCAAAATCTAGTCTCTTAGGAAAAATGAAGAAATAAAAATCGTGTAGTATTTGTATATAAACTATGTATATCCTCTTGTATGCTTTAAATCATCTCCAGATATACTACCTAATGCAATGTGCATGCTATGTAAATCATGCTGCGTATCGTTTAGGGAATAATGACCAGGAAAAAAGTTTGTAGATACTCATTTACAGACATAATTTTTTTTTTTTTTTTGAGTAGTTTCTGCACCTCATTGGTTGAATCCATGGATTCAAAAGTCATGGATATGGAGGGCCAAATGTATATTCAAAGTTGTGCACACATCACTGTAATCAATTTTAGAGCATTTTAATCATCCCCATACCTGGTTGATCCTGCCAGTAGCATAAAAAAAAAAAAAAGAAAAAAAAAATCATCGCCAAAAAGAGCTCCATATCCATTAGCAGTCACTCTTCATTTTCCCTCATCACTCCCAGTCCTATGCAACCACTGATCGACTTTCTGTCTTTATAGATTTGACTATTCCAGACATTTTATGTAAGTGAAACCATATATGTGGTCTTTTGTGACTAGCTTCTTTCACTTGGCATAGTGCTTTTGAAGTATGTCAATGTTGTAATATGTGTCAGTACTTCATTTTTTTTCTTTTTTTTAATTTAATCTATTTTATTTTATTTTATTTTTTTTTTTTT
>NW_016107618.1:579889-582283 GCF_001604975.1 Cebus imitator
AAAAAAAAAAAAAAGAATGAAAACGAAATTAGCTTTTGACTTAACTGATACCAAAAAATTTGAGTATATAATTCAATAATTTTTAACACATATATAGAGTTATGAAACTGTCAGGTTGAACTAGTTTTAGAACATTTTCATTGCCTCCAAAATTCCCTTAGCCTGTTTGCAGATAACCCTCATTCCCAGCTTCAGCCTCAGGCAATCACTGATTTGTTTTGTCTTCATATGTTTGCTTTTTCTGGCTATTTTGTATAAATGGAGTCATACAATGTGTAGTCTTTGTATTTGGCTTTTTTCACTTAACATAATGTTTTTGGGATTCATTCATAGTGTAGTGCATATCCTTTTTTTGTTCCTTTATATTTTAGAATATTATTTCTTTGTATGGGTATACGATAATCCCCTCTGCCCTTATCTGTGCAGGATACATTCCAAGACCCCCAGTGGATGCCTGAAATCTCAGGTAGTATTGAACACTACATTTTTTTCTTTTTCTTTTTTTATTTGTTTTTATTTTTTAGAAAGCCTCAAGGCTAAGGGTTACAGTGGCCCGAACTAGCTGAACACTATATTTTTTTCTATATACCTATGATAAAGGTGCATACCTATGATAAAGTTTAATTTGTTAAAGGGGTATAATAATAGATTAAAAACAATAATACAATAGAATAGTTAAAACAATGTGCAAATATATTACCAATAAGTGCAGAGTAGTTAGAACAATATGCTATTCACAGTTCGTGGTTTTTTTTTTTTTTGCTAGTCGATATTAGCAAACTCAACATAAAGTTTTTTTTTCCTTATTAAATTGAGAACTTTCACTTTTTCACTTGAATTATTTTGCAGCTTCTCTTTGGCATATCCAAATTGTCATCCTCATTAATCTTGAGCTTTTGAGCCATTATTAAGTAAAATAAGGGTTACCTGAACACCAGCACTATGGTACCAGTTGATCTGATAACTTGAGATGGCCACTAAATGACTAACGAGCAGGTAGTGTAGACAGTGTGAATACAGTGGATAAAGGGATGATTCATCTCTGAGGCAGAGTGGCATGGTGTGAGGTTTCATCATGCTACTCAGAATGGCACTCATTTTAAAACATAGATTGTTTCTTCTGAAATTTTCCATTTAACATTTTCAGACCATGTTTGACTGTGGGTAACTGAAACTGGAAAGTAAAGCTGTAGGTAAGGGGGGATTACTGTAACACACTTCAACTGTTGGCCAGTATATAGGTGTTTCGATTATTTTCAGTTTTTGGCTATTTTGAATAATACTCCTTAAACATTTGAGTACAAGTCTTTATGTGGACATATGGTTTTGTTTCTCTTGGTTAGATATCTAGGAGTAGAATTACAGCATCGTATGTTTAGCTTTTTAGGACACTGCCAGACTGTTGCCCAAAGTGGCCGTAACATGTTATATTCCTAACAGCAATGTATGAGAGTTCCAGTTTTCTTCACATCTTTGTCAACACTTATTATTGTTTGTCTTTTTTTATTATAGCTGTTCTAATGGATATGGATTTGTTTGTTTTTGAGTCACTCTGCCACCCAGGCTGGAGTACAGTGGTGCAATCTCAGCTCACTGCAACCTCTGCCTCCTAGGTTCAAGTAATTCTCATGCCTCAGCCTTCTGAGTAGCTGGGATTACAGGTGTGCATAACCATGTCCAGCTTAGTTTTTGTATTTTTAGTAGAGATGGGGTTTCACCATGTTGCCCAGGCTGGTCTCCAACTCCTGAGCTCAGTCCTCCTGCCTTCGCCTCCCAAAGTGCTAGGATTACAGGCATGAGCCACCGTGCCTGGCCTGAATTTGTTAATTCATTGTTTTTTTTTTTTTTTTTTTTTTTTTTTTTTTTTTTATGCTGTTTAGTGGTGTCATTGTGGTTTTTTTTTTAATTTTCCTTATGACTCATAGTGTTGCATCTTTTCATAGATCTTTTTTTCTTAACTCATTTATGCCTGAAGTTGCACATTTTTTTGTGTGACAAATCAGACGTTGGTGATGACCTTGAGCGGTAGGATATTAATAACTTCCACAAGCTTAGCATTCCAATAATGGAACACTTGGCATAAATGGGCTAAAGACAGAGTCTTGCTCTGTTGCCCAGGCTGGAGTGCAGTGGTGTGACCAGAGCTCATTGTAGCCTTGATCTCTCTGGCTCAAGCAGTCACCCTACCTCAGCCTCCTGAGTAGCTGGGAATGGGGAATGCAGGTGCATACCACCATGCCTGGTTAATTTTTTATTTATTTATTTTTTATTTATTTATTTATTTTTTTTTTTGAGACAGAGTTTCGCTTTTGTTACCCAGGCTGGAGTGCAATGGCGCGATCTCGGCTCACTGCAACCTCCGCCTCCTGGGTTCAGGCAATTCTCCTGTCTCAG
>NW_016107618.1:582478-586146 GCF_001604975.1 Cebus imitator
CGTGATCCACCCGCCTCGGCCTCCCAAAGTGCTGGGATTACAGGCGTGAGCCACCGCGCCCGGCCTAATTTTTTATTTTTATATTTTGTAGAGATGGGGGTCTCAGTCAAGGGTTGTCCAGGCTACATTTTAACTCCTGGGCTCAAGTGATCCTTCCCCATTGGCCTACTAAAGTGCTGGGATTAAAGCCTGCGCCGCCATGTCTGACTCATCCTTTTTGATGACATAGCTATTCAGATCTTTTGCTCCTTTTAAAATTGGGTTGTTTGGGCTGGGTGTGGTGGCTCATGCCTGTAATCTCAGCACTTTGGGAGGCCAAGGCGGGTGGATCACCTGAGGTCAGGAGTTTGAGGCCAGCCTGACCAGTAATGGAGAAACCCCATCTCTACTAAAAATACAAAAATAAGCTGGGCATGGTGGTGCATGCGCATAATCCCAGCTACTCAGGAGGCTGAGGCGGGAGAATCGCTTGAACCCCGGAGGCGGAAGTTGCAGTGAGCTGAGATTGCGCCACTGTACTCCAGCCTGGGCGACAGAGCAAGGCTTTGTCTCCAAAAAAATAAAATAACATAGAATAGAATAGGATGAAATAGAATAGCAAGGCTTTGTCTCAAAAAAATAAAATAACATGGAACAGAATAGAATAAAATAGTTGTTTGATATATTGAGTTGTAAGAGGTTTTATAAAAAATATATATTCTGAACCTAAAGTGCAATAGAATATATAAAAATGCATAGAAACGCTCTTCGCTGGAAGTCGCCGCGGTTTCCTGCTTCAACAGTGCTTGGACGGAACCCAGCGCTCGTCCACCACCCGGCCAGCTGCCCAGCCCTCTGTCACCTCCACACCGCGCCCTATGACCGCCCCAAGGCCCTCGCTGGTGCGCTGCGCAGCCACCGTCGCCACCTCCGCTGCCGCCTCTCCTTAGCCGCCGCCATTACGACCACATCTCCTTCGCAAGTGGGCCAGAACTACCACCAGGATTCAGAGGCCGCCATCAACCACCAGATCAACCTAGAGCTCTAGGCCTCCTGTGTTTACCTGTCTGTGTCTTACTATTTTGACCTCGATGATGTGGCTTTGAAGAACTTTGACAAGTACTTTTCTTCAGAAGGAACATGCTGAGAAACTGATGAAGCTGCAGAACCAATGAGATGGCTGCATCTTCCTTCAGGATATCAAGAAAACAGACCATGATGACTGGGAGAGCGGGCTGAATGCCATGTAGTGTGCATTACATTTGGAAAAAAATGTGAATCAGTCACTACTAGAACTGCACAAACTGGGCACTGACAAAAATGACTCCCATTTGTGTGACTTCATTGAGACACATTACCTGAATGAGCGGGTGAAATCCATCAAAGAATTCGGTGACCACGCGACCAACTTGTGCAAGATGGGAGCGCCCCAATCTGGCTTGGCAGAATGTCTCTTTGACAAGCACATCCTGGGAGACCGTGATAATGAAAGCTAAGCCTTAGGCTAATTTCCCCATAGCCACGGTCACCAAGGCAGTGCATGCATATTGGGGTTTCCTTTACCTTTTCTGTAAGTTGTACCAAAACATCCATTTAAGTTCTTTGTACCATTCCTTCGATTAAAGAAATTTGGTACCAAAAAAAAAAAAAAGCATAAATATATATAATAAAAAAAGCTTTTTCACAAATTCAAAAAAAATGTATTCCGGATGTAAGTTCTTTATTATAATAGATATATCATCTGTAAATATTTCTTCACAGTCTGTTGCTGGTCTTTTTATTTCTTAAAAAAACTGGTGATTGAGATCTTTAAAAGTACATTAGTTAATTTTTTTTTTTTAAAGGCTAGTCAATGCAGTAGTGAGAACGGGGGAAAATCTTGATGAACTGTAGTTTCTGATTTTTTCTTTTATAGATCATGCTTTTGTTGTCTTATTGAAGAACTTTCTGCCTAATCCAAGATCTTGAGATTTTTCAGTTTTCTAGAAGTTTTATAGTTTTAGCTCTAACAGATTTTATCATCTATTTTGAATTAATTTCTGTGTATGGTGAGAAGTAAGGTTCTAAATTCATCTTTTACATACAGATTGTTCTGTCAACCTAAATAAAAGACAAGAAAGTCTCTCTGGAAAAAAAAAAACAATTCAGGAATGGGCATTATAATGGGAATATGCATACCATAATAAACTATGTGCATATTCAGGGATGTAAAGGAAGACATACATTTTTAAAGGAAAAGTGAGGAGGATTACATCATTGTTTTAAATCAGTTATCTTTGGCTATAAAGATCAGTGACGAGTGGTGCCAGTCTGAGGTTGGACATTAAGTTACTTGGCAGATGTCCTTGCAGAAGTATTTTTTTGTATAAGATTGTGATTGCCTTTTGCAAGATTGTGGCCTTTATTTTATTTTTTTTGTGATAGTTTTTTTGTTTCTGTTTTTGTTTTTGTTTGATATGGAGTCTCACTCTGTTGCCAGGTTGGAGTGCAGTGGGGTGATCTCAGCTTACTGCAACCTCCACCTCCCGGGTTCAAGCGATTCTCCTGCCTCAGCCTCCCCCAGAGCTGGGACGACAGGCCTCCGCCACCATGCCCGGTAATTTTTGTATTTTCAGTAGAAATGGGGTTTCACCATGTTGGCCAGGCTGGTCTCGATCTCCTGACCTCAAGTGGTCTGCCTGCCGTGACCTCTGAAAGTGCTGGGATTACAGGCATGAGCCACCAGGCCCGGGCAATAGTTGTGTGTTTTTTTTTTTTTAAATCAGGTGTTCATGCATGAGAAACCTCCTTTCATGGCCTTCCTTGGCTCCATTTGTCAGGGCTTTTAGCATAAATGACTCAATTTTAATTCTAGCAGCTTTCACATTTTCCCCTTTCGATCAACATCTTTCTTTGGGCCCAGGCATGGTGACTCATGCCTGTAATCCTAGCACTTTGGGAAGCAGAGGCTGGAGGATTGCTTGAGCCCAGGAGTTTGAGACTCACCTGGGCAACATGGCAAGACCCTGTCTCTAAAAAAACAAAACAAAAAGGAGTTTTCTTTGAAAGCATCACTGACCAATCATCATGTAGTTAGGTTTTACTTATCTTTACATGCCAGAATGGACCTGTTCTGGGTTGTTGGTATGGTCCCATGTTGGAGGGAATGCTTGGCAAACTAGGAGTCAGTGTCAGGACGCTTTCAGTCACATTTGAGCAACAAGAAAAGTTTGGAGGGAGTGATTCTCAGGCTAAGTCCGCTGGGAATCCATTATTAAGATGAGTTTTTATCTGTTCCCTAAATGTTGGCTATCATCTCACGGTATAGGGCCAGCCCAGCATAATTCTACAGAAATGTAACAAATAACATGTACAAAGTTTAAAAAGAAAATACTAAGTAAGATTAATAGTAATATGGTAATACCAGTTTACATAATGGTTTTCAGCCATGAAGCTAGACCTAAAGGCAATCAGTTGAATAAATCAAGTGACCATGGAATACTAGATGAGACCTGTTGTAACCATGTGTTCTGTTTTCTTATTTTGTATATGAGTCTCAACTTTCTCAAAGGAATTTATCCAGGTAAGCCAGGCACAGTGGCTCACTCCTGTAATCTCAGCACTTTGGGAGGCTGAGGCAGGCAGATCACCTGAGGTCAGGAGTTAAGAGACTAGCCTGACCAATATGGTGAAACCTGTCTTTAAAAAAA
>NW_016107618.1:586346-590270 GCF_001604975.1 Cebus imitator
AAAAAAAAAAAAAAAAAAAAAAGGAATTTATCTAGGTACATCACGTAGTATTAGTAATAGCACAGACATTACTTAACCAATAGCTAATACAGAGTAATTTTATCATTTGGTATTCCATAACTGGGTTGAATTAAAGCAGAGTGAATAATTTTATTAAGGATGTTGTCAGAGTCCACCCACTATGTGGACTGAAGGATCTCTTAGATTCTGTCAAGTTACCAGTGGAAGCCACTGATTGTGGAATTTCAGTTGCAACATTATCTTGCCAAGTGAAAGTTACGTGTTAAGAGGGGTAAGAGTCTCCCCTTGTTCAGTTACCTTGGGAAAAGCTGTCTACAATGTGGAACCCTCGACATCACATCCTGGCTTGCAGTTTGAATGTCTCTGGTTAAAAGCATTGGGCAGTTTGGTGAACTTTTCTGTGTGGCTCAGACATTGAGGACCAGACTTATCCCTTAAAATTGATCAAGTTTCATCTTATAGGGCTTCAGGAGCAGAGACATTTCTGTTTTAATAATTCTATGGAAGAAAGTTGGATTGGAGGAACCTAGAAGAATTTGGAATCTAGGCCAGTTTGCAGGTAGATAGATAATAAAGACTCAAATACAATGTTCAGGGCTATAGTCTAATAATAGATACATACAGGTAGCTTTTCTTTCTTTCTTTCTTGCTTTCTTTCTTTTTCTTTTCTTATCTTTTCTTTTCTTTTCTTTTCTTTTCTTTTCTTTTCTTTTCTTTTCTTTTCTTTTCTTTTCTTTTCTTTTCTTTTCGACAGAGTCTCGCTCTGTCACCAGGCGCCAGGCTAGAGTGCAGTGGCGTGATCTTGGCTCACTGCAACTTCCACCTCCCTGGTTCAAGCAATTCTCCTGCCTCAGCTTCCCGAGTAGCTGGGACTACAGGCGCATGCCACCATGCCCAGCTAATTTTTGTATTTTTAGTAGAGATGGAGTTTCACCATGTTGGCCAGAATGGTCTCGACCTCTTGACCTCGTGATCTGCCCGCCTCAGCCTCCCAAAGTGCTGGGATTACAGGCGTGAGCCACCCTGCCAGCCAGGTAGCAAAATGTAACTTTTCTCTTTATGGTCATCCCTCTACCAAAGATAATCAGAATCAGATAAATTTGTTTACAAAATAGTTTTTTTGTCTGATCATTTACATAAGTGCAGCTGTTGGCTACAAAGAAATCTCAGATTTTTAAACCTTTCAAGACCAGGAAGCCAAACCAAAGCAGGCATTAGATTTCACCTATAGCCTTAAGGTTCCTGGACCCGCCAAAAAGTGACAGATTATATTCTCTCGCTGTAAGGATAGGAACTCTTGAACCCAGGCATTCCATGCAGATCCTCAAATATGATATTCCAGTCAAAGTCTTGGTAATATAACTAATGTTTCCAATTGTATCCTGTAATAAGGAGAGCAGATTTTTATTGAATTTATGCAAAAAACCCTATATTATCATAAAAATAAGACTCATGAATAGTTTCTGAATTTTGGAGGGAGGGATCAAGTAGGGAGAAAAAGTAAATGCTTCTGCTTTTGTTGAGAGAAGTATTATCTTACCAAATTACTGCAAACGATTGATACTTTAAGAGAATAAGTTTTCTTTTTTTTTTTGAGACGGAGTTTCGCTCTTGTTACCCAGGCTGGAGTGCAATGGCGCGATCTCAGCTCACCGCAACCTCCGCCTCCCGGGTTCAGGCAATTCTCCTGCCCCAGCCTCCTGAGTCGCTGGGATTACAGGCACGCGCCACCATGCCCAGCTAATTTTTTGTATTTTTAGTAGAGACGGGGTTTCACCATGTTGACCAGGATGGTCTCGATCTCTTGACCTCATGATCCACCCGCCTTGGCCTCCCACAGTGCTGGGATTACAGGCTTGAGCCACCGCGCCCGGCCAGAGAATAAGTTTTCTTAAATCTGGAAAACAAAACATTAAAGAACCAACAATGTTTCAAATAAAAGTCATAAAAACAACATTGATTATTTAATCTCATATTTTGTGTTAATCTTAATTAGTAGTTTCTCTAGCTAATCAATTTCTTCATTAGAATTGTGGAACATATTTAGTCCTTTGAGCTTAAAGTTCTTAGAAATGTATATTTAAGAGTACAAGTCTTTTCCATGAATCTGATTGCAGATATTTTTAAAATTCATTTTTGAGATGGAGTTTCACTTTGTCACCCAGGCTGGAGTTGAATGATGTGATGTCAGCTCACTGTAACCTCCGCCTCCTAGGTTCAAGTGATTCTTGTGTCTCAGCCTTCCAGACAGTTGGGATTACAGGTGCACGCCAGCACACTCAGCTACTTTTTGTATTTTTAGTATTTTTTTCTTTCTCTCGTTCTCCTTTCTTTCTCTTTCTCCCTCCCTCTTTTTCCCTTCTTCCTTTTTTTTGACATAGAGACTCGCTCTGTCTCCACTGAGATCACACCTTACTGCAGGCACAGCTTCACTGTCTCAAATGATCCTTCTACCTCAGCCTCCTGAGTAGCGGAGACTATAGGCACATGCCAGTGTGTCTGGCTAATTTTTGTATGTTTTTAGAAACAGAGTTTCACCATGTTGCCCAGGCTAGTCTTGAACTCCTGGGCTGCAGTGATTTTACTGTTTCTGCCTCCCAAAGTCCTGGGATTACAGGCATGAGCCACTGTGCCTGGCCCACACACAAAATTTATTTAATAAATTCATCCTTCACAAACCTTCCACAACTTAATCAGACCTTCCAGAACATTCTTGGGCCTTTAGCTTTGTCTTATACTTTCTCTTACTTACATAACCAGTCATTTCACTTTAGGATGCAGTTTACTTTCTTTTTTCCTCATCATTTTGAAAAGTTATTCTCCTTTTAACCTTCCTTTCCAAAATTACATCTTTATAACGTTCTTTACATTTACCCCTCCTGCTTACTGAGTTCTTTTTATCTTATTTCTTTCCTAAATATTATTTTTAACAACCTTAAATAATCTCTGAATTTACACAGTGTTATTCTTTTTTCTCGGTGAATAATGCATTCTTATGCTTTTCTCATAATTTCTCTCATCAAAGCCACATGATGTTTTTTGGTATTCTTCATATAGAGAATTATATACACTAGTTAGAATTTCTAACTTACTAACCTTGATTTTTAGTGAAAACCTAGGAAGTATGAAATTTTGGTCTATCGTATATCAGTATTTTATAGATGAGAATCATTGGCCAGATGCAGTGGCTCACGCCTGTAATTCCAGCACTTTGGGAGGCCGAGGTGGATGGATCGTGAGGTTAGGAGATTGAGACCATCCTGTCTAACACGGTGAAACCCCACCTCTAAGAAGAAAAAAAAAAGAATCGTTTTATAATTTGTATTTTTTATATTTTGGGTTAGGGTCTCTCACTATTGCTCAGCCTAGAGTGAAGTTGCATGATGATAGTGTACTATAACCTTGAACCTCTGAGGTCAAGTGATCCTCCTGTCTTAGCCTCCAGAGTAGGTGGGATTACAGGAGCATGCTACCATGTCTGGCTAATTTAAAAATTTTTTTGTAGAGACAGGGTCTTGCCATGTTGCTCAGGCTGGTCTTGGACTCCTGACCTTAAGTGATCCTATTGCCCCTGGCTTCAAAAGTGCTGGGATTGCAGGTGTGAGCCACTATGCCTAGACTTTTAAATAATTATTACAAACATTCTCCAAAACATAATTCTATGTGCATTAATAGACCTAAACATATTCAGTCTTTCTGTAAGATTTAAGAAGGCAAGCACAAACGTATTTATGTTCAGCAATTAGTGTTTCAGAAATGATCTGGACATTTAATGAGTATCACTTAATTTAGCATAACTTTAAGATTTCAAATTTTGTGAAAAGTTCATTTATAAACATTTAATTTCATTTACATTTACATTATATATATATATATATATATATATATATATTTTTTTTTTTT
>NW_016107618.1:590284-595207 GCF_001604975.1 Cebus imitator
TTTTTTCGAGACAGAGTCTTGCTCTGTTGCCCAGGATGGAATGCAGTGGCACAGTCTTGGCTCACTGCAGCCTCTACCTCCTGGGTTCAATTTTCCTGCCTTAGCCTCCTGAGTAACTGGGATTACAGGTGCCTGCTACTACAGTCAGCTAATTTTCATATTTTTAGTAGAGATGGGTTTTCACCATGTTGGCCAGGCTGGTCTTGAACTGGCTGGTCTTGAACTCCTGACCTCATGATCCGCCTACCTCAGCCTTCCAGAGTGCTGGAATTTCAGATGCGAGCCACCTCGCGTGGCCCATAATTTATTTTTTATTGCTTTATGAGATGGAGTTTTGCTCTTATTGCCCAGGCTGGAGTGCAATGGTACGACCTTGGCTTACTGTAACCTCAGACTCCCGGGTTCAAGTAATTTTCCTGCCTTAGCCTCCCGAGTAGCTGGGATTGCAGGCATGTGCCACCAGGCCCAGCTAATTTTGTATTTTTAGTAGAGATGGGGTTTCCCTATGTTGGTCAGGCTGGTCTCGAACTCCCAACCTTGGGTAATCCTCCCATCTTGGCCTCCGAAAGTGCTGGGATTATAGGCATGAGCTACTGCACCCAGTTGACATGTACATTCTTAACTATAGCCATGACTACAACTGTATGCTGAGTTGTGTAAGTCCTAGAAAATTGCCAAATGTAGGGGTGATCTGTGAGACCCCTGACACAACCCTTCAGACTAAAAAGGATTCTGTCCTTCTGAGGCTGAAGATTTATGTTTTAACCACTGTGGAAGAAGTTTATTTCCTTTTGCCTGGTGATTAGAGTCCCAAGTGTAATAGAGGTTGTAGTTATTAGTCCTTCAAATAAAAATAAGTTTACCTTTGTTCATTGATTCATTCATCGTACATTCTACAGACCCACAAGTGCCTATGTTCTGGGCCCTGTAGAGGAAGACTAAACCTTGGCTTTGTTAGATAAAGGGAGATAATTGTGTAAATAGTTTTAAGCCTCTAACAGGGACACTAGGTGTACTTTTGTCCTCTAGTTCCTTTTGCAGGGGGCTGTTTTACTTCATAGAATCATGAAAAAAGTTATGTTTTAGTTATTTTACTTGAAATATGGGTGAACCTGATTTAGGGTATAAGACCTATGTCTGATAATCTTTGTTTCTTGATAATGCAGAATTTGAGACCAACATTTCTTTCTAGAAAACAAACAAGCTCAACCCTTAACAGAGCAAAGGAAAAAGAGAATTGCTAATCCTACCACTCTCTCCCTAAGACCTTCAGAATTTGTGTTAGAGAATTAGTGAGCTGAAGAATTCACTCCGCCAGGTGCGGTGGCTCACACCTGTAATTCCAGCACTTTGGGAGGTTGAGGCCGGTGGATCAAAAGGTCAGGAGATGGAAATAATCCTGGCCAACATGGTGAAACGTGGTCTCTACTAAAAATACAAAAATTAGCTGGGTGTGGTGGTGCGTGCCTGTAATCCCAGCTACTCAGGAGGCTGAGGCAGGAGAATTGCTGGAACCTGGGGGGCAGAGATTGCAGTAAGCTGAGATAGCGTCACTGCACTCTAGCCTGGGCGACAAGAGTGAAACTCTGCCTGGGGGTAGGCTGGTGGGGAAGTGGTAAAAGTGGGCATCCTTGCTTGTTCCTGATCTTAGATGAAAAGCTTTCAGTCTTTCAAGATTGAATGCGATTTTTGCTGTGGGTTTTTTATATTTGGCTTTTATTTTGTTGAGGTAGATTCCTTCTATTCTTAGTTTGTTGAGTGTTTTTACCATGAAAGGGATTAAGTTTTGTCTAATGCTTTTTCTCCATCAATTGAGATGATCATGTGTTATTTTTCTTGTATTCTGTTGCTGTGGTGTATTACATTGATCCTGTTTTTTGTTTGTTTGTTTTTGTTTTTGTTTTCTTGAGATGGAGTTCTTCTGTCACCCAGGCTGTGGAATGCAGTGGTTTGATCTTGGCTCATTGCAACATCCACCTCCTGGGTTCAAGCTATTCTCCTGCCTCAGCCTCCCAAGTAGCTGAGACTACAAGCACGTGCCACCATGACTGGCTAATTTTTGTAGTTTTAGTACAGAACAGGGTTTCACCATGTTGGCCAGGCTGGCCTCAAATTCCTGAACTCAGGTGAAGCACCCTCTTCTGCCTCCCAAAGTGCTGGGATTACCCGTGTGAGCCACCGTGCCCCAGCCATTTATCCATTTTTATATGTCAAACCATCCTTACATTTCAGGAATAAATTCTGCTTGGTCATGGTATATAATCTTTTGGTTGTTTAGGAATATATTGGCTGGGCGCGGTAGCTCATGCCTGCAATCCCAGCACTTTGAGAGGCAGAGATGGGTGGATCACCTGACGTCAGGAGTTCGAGACCAGCCTGACGAATGTGGAGAAACCCTGTCTGTACTAAAAATACAAAATAATTAACTGGGCTTGGTGGCACATGCCTGTAATCATAGCTAGTCAGTAGGCTGAGACAGGAGAATTGCTTGAACCCAGGAGGCTGAGGTTGCAGTGAACTGAGATCCAGGAGGCTGAGGTTGCAGTGAACTGAGATCGTGCCATTGCACTCTGGCCTGGGCAACAAGAGCAAAACTCCATCTCAAAAAAAAAAAGAAAAAAGAGTGTATTTTATGGATTTTTCTTTTTTTCTTTTTACAATCAAGTAGATGAAGTGAAGATTTTTCTTTTCTCTCTTTCTTTGTTTAAATTATACTTTAAGTTCTGGGGTGCATGTGCAGAGCGTGCAGGTTTGTTACATAGGTATATACGTGTGCTATGGTGGTTTGCTGCACCCATCACCCCGTCATCTTTTTATGGATTTTTCAGTTCTACTGATTTCTAACTTCATCCCATTATGATCAGAGAACATAGTTAATATATCTGTCTTTTAAAATTTATTGAGACTTAATCTGTGACTTAACATACTGGTCTGTCATAGAAGATGTCCCTCATACCCTGAGAAGAATGTGTATTCTGTTGTTGTTATGGTGTTCTGTATATGTCTGTTAGGTCTAATTGGTTTATTGTGTTATTTAAGACCTCTCTTTTCTTACCTGTTTACTGTCTGGTGTTCCATTCATTATTGAAAGGAGGAGTATTGAAGTCTCCAACTATTTTTGTAGAACTGTCTATTTCACTTTTCAGTTCTGTTAGTTTTTATTTCATATTTTGATTGTCATTAGGCATATGTGTTTATAGACATATTTTGTTTTATTGCATCTTTTATTAATATATAATGTCTTTTGTTTCTTATAAACTTTTTTCATTTTAAGTCTATTTTGTTTAATATTGGTGTAGCTACTCCTGCTGTTGTTTGCTTATTATTTGTGTAGAATATCCTTTTCCATTTTTCATTTCCAATTTTTTTTTTTAAGTTCAGGATACAAGTGCAAGTTTGTTATATAGGTAAACTTGTGTCATGGGGGTTTGTTGTACAGATTATTTCATCACCCAGGTACTAAGCCTAGTACCTGTTAGTTGTTTTTCCTGATTCTCTCTCTTCTCCCACCCTCCAACCACAGAATGCCCCCAGTGTGTGTTACTCCCCTCTGTGTGTCCATGTGTTCTCATCATTTAGTTGCCACTTATAGGTGAGGACATGTGGTTTTGGTTTTCTCTTCCTATGTTAGTTTTCTACGTATAGTGTGGCCTTCAGTTCCATCCATGTTCCTGCAAAGGTCATGATCTCATTCCTTTTTATTGGCTGCATAGTATTCCATGGTGTGTATGTGTCACATTTTCTTTAACCAGTCTATCATTGATGGACATTTAGGTTGATTCCATGTCTTTGCCATTGTGAATAGTGGTGCTGTGAACATACATGGGCATGGGTCTTTATAATAGAATAATTTCTGTTATTTTGGGTATATACCCAGTAATGGGATTGCTGGGTCAAATGGTATTTCTGTCATTAGGTCTTTGAGGAATCACCACACTGTCTTCCACAATGGCTGAAGTAATTTACACTCCTACCAACAGTGGATGAGTATTCCTTTTTCTCTATAACCTCACCAGTGTCTGTTATTTTTTGACTTTTTAACAGTAGCTATTCTGACTGGTGTTAGATCGCATCTCATTGTGGTTTGGTTTGCATTTCTTTAATAATCAGCGATGTTGAGCTTTTTTTCATATGATTGTTGGCCTCATGTAATGTCTTCTTTTCAGAATTTTCTGTTCATGTCCTTTGCCCACTTTTTTTAGATGGTCTCATTCTGTCACCCAGGCTGGAGTGCAGTGGTGTGATCTCTACTGCAACCTCCATCTCCTGGGTTAAAGCGATTCTTATGCTTCAGGTACCCAAGTAGCTGGAACTACAGGCGTGTGCCATCACATTTTTATATTTTTAGTAGGGATGAAGTTTCTCCATATTGGCCAGGCTAATCTCAAACTCCTAGCCTCAAGTGATCCACCTGCCTCGGCCTCCCGAAGTGCCAGGATTATAGGTATGAACCACCAATCCTGGCCTGCCCACTTTTAATCAGCCTTTTTTTGTTGTTGTTGTGTATTTGTTTAAGTTCCTTGTAGATGCTGGATATTAGATCTTTGTTGGCTGCATAGTTTGCAAAATTTTTCTCCATTCTGTAAGTTGTCTATTTGTTGATAGTTTATTTTGCCATGCAGAAGCTCTTTAGTTTAATTAGATCCCATTTGTCATTTTTTGCTTTTGTTGCAGTTGCTTTTGGTGTCTTTGTCATGAAATCCTTGCCCTTTCGTATGTCCTGAATGGTATTGGCTAGGTTGTCTTCCAGGTATTTTTTTAGTTTTGGATTTTACATTTAAGTCTTTTTCCTCACTTTGAAAGGATGGTTTTGTTGGATATAGGATCCTTTGTGGGCAGGGTTTTTTTCTTTCTTTATTTTTTGTTCCTTTTTTTTTTTCTTTTTGAGATGGAGTCTTGCTCTGTCACCCAAGCTGGAGTGCA
>NW_016107618.1:596327-598794 GCF_001604975.1 Cebus imitator
AGGCACGCGCCACCATGCCCAGCTAATTTTTTGTATTTTTTTTAGTAGAGACGGGGTTTCACCGTGTTGACCAGGATGGTCTCGATCTCTTGACCTTGTGATCCACCTGCCTCGGCCTCCCAAAGTGCTGGGATTACAGGCTTGAGCCACCGCGCCCGGCCCTTCTTATATTATTTTCTTGACTTTCCCCAAAGCTTCCTTTAGTTCTTGGAGCATATTTAAGATAATATTGTTTTAAAGTCTTTATGTAGTAGATTAGCCATCAGGTCTTTTTCTGGAACGGTTTCTGTTGATTTATTTATTTTTTCCTTTGAATAGCTCATCCTTCCCTGGTTTTTTGTTTGCCTTATGAGTTTTTGGAGAAAACTGGACATTTGAATCTCATGTGTTACTCTGGAAATAGAGTCTTCTTCTTCCCCAGGATTTGCTGTTCTTTGTTATTGCTTTTGTTTTTTTGTTGTATTTGGTTCTTTAAAAAAATTTTTTTTATTCCTTTTTTTGTTTGTTTGTTCTTTAAGAAAATTTTAATCACTTTTGGGGTACAAGTGATTACCGGTTACATGAATGAATGGTATAGTAGTGAAATCTGAGATTTGAGTGCACTTGCCACCCAAATAGTGTACATTGTGCCCAATGCGTAATCTTTTTATCCCTTACCCCCACTTCCCCCCTCCCTCTTTGAGTCTCCATAGTCCATTATATCACTCTGTATGCCTTTGTTGTACGCACAGCTTAGCTCCCACTTACAAGTGAGAACATATGGTATTTGGTTTTTCTTTCCTGAGTTACTTCACTTAGAGTAGTGGCCTCTGACTCCATCCAAGTTGCTGCAAAATACATGATTTTGTTCTTTTTTATGGCTGAGTAGTATTCCATGGCATGCATATATATATATATATATATATATATATATATATACCACATTTTCTCCACTCATTGGTCAGTAGACACATGGTTAGGTATCTATATTTGTAATTGTAAATTGTGCTGTAATAAACATACATGTACAGATGTCTTTTTGATATGATGACTTCTTTTCCTTTGTTTCCTTTGGATATATACCTAGTAGTGGGATTGCTGGATCAAATGGTAGATCTACTTTTAGTTCTTTAAGAAATCTCCGGCTGGGCGCAGTGACTCACGTCTGTAATCCCAGCATTCTGGGAGGCTGAGGAGGGTGGATCACGAGGTCAGGAGTTCAAGATCAGCCTGACCAAGATGGTGAAACCCTGAAACCCCATCTCTATTAAAAAAAAAAAAAGGTAGTCTTCATACTGTTTTTCATATAGGTTGTGCTAATTTACATTTCTACTAGAAGTGTATAAGTGTTCCCTTTCACCAAGTTTATGTTAATATCTGTTGTCTTTTGACTTTTTAATAATGGCCATTCTTGCAGGAGTAAGGTGGTATGTCAGTGTGGTTTTAATTTGCATTTCCCTGAATGACTAGTGATGTTGAGTACTTTTTTGTATATGTGTTGGCCAATTGTATATCTTCTTTTGAGGACTATTTGTTCATGTAATTTGTCCACTTTTTCATGAGATTTTTTTTTTCTTGATGATTTGTGTGAGTTCCCTGTGGATTCTGGACATTGGTCCTTTGTTGGATATATAGGTTGCAAATATTTTCTCCCATTCGGTGGGCTGTCTTTTTATCCTGATGATGATGATAATTATTTTTTTGCTGTATAGAAGATTTTTGGTTTAATTAATTACCATTTATTTATTTATTTATGTTTTAGTTGCATTTGCTTTTGGGTGTTAGTCATGAATTCTTTGCCTACGCCAGTGTCCAGAAGAGTTTTTCCTAGGTTATCTTCTAGGATTTTCACGGTTTCAGGTCTTAGATTTAAATCTTTGATTGATCTCAAGTTGATGTTTATATAAGGTGAGAGACAGGGATCCAGTTTAATTTTTCTACTTGTGGCTAGCCAGTTTCTCAGCACTGTTTATTAAATATGTGTCCTTTCCCCAGTTTATGTTTTTTTTTTTCTTTTTTTTTTTTAAGATGGAGTCTCGCTTTGTTATACAGGCTGGAGTGCAGTGGTGCGATCTTGGCTTACTACAGCCTCTGCCTCCTGGGTTCAAGCAATTCTCCTGCCTCAGCCTCATGAGTAGCTGGGACTACAGGTGCCCGCCACCATGCCCAGCTGATTTTTGTATTTTTAGTAGAGACAGGATTTCACCAGGTTGGTCAGGCTGGTCTCCAACTCCTGACTGCCTTGGCCTCCCAAAGTGCTGGGATTACAGGCATGAGCCACCGCACCCGGCCCCAATTTGTGTTTTTTATGCTTTGTTGAAGATAGTTGTGGATATTTGGTTTTATTTTTGGGTTCTTTAATCTGTTCCACTGGTCCATGTGTCTGCTTTTGTACCAGTACCATGCTGTTTTGTTAACTATAATCTGATATAATTTGAAGTTCGATAATGTGATGCCTTAAGATTTGTTCTTTTTTTTTTTTTTTTTT
>NW_016107618.1:600274-630154 GCF_001604975.1 Cebus imitator
AGTTTTAGTAGAAATGGGGTTTTGCCATGTTGGCTAGGCTGGTCTCAAACTCCTGGCTTCAGGTGATCCTCTCGTCTTGGCCTTCCAAAGAGCTGGTATTATAGGTGTGAGCCACTATGCCTAGCCCACTTTTGTTTTTCATTTGTGTGGAATATCTTTTTCCACCCCTTTACCTTGAGTTACGTGAATCCTTCCATGTTTGGTGCCGTTCTTGAAGTCCACAGAAACTTGTTTTATAAATTTTTTTATGCTTTTTTTTTTTGGTCTTTTTGTTTTTTTCCTTTTTGTGGAAAATGGGATCTGGCTATATTGTCCCGGCAGGTCTCTAACTCCTGCGCTCAAGCTATCCTCCCTCCTCTGCCTCCCTAAGACCTGGGATTACAGGCGTGAGCCACAGCACCCGGCATTTTATAATTTTTTAAATCCATTCTGCCAGTCTGTGTCTTTCAAGCAGAGCATTTAGGCCATTTATATTCAGCGTTTACAGGCGTGAGCCACCGCGCCCGGCTCTCTAAGACCCTTAATTCGCACCAGAGCTGCCTGTCTGTTAGTGTAGAGCTGCCTACTTTTACCACTGAACCTAGCACTGCAACTGTGCCTCTGCTAAAGGAAACTTCCCACTAGCAGGAAGATCTAGGACTCAATGCCTGCTATCTGGATTCTTTTGTCCCACAGGTTGCTTCCTTGATGTGGTGTCCTTCCCCTTGCCCTAGGAGTAGGAGCCCCTGAGAGCCAGACTACTGTGAGTGCTGTGGCTCCTCTGGGTCCAGCTGCCCAGTGGGGCTGCCACATTCCAGGCTGATACTGGGGAATCGAGGGATCCAGTGATGTTATCTGTCCTCAAGTCTCCCAGCAATATGTACCAGGATCAGCTCTCATAGGGTTAACAGGGGAATGTCATACGTTGTGAGATTCCTTGGTTGTAAATAGCCATAGT
The DNA here is from genome assembly GCF_001604975.1 of Cebus imitator. Classification (NCBI taxonomy): domain Eukaryota; kingdom Metazoa; phylum Chordata; class Mammalia; order Primates; family Cebidae; genus Cebus; species Cebus imitator. The sequence goes on from NW_016107618.1 coordinate 601,212, forward strand.
GTGTTGGCTTTCTTAAATGCTGGTTGTAGTAGTAATAAACTGATCATGTGGACATCCTCATTAGACAGGGTACTGCAGACAGTGCTGATAGCTGTCATGTACAAGTTTTCTCCTTCCTGGGTGCAATGTTATTTTACCTGTAGATGCTATAATAACTATGTCTGTTGGCCTCCAGCCAGGAGGTGGTGCTTGCAAAAGAATGCCAGCTGTGGTAGAAGTGGTGGGATTTGTGCTTGTCCTATGTTACTCACGGGAGGTATTTTGGGTTCTTAGATGATAGATGAAGCCATAGGGCTCCAAAAGTTTCTTTTGTATTAACCTACCAGGGCAGATGGAGGGGCAAGGCCAGGTAGGGGCTTGGTCAGGCAGGCCTGCCCTTTGGCTCTGCATGTTTGGTGTAAGCAGAGACCCTAGCCACTGGGGTAATGTTCCAGGAAAGAGCTTAGCTGCCTCTGCTTCACAGAAGAGTTCATGCAGGGTGTGGGGAGTAGCAGGTGGGAGTCTCATTCAGCTCCTACACACTTGGCAAGGCAGGTCTCTCACCCACAGTGTTCACTAGCAGCAGCTAGCTAAATTCCAATCTGTTTACATATAGGAACCTTGGCTTTCAGGCCACTCCCCTTCTCGTCCACTGGCAATGCCAGAGCACCCAGCTCCTTTGCCTGTAGCTACGGCACACTTCCCACTTGTCCCCCCAGTTCTGGCCAAGGCAGTTCATCCCCACTCGAGATTATATTTTGAATTTCAAATTGGGAGCTCCTTTCAACCTGCAACCGCTACCTGAGTTAGCTAGAAGAACTTTGTGAAGGCCCCTGTGACAAAGAATCAGGAATGGCTTCCCTTGGTTTGTGCTGGAGACTGGGAATACGCAAAAGGCTCTTCCTGCTGCTGCTCCTACTTGTGTGTTCTCCACTGCTCCATATATCAGTTTTAGCACTGGGTAGGGTTAAGGCCTTCCCCTGTGGGCTGGATTTCCAGTTTTCCTGCTTGGGGTATATACTTGAGGTAATCTGTCTCCCTCTCCGACTCTGGGGACTTACAGTTTTTTACCTGGCTCAGCCTGCTCCTTCTTTCTTTTTTTTTTTTGAGACGGAGTTTCACTCATGTTACCCAGGCTGGAGTGCAATGGCGCAATCTCGGCTCACCGCAACCCCCGCCTCCTGGGTTCAGGCAATTCTCCTGCCTCAGCCTCCTGAGTAGCTGGGATTACAGGCACGCACCACCATGCCCAGCTAATTTTTTTTTTGTATTTTTAGTAGAGACGGGGTTTCACCATGTTGACCAGGATGGTCTCGATCTCTTGACCTTGTGATCCACCCACCTCGGCCTCCCAAAGTGCTGGGATTACAGGCGTGAGCCACTGCGCCCGGCCATTCCTTCTTTCAAAGGATCTGTGGTTTCTTTCCATTTTCTGTTAAGTTCCTGCATTGCTTCTTTGAAAAAAAGTTCACAGTTTGAATCTCTACCCACTATTTTTTCTTTCCAAGTGGGAGAGGCATGCCAACACTGCTTCCAGTCTGTCATCTTGGGGAGGGCTGGATTTTTTTTTTTTAATTTAAATTTAAAATTTTTTAGGCTAACTCTGTGGCAAGGATCAGACTAAGATGTATTTTAAGGTCTCAGGTCTTTTCTGAGCCTGGGCATGTGTGGTCATTTTCCACATTTGTCCATATATATATATATATATATATATATATAGTTTTTGAATGTCCTAGTCTTTATTTTGTTCTTTATTTTGAGTTGGAGTCTTGTCCTGTTGCCTGGGCTGGAGTGCAGTGGCTTGATGTTGGCTCACTGCAACCTCAGCCTCCTGGGTTCAAGCAGTTCTCCTGCCTCAGTCTTCTGAATAACCGAGATTATAAGTGCCCGATACCACGCCCGGCTAATTTTTGTATTTTTAGTAGAGATGGGGTTTAACCATGTTGGCCAGGCTGGCCTCGAACTGCTGACCTCAAGTGATCCACCCACCTCAGCCTCCCAAAGTGCTAGGATTACAAGTGTGAGCCACTGTGCCCAGCCAAATGTCCTAGTCTTTAATGTGTGTCTCTCAAAAGGGAAAAAAGAGAAAGATGGGGGGTGGGGGTTTGCTGGCCTTCTAAGTTCCCTAGAAATGACTGCGGCCCGAGGGGGAGAGGCAACAGTGAAGGGAGGCATAACAATAATGTCTGTCATTTCTTTGTGTGCCCTCTGTGATCAGAAGTAATAATCAGTGATCAGAGCACAGATCCCTGCTATTTGGAAGATAGTGCTTTTTGCTTACCTTTGCCCTCACAAGTTGCATGCAGACTGTTCCAGAAACACATGCACAGCTGTCTACCTTTGAGTTGGGGGATGGGTAGCTGATTCTGTACTGAGAACTGAAATGACTGAAATTAACCACAATTTATTTGTCCAAGTCTTCTCTTGGAGGTTGCAAGCCTTTAGTATCTTCCAGAGTTCCAAAATTATTATGTTAGGTAGATTCTGCCGGTGTAATTGTGGTCTAGATAGGGATACGACTAGATCTGTATCCTGGATTCCTGGTGCATCCTACTTCATCATCTGAGAATCTTCCAGCCTGGATTCATTCTTGACTTCTTTCTTTCTCTCGTACCAACCCAGTTCACATCCATTTTGCTTGTAAATCTTATCCCTTTATCTGCAAAATATATCTAAAGGTTGACTACTTTTTTTTCTTTTTTGAGACAGGGTCCTCCTTGTCGCCCAAGCTGGAGTGCAGCAGTGAGATCTGGGATCGCTGCAGCTTCAACTTGCCTGGCGTGATCCTTCCACCTCCTGTCCCAAGTAGCTGGGACAAAGGCATGTGCCACTGTGCTTAGCTATGATCACTTTTCACTACCTCCACAACTACCACTCTTGTCCCAACCAGTATTACTTCTCATCTAATTATGGTTTAGTGCAAAAGTAGTTTATATTCCATTAAAAGTAATAGCAAAACTGCAGTTACTTTTGCACAACATATATTATTGCAGCCTGCTAACTGACCTCTCTGTTTCTGCTCTTGTCCCATTGTCTGTTCTCAACCCAGCATCTGAATGAGCCTTATAATAATCACATCATCTCTTTGTTTAAAACCTTCCTTCTCCCTGAAGTCAAAGTCCTTACAGAGAACCTACTTGGCTCCCTTTCCTTTCTGACCTCTTCTTCAACTATTCTTTCTTCCTCTTGCATGCTTCACTTCAGCTGTATTGGGTCCCTTTGCTGATCCTTTAACTAGTCAGGCATATGTCCTCTTGAAGGTGTTGAATTTCTTTTGATGAGAAGGCTCTTCCCCTAGGCATTGCTACAACTTGCTTCTACTTGGGTCTTCACTCATATGTCACTTTTTTAGTGATTTGTTATCTGACTACTCAATCTGAAATGGCAACTCTTCCTGCCAAATAATCCCTATCTCTTTGGTTAATTTAATTCCTTAGCCTTTATCACCTACCTGCATGGTATACTATTTTGTTTTTTCTCTCTCCTCTCTGCAAGATCCATAAAAACAGTGACTTTGCCTTTATTCACTACCGGACCTGGGCACCTAAAATTGTGCTGTCATATAATAATGCTCATTTAGTGTTTGTTGCATGATTGGATTAATGAATGGAGTGCTTGGGTTATCCTGGCATCAGTGCTTAGTATTTATGTATACCTTATCTAATTTCAGTGAAGTAGAGGCAATAAAACAGCTCGTAGACAAACTGGAGTACACAGGAATGGATACTGTATGTTGGAAGAGAGATTTGAACGAAGCTGTAGGAGTATATCTCATACCTCAGAAAGAACGTAAAGAATATGAAGAGAAAAGGACTAGGGATGGGATCCTGGAAACACTCACCTTGTAAGCGTTGACCGGAGAGCAACACTGTCCTAAGACTTTGCCAAGTGGGAAAAAAAGGCCTGTGCTTTAAAGGTCCTCACATGACCTTCCTCCAGCAGCTACACCCCTTTACATAGAGTGAGGACTTTGTGTGATGGGCCTAGGTGACTAGTCTACCTGGTCTCTTTGTAGATCAATCTTTGAATATTTGATTCTAGAATTTCCTGCACATATGTCCCTTCACGGCTCTCTTCTCTGATTCTCTCCTCTCTTGACTGTATAACACATATCCCCTGTGTTTAAGGGATGGCCAAGGAGCAGCTGTTTGCAGGCATGTGACTAGAGCTTGGACCTATGGGCTTTATATATCATGCATATAACGCCCTTCGTAGTATGAAATGGAGCTAGAGATGGGACAAGAAAAGGAGGTGGCTGCAGACAAGGGGAAAGGATATGGACTTTTCTTCCCATGTCCCCCTACACAACATGAAGGGAGCCTGAGAACTCAAAAATAGAACTTGGCCTTTCAGATTGTTATTAGTCAAGATAGGGGGATGGAATAATAATTTAACAGCTTGACTTAGAACTTTTAAAAATATTTAGACACATGGTATATAGACTTCTATTTGTGTTCTTGTCCCAGGCCCCTTGAAAATGAGGGATGAGCCTGCAAGAGGGAATTGAAAGGGAGTAACTGGAGAGGGAGAAGTTAAATTCAAGATAGTTTCATTTTCTTCTTCTTTTTTTTTTTGAGATGAAGTCTCATTCTGTCACCCAGGCTGGAGTGAAGTGCAATGGCACAATCTTGGTCCATTGCAACCTGTGCCACCTGGGTTCAAGTGATTCTCCTGCCTCAGCCTCCTGAGTAGCTGGGATTATAGGTGCCTGCCATGCACCCGGCTAATTTTTGTAGTTTTTAGTAGTGTCAGAGTTTTACCATCTTGGCCAGGCTGGTCTTGAACTCCTGACCTCCCAAAGTGCTGGGATTACAGGCAAGAGCCACCACACCTGGCCTCAAGGTAGAGTTTCAAGAAGGGAGTGATTAATAGTGCCAGATGCTTCAGACGCATCAAGTCCTATGAAGACAGAAATGTATCTATTGGATTCTACAACAGGATAGAGTAAAAGTTTCAGTTGAGTGGGGATGGATCATAGAAGGAGAAGTACTTGAGAAATTAGAAAGCAGAGACAGAGTATACAAGATTTCTCATCTAGAAACTTACCTGAGAAAGGAAGGAACTGAAGTGGTAGCTGGAACGTATGCAGGATTATGGAAGAGAACTTTTTTTTGTTTGTTTTTTGTTTTTGAGATAGGGTCTTTCTCTGTCACCCAGGCTGGAGTGCAGTGGCAGGATCATGGCTCATTGCAGCCTCAACCTCCTGGGCTCAAGTAATCCTCCCACCTCAGCCTCCCAAGTACCTGGGACTACAGGTTTGCACTACCAAGCCCGGCTCAGTTTTTTATTTTTTTGTAGAGACAGGGGTTTCTCTATGTTGGCCAGGTTGGTGAAGAGCTCCTGGGCTCAAGTGATCCTTCGTCTCCCTCTCCCAAAGTGTTGGGATTACAGGCCTGAGTCACTTTGCCCAGCCAACTTTTCTACTTTTAAGATGAGAGGATCTTGCAAATGCTTATATGAGGAAAAGGAGCCCAATATTAGTAAGAGAAGATTAAGGAAAAAGGAAATAATTGATGTAGCAAGGCCTAAGATCAATTTGTAAGTCAATACATTAGACTTTGAAAGAAGGAGGAATATTTGAGGAGGCTTGGAAGTTAGAAGTAGGGCTTGGGATGTTTGGATGTGTGCTGATGTTAAGTTAGTGGGGTGAGATAGCAGGAGCATATCTAATAGTGACTCAGGAGGCTGAGGTGGGAGGATCACCTGAGGCCAGGAGTTTGAGATCGGCCTGCGCAACATAGCAATATCTTATCTTTAAAAATAAAAGCAAAAAATGAGAAATACTGACCTGAGCATGGTAGCATATGCCTATAGTTTCAGCTCCTCAGGAGGCTGAGGCGGAAGGATAGCTTAGTCCAGGAATTTGAGGCTGCAGTGAGCCATGATCTCACCACTGCGATCCAGCCTTGGTGACAGAGTTGAGACCTCAACTCTAAAAAAAATTTTTTTCTCTTAAACATTGTTTTTTTTAGTAGTTTTTTGGGGCTAGTGTTATTTTTCAAACTTGATTTTATACTTCTTGGGGGCAGGGGTTATACCTGTAGCCACTTACTCAGAACCTGTTATTAGAACTTACCTTATGAGAAAAAAACAAAACAGAAGGACCTGTTTGAAATGCAGCCCATAGTATGGAGCATAGGCTTCGTATATTGGTTCTGTCCTCACTCAATAGTTGTTATGTAGTGTTGAATTAAAATTTTAAGTTTGGGCTGGGCGCGGTGGCTCACGCCTGTAATCCCAGCACTTTGGGAGGCCGAGGCGGGCGGATCACGAGGTCAAGAGATCGAGACCATCCTGGTCAACATGGTGAAACCCCGTCTCTACTAAAAATACAAAAAATTAGCTGAGCATGGTGGCGCGTGCCTGTAGTCCCGGCTGAGGCAGGAGAATTGCCTGAACCCAGGAGGCGGAGGTTGCGGTGAGCCAAGATCCTGCCATTGCACTCCAGCCTGGGTAACAAGAGCAAAACTCCGTCTCAAAAAAAAAAAAAAAAAAAAAATTTAAGTTTGATAAAAACTTCTGATTCCTCAAAAACCTAGAAATAAGTTATTATATTCCTTATGTGAATGTGTGTCATATGGTTTTGGAAGTGATTTGTTATATTAAGCGTTTGCTATCTCGATCACATTTATTTGAGCAAAGTGCTTTTTAATATAATTATATTAACACTGTCTTTTTCCCCTCCCAATAGTTGTTCCAAAGAACTTCTGGTTCAGATTTTAGCTTTTCCCAAGTTGTGAAAATAGTGAAGGATGCTTAGACTACTTAACATACAAATTGTAAGTAAAATTTATTTCTGCTATTATTATATATATGTTTAGAAAACAGAATTTAGGAATAGTTATTACTTTTTATTACCTTATATGGTGATAGTATGATGGGACTATGGAATTTTATTAATTTTTCTTCTTAAGATACAAAGACGTTATCTATGGCCGTTGTGGATTTTTCACGAGAAGCTTAATAAACTAAAAACTTTCAAAAAAAAAAAAAAGATACAAAGACTTTCTATTCCATTTTGTGTTTATAAGATCAAAAAGGAGGCTAATAGTATTGGTCAGTAAGATGAAATTTCTGCTTTTTTCAGGTATTTCATTTTATTCTGGAAGTTTCTAGAAATTCTTTATTCTTTTATTTCCATATCTGTATGATGCCAGTAGGCAAACATAATACAAAGGCATAATATTAATGGAATGATTTATGGGAAATGTATACTTTCTCTTAACAGATATGCTTGATTTTTATGCATTCTTTTTGAAATGAAAAAATTCTTTTAGTAATAAATCTCTGTACTTCCTCTGTAAGAATTTTAGTATATACAAAATCAAATAAAAAGTAACTTTTTAGGAATAATTTACTGCATAAATCCAGATAATGTAGGAAGGGGAAAAAATGTAAGAGATTAAGAGACTACTTGAAACCATTTGCTGTATTGCATTTTGAACTAATATCAAAACAATTGAGTAAAGTATGATAAAATAATATCAAAGGAATTCCAAGTGGTAACTGCTTTATTTTAAAACTTTTATTTGAAAATATAAGCAATTCAAATTAGTCTGTCTTACAGTTCCTGTATTCAAAGTGTAAATACAAAATGAGATTGCTGCCTAAGCAAAAGACAGTTCTGATTGTTCAAACAAACAAACCAGATGAGGCAAAGAAGAATGAAATATTTAAGAATTAATAAGGCCGGGCGCGGTGGCTCACGCGTGTAATCCCAGCACTTTGGGAGGCCGAGGCAGGTGGATCACGAGGTCAAGAGATCGAGACCATCCTGGTCAACATGGTGAAATCCCGTCTCTACTAAAAATACAAAAAATTAGCTGGGCATGGTGGCGCACGCCTGTAATCCCAGCTACTCGGGAGGCTGAGGCAGGAGAATTGCCTGAACCCAGGAGACGGAGGTTGCGGTGAGCCGAGATCGCGCCATTGCACTCCAGCCTGGGTAACATGAGTGAAACTCCGTCTCAAAAAAAAAAAAAAAAGAATTAATAATCTTTTAATTTGTTAAATGGGCAAATAGTTTTAAAAGTTGTCTCAGTCCGGCACATTTTATATAGTCAATGAATAAGAGATTTTTAACATTTCTAGAAACTAACATACTTCAGGAATAAAGCATATTTCTTCATATGTATGGAATGTGTATGAACTTTCTTCATAAAGGAAGAAAGTGATAACATTTTATCTCCTAGAATATAAATATCCAAATACTACCTAGGTACAATTGCTTGTTAAGAGCTTATTCAGTATGTTCATGATCTTGATCACTGACTCTTAAGAAGTAGAATGTTCATACTCCCCTCTTTTGACATGGGGATATAGAAGCCTATCTTCTTTTTCTTAGTTCAGTGTTAAAATTAGATTGCAAAATAAGTTATGCTTTATGTCCTTCCTGTAGTTTTTTTTATAACTTTTCAAATTCTTCCTCTTTTTAGGCTGTCTGGTTAATCATCTTTCGAAGACTGAATTTCTGGATATCTACTGCACTCCATGTCTATTGACTTTTAAAACATGATAATGCAAACTTATAACACTGGCAACCATCCATGAACCTTTAATTTCATTGATTATAGCATTTGAAGCTTCCTCAGGGAATAACAATGACATCAGCAGTGGTTGACAGTGGAGGTACTGTTTTGGAGCTTTCCAGCAATGGAGTAGAAAATCAAGAGGTTAGGCATTCAATGAATTCCATTTCTATTTTCTTCATAGAAATTTGTGCATGAACTAATATTGAAATTAATAGGAAACAGATATTTGTGAGTAGAAATGTATAAAGCATGAAATTATACATGTACATGCCATGTAGCCTTGTATAATTTAGGTAATAGGTTGAGGAAGGCACTGCAGGACTGGTGAATTGTTGGAGCAAATGAACTTGGAGGGAGGAAAGAAATGGAAAGAGCACTACAGTATTAGTAGAGAGTTAAATTTAAATCCCTGATAAAACCCATTGTCTTGGATTTATAGTGTAGGTATATACTGGTATATACTATGCCCAAATACCTAAATTAGATTCATTCTAAGTTAGAATTTTGTATATGCTTTACTTATCTTTGTTTCTTGATTTTATTACATCTAAATCAGTGTAGAAATCCATTGTATTTTAATTTCATATAAATACTTATGAATTTAGGTAATTAGCAAGTCAGAAAATGAATTCAGGTTTTGAAATTGTATGCATGTAGAATTTTGAATCATTAGCTTATTTGGTTATTTTGTTATTGATAACACTGAAGAATTAGATAAGAATAAAAAATAACAGTACTAGAAATACATGGGCTTCCAGATTCTGGCTTCTATTCCCAGCATTCAGTAAAGAGTGAATATTGGAAGGGATCTAAATTATAATTCAGTAATGCTGTCATAATAATGGACAATATTTGTTCAGAGTTGAGGTGGGAAAATGGAGAGTTTTCTATGTTAAAAAAAAAGCTGTTTTCTCTATTTTCTGTGAAAGATGCTGCATTATTCGTGCTTGCTACTAGTATAACAGTATAATGGCATGTTTGAGAAACAAGTTAGGACATCAGTCTGTGTGTTCTGTAGTCTGGATTCTTTTTCTTGCCTCCTTGGTATCTGCACATTTTTCTAAGGTCCAAATCAGCTGTGGGCAAATTTACTGGGAATAGGGTAAAGTGAAGGTCCTCCTTTTCTTTTGTCAGTGGACTCAAAAACTCCTAAGTGTTTCTTTTGTATTCAAATCCAAAACTGGTGCAAAGTCCCTAAAGAGAAGCCACAGCTACAGAACATACTTTCTTCCCATGGTCAATGTCTATTTCTTTTTTCAAGATTCACTTTCTGTTTGACCACCTCCAGGAATGACTCACTGAAGACATTAGGGACTTGGGGAACTGCCATCCCCTTCTAGATCACCCAGACCAAATACTGCTTTTTCCTTAAATGCTTTCTCCTGCCATATACTTACGCTCTGTTTTAACCCTATGAGGGGAGGCACCAAGAATAATAGGCAGAATATCTTTACCTTGTGTTGATTAAAAGGTATCATTAATATGGGGAAAATGGCCGGGTGCGGTGTCTCACGCCTGTAATCCCAACACTTTGGGAGGCTAAGGCAGGTGGATCACCTGAGGTCAGGAGTTCGAGACCAGCCTGATCAATATGGTGAAACCCCGTCTTTAAAAATAATAATTTAAAAAAATATGGGGAAAATGAGGACAACAATTTGTTTCTGGAATGCCCCTTGTATTTTTCTTCCTTTACATGGAACTTCAGTGTTCATGGCCAGGAGAACTTATTATCATGGAAGAAAGACTCTCATAAATGAAATGACTTTACCGAGTTACTGTTGACTAGTGATTTATGTGGTAGTCTTATAGGGTGATCACATTTTGTAGAGGAAGTGAGAAGAAGGCTATATCCTTAATGAGCATTTCAGGTAGTGTGGCCCCAGAGTAGGGGAATTTTTTGTAGTATGCTACATAAGTGGCCACTTAATTTCATTCATTTGTTCCTTTGACAAATATTAATTCACCACTTAACTGTCTATCAAGTACTTTTCTAGGCACTGGGGATAAATGTTTCAGGTTATGAAAAATAATTCAGGACTAGAGCTGGATAGAGAAGATGGTAGGGAGTACTTTAGGGCAGCCAAGGAACGCTTCACTAAAGTAGTGACATTTTAGTTTAGAGCTAAATGAAGTGAGGGGTGGGGCCGTAGAAATATCTAGGGGAAGAGAATTTCAGGAAGAGAGAAAAGCTACTAATATTGGAAACGTTTTGATTTTACAAAGGGAGATTTCAGGATGGTGGTAGATCTATTTGAAAGGTAGATTTTTGTCTCAGGAGCAGTGTTTCAGGAATGTTTCATTCATATATATATGTATATATAAAATAGTATATGTCAGGAATGTTTCATTCATATATATATGTATATATAAAATAGTATATGTATAATAGTATATATACTCTAAAATGTAGAATGGGATGAAAAATGATCTGTCAAGATTTTGTAATCAGAGTCCCAGAATGTGAAGAAAAATAAATATTTAAAAAATGGTAGATATCGGGAGTTTTATTACCATGATTTTCAGAGTTTATTTCTTTGTAACTTTCTCCCTGATTTTAAAAGTAATACATTTAATCCAATTAGGATTATTCTATTTCTGAAAATGATGTCACAAGATAGTAAACTATAATCTAATGAGTATAGTTGCAAAAATTATTTTTCAAAATAGTAATAAATATAAAAAAGTAGTCATATATTAAAAAATTCAAACTACCAAATATGACTTAAATATATAGGGATAATTTAATGTTAAGAGAAGTATTGGGCCTGATGTGCTGGCTCACATGTTACCCCTACACTTTGGGAGGCCAAAGTGGGATGATCTCTTGAGGAGAGGAGTTCAGGACCAGCCTAAGCCACACAGGAAGACCCCATTTCTCTACTGGGGAGACTAAGGCAGATTGATTGCTTGAGCTCAGGACTTCAAGACCAGCCTCGGCAACATGGCAAACCCTGTCTCTACAAAAAAAAATACAAAAAAAATAGACAGGCATGGTGGCATGCACCTGTAGTCCCAGGTACTTGAGAGGCCAAAGTGGGAGGATTGCTTGAGCCTGGGAGGTAGACGTTACAGTGAGTCGTGATGGTGCCACTGCATTCCAGTCTGGGTAAGAAACAGGCAAAAACAATGAAAAAACAAAAAACCAAAAAACTAGTGGTCAAATCCAGCAGTATATAAAAGGTAGAGTGTCATAAACAAAATTTTGTTTTTAGTCCCATGAAGGTAAGTTTATTGAATCAGGTAATTCACCATATCAACAGAGTGAAAGAGAAAAATTTAAAGAAAACCCATTTGCCAAAAATTAACACCTATTCATTTACAAACTCCCTAACCTAGCAGTAAAGGGCAATTTTTCTCAGCCTGACAGAGTGAATCTGTGAAAAACCCACAGCCAACATTGCACTTAATGATTGAGAGCAAGGCAAGGATGCCTGCCTTAACTACCTTTGTTCCACGTTGCACTGGCAACTTTACTACAGGCAGCAAGAAAAATAAAAGACTCACAGCTTGGAAAAGAGGTAGTAAAACTTGTCTTTATTTCTAGATAATATAACTGTGTACATAGAAATTTGCAAGAAATCCACACAACTATTAGAACTAATAAATTTAGAATAGTCAGAGGATATGAGGTGAGTGTATAAGAATCAATTATTTATATACACTAGTAATATACAGTTGGAAACTGAAGCAATACTATTTAATGGAGCATCAAAAAGCAGCTGGGAGCTGGGCAGTGCTCACGCCTGTAATCCCAGCACTTTGGGATGCCGAGGCGGGCGGATCACGAGGTCAGGAGATTGAGACCATCCTGGCCAACATAGTGAAACCCTGTCTCTACTAAAAATACAAAAATTAGCTGGGCATGGTGGCCCGTGCCTGAAACCTCAGCTACTCGGGAGGCTGAGGCAGGAGAATTGCTTGAACCCAGGAGGCGGAGGTTGCGGTGAGCTGAGATTCCTGTACTGGCATGTGCATATAGTCCCAGCTACTTTAAAGGCTGAGATGGGAGGCTTACTTGAGCCCAGGAGTCAATTGCAGCTCAGGCAACATATCCTCTCTTTAGGGTAAAAAAAGAAAAGGAAAAAAAAAAGTAAAGTTTAATGATCTATATTAAAGAAACCCTCTATACAGTGAACTATAAAATATTGTTGAGACAAATTAAAGACCTGAATAGAGAGATATACCAAGTTTATGGATTGGAAGAGATGCTGTGGTTAAGAACAAAGTTGAAGGGCTTACATATCTGATTTAAAGACTGTCTATAAAGCTGCGCTAATTGCAGCAGTGTGGTATTGGTGTGCCAACAGACATGCAGATCAATGGAACATTAAATACATATAAAAATGCTCAATATTTTTAACCACCAGGGAAATGCAAATTAAAACCACAAGGAGATCGTACTAAACACACAGAATGAAGAAAACTGATGAGAGTAATACCACATGTTGTAAAACTCTCATACATTGCTTTGTAAGAATGTAAAGTAATATAACCACCTTGGAAAATAATTTGAGTACTTTCAAAATTAAATGTACAATTGCCATATGATCTGGTAATTTGACTGTTAGGTAAATACGGAATGGAATGGAAAGGAAGGCAAGAAAAGACCAGGGATGTTCATAGGAGCATTATAGCCATATGAAGACACGAATGGATAAGCAATTGATATATTGACAATAGAATTTTCAGCAGTAAAGAGAAATGAACTATTGGTAAATGCAACGATATGTATAAATATCAGCAGTAAAGAGGTTGGACACAAAAGAGAACTGATTTCAATATGAAATTTGAGAAAAGGCAGATCTATAAGGATAGAAATCTATAGGGATAGATCAGTGGTTGCCTAGGTCTGTGTATGTGTGTGTGTGTGTGCATGTACACGTGGTGGTGGGGATTGACTGGCAAAATAAGTATGAGGGAACTTTCTGGGATGATGGAAATGTTCTATTTCTTAACTGTAATGGTAGTTACAGGGATGTTTACATTTGTGAAAGTTTGTAAGATAAAAATAAAAAGATTTTCATCTGGTAAGGCAGATTCTTCCACAAGTTTTATATTATGCAAATGCATTCCTTTTTAAAGTTGTCAAATTACCCCTTATTGTCTTTAAGTGTTTTTTGTTGTTGTACCAATTGTTATTTTTAAATGAAAAAAAAATATTTTGATGTTTCTTCTTAGTTATCAGGATCATTGTAAAAAAACAATAAACTCAGACATACTGAGAAAATGAAAGTCCATCTTTTGTCTGCTCACCTCTCTTTCACCAGGTTATCAATAATTTGAGGTGTATTTTGCCAGGCTTTTAAATGTATATGTAAATATACAAGTGGAATCAGACAACAGTACTATTCTATGGCCCATTTTCCTCCTCCTTCCACCTCCACTTGACTGTATCATGGATATTTTTTCATGCCAATATACAGCTCTAACTGCTTTAATTGTTTAATTGATGCTGAATACAGTCTCTCATTGGATGGATGTTTGTTAGTATGAATGTATGTTTTCTGTCTGGGTGGATGTTCTGTATGCATGGATGTTGGCATTATGAACATCTAGCTTAGGGGACTTGTCTTAAAACTGGGTTTGCATAACAAATGCACCATTATTTATTCTGGTGACATGTTTATTTGCAGTGGTTTCTGGGGTTAAACCATACGAGGTAGGGGAGATGAGTCCTCCCTAAAGCCTGCCAAATGGTATGTTTCAGTAATAAGATTTTTGAAGATGGCCTTACTCTACCACAAAAGAAAAAATGTGGAACAAATTTATGTACTTCTAGCATACTCTTGAATTTTATGTCTTTCTGTATATTCCTAAAGTACATTGAGAAAAGGATTCCAACACCACTACTTTCAGTCATTTCATTGTACGTGTCTTTGGAAACTTCTGATACCAGGAGAACAATGACTGAGTGCATATAAAGCACTTTTTGAGTAAACACTGCAGCATTGCACTTGTCTTGCCTGTTTAAACTAAGAATCTCTCTCCTTAAATAGAAGTTTTTGAGATCACTGTTAGCACTTAAGAGTAGGGTTGCCAGATAAAATACAGGATGTCTAGTTAAATTTGAATTTCAGATAAATAACAAATGACTTTTTACTTTAAGTATGTCCCAAATATTGCATGGGACATTCTTATAGTTATTATTCATTGTTTCTCTGAAATTGAAATTTAACTGGGTATCCTGTATTTTTTTTTTATTTGCACCCTAGCTTGTAGGGAATTAGACAGCTTGTGCTAAGACCCATGGTGACTTGAGCAAAGTAATCCTAAGTAAAATAGCCTTGTAGAAGTGTTACTTTTTACTATTTTATTTTTAAGCAAAGACTCCTGATTTCTTCTTCTATCCCATTTCTCCCTTAAAGATAGCTACTCTTCTACACATACAAGGCAGTAATTACCTGAATAGCTGCATGCAGTGTCCTCTGTTCTCCATCATTTGGCAGAAAAAAGGCTCATGAAGTTACTTTACCTCCATAGATGAGCAAATGTTGAAGTTACAAATACCTGTTAATATTAAAATTTGTTGAATTTTGTTATTCTCTGAGCCAAGTTACAAATATCTCTACTTAAAAGCCACTTTAGTTTATATGAAGTGTGTTATTGAGGATATAAAAATTAGCTAAGATATAACTCTTGCTTTCAAATATCCCACTGGCCAGTCAAGGAGTTGTATATGTGAACACATAATTATAATATAGGACAATGAACAGTGGTAATATTAGGGAAACAACTTGTTCTATAAATACGTAGTAGAAAAATTAATTCAGATTGGAAGATTATAGAAGATTCCCTGGAACTAGATAAAAAGCCTTTAGTAGCTGAAAAGGATTTGGATAGATGTTAAGGCTACAAAATAACATGAGCAAAAGTCTTAAAAAGTCTAAAAGTTCACATTTAGGAATTAGAAGTAATGCCACTAAACAGTTTATGTTAAGTAATGTAGGGAAGTAAGGTATAAAGGTGGTGTTATTAGTTTCCTGGGGTTGTTTTAACAAAGTACTGTAAACTAGGTTACTTAAACAACAGAAATTTATTGTGCTACAGTTCTGGAGGTCAGAATTTAGGAATCAAGGTGTTGATAGAGTAGTTGTTGTTGTTTTTCCTGAGGGCTATGAGGGAGAATCTCTTTAATGCCTCTTTCCTAGCGTCTGGTAGCTTCAGGCATTCCTTGGCTTTTAGATGGTGTTCTCCGCGTCTTTGCATTGTTTTCCTTCCCATTTGTGTCTGCGTCCAAATTTCCCTTTTTTCAATGGACACAGTCAAATTGGGTTAGGGCTCATCTTAATTATCTTGGTTTAACTTGGTCATCTGCAAATACCTTATTTCCAGATAAGGTTACATTCACAGATACTAGGGGTTAAAACTTCCTCTTTTTGGGGGGACACAATTCAACCCATGACAGGTGAGTTGGGGTTATATTTCAAAGAGTGGTAAAGCCATTGTTTAATATGTTAAACTTTCCTTTTAGACAAATGAGGAGTCATTAAAGCTTTTTATGCAAAGAAGTAACACAAACAGTTCTGACTGTGATGTGAAAAGGTGCCCCCTAAAGTTGAGGGCAAATAGTAGATTTGAAAACTATCTCTTGTTAAAATATAAGATCAGCTATCACTAATTGAATAACTTAACTCTGTGCTGTGTACTTATACCGTGCTAAGTACTTTGTGCATATAAAGTCATGGGATTTTGTAAGGATAGAAATATTATTATAATCTCTTTTTTAAATACGAAGAAACCAGGATTTAAAGAAGAACACAGAGTGGGAAAAAAGAGATACAGATAATTTGTGCCATTTAAACATATTAAGCTTGAAGTGTTGGCTGCATATTCCTGTAGTGATGTTAAAGTTGGCAGTTTAAAATTTGGTTCTGGAACTCAGATGAGTCAGAGTAGAGGACAAATACGTAGTCATTATCAGCATCAAGGTGCTATTTGGAACCAGAAGAATGGGTGAGCTTGCCTGAGAAGGTAGTATAGGATAAAAAGAAAGGAGACACTGAAAACAGTACCTCAGTAAGTTGGCTACACTTGAGTGTATGGAGATAAAAGAAGAGTCAGAGGAGACGTTTGAAAATAGGGTGATAGGCCAGGCGTGGTGGCTCATGCCTGTAATCCCAGCACTTTGGGAGGCTGAGGCAGGTGGATAACCTGAGGTTAGGAGTTCGGGACCAGCCTGACCAACACGGAGAAACCTTGCATTTAACTAAAAACACAAAATTAGCCCGGCATGGTGGCACATGCCTGTCCCAGCTACTTGGGAGGTTGAGGCAGGAGAATCATTTGAACCTGGGAGGTGGAGCATGCGGTGAGCTGAGATTGTGCCATTGCAGTAAGCAATGCATGGGCAGTAAGAGTGAAATNTTGAACAATGAGAACACATGGACACAGGGAGGGGAGCACTACACACTGGGGTCAGTTGGGGGGAAATAGGGGAGGGACGGTGGGGGGTGGGGAGTTGGGGAGAGATAGCAAGGGGAGAGATGCCAGATGTAGGTGATGGGGAGGAAGGCAGCAAATCAGACTGCCACGTGTATACCTATGTAACAATCTTGCATGTTCTTCACATGTACCCCAAAACCTAAAATGTAATAAAATAAATAAATGGAAAAGGAAAAAAAAAGGAATTACCCAGCTCAAAATGTCAATAGAGCCGAGATCAAGAAACCTGGTCTGAAGTCAAAAAAACACCTGTCATGTAATAGGATCAGAACTTGCTGACCAGGACTTAGGCTAATTTAAGACACAATTTCAGTACCATGCTACCACAGCATTTTTAGGGATAAGCCACGTTTGTGAGGCTTTGTGGTTAATTATCACAGCAAGCATCTAGTTAACAAAGTTTAACTTCATTTGATGAAGAACCTATGTGGTTTTCTTAAGAAATAACGTGAAACCACAACAATGCCTAGATGCATAATAGATTCATGGACTCTGGTTAGAAGCACCTCATATGTGATTCATAATGAACATGAAAAAGCAGTTCAAAGGAAGGCACATTTCTGCAGCATGCTTTTTACCGCTGTGGAATACGGAGGTCAGTTTGGGCATCCATCCTCTATTCTTGGGGATGCAAAATGGAGGAATTAAGGTCCTCTTCTTATGACACAAAGACAGAGTTAGATCCAGCAACTGGAATTGTGTATAAATTTAAATCAAAGCACCAGCCTGCAAGCTGAGTTAGTGGAAAGGGTAACAGATATGGTCAGTTGTACCACCTCAGTGTGAAGACAATCTCACTGAAGAATAGAATCATGATGCTTCAAATCATTTACTTATCGATTGGCCTTTGGAAGACCAAGGGCAAATCCTTCTGACAATCTTTAAAATAATGCTTCCTGCTACTGGCAAACAGCTAATGAAATGGCAAGCTCAAAGCATTATGTTTTCAAAGTCTTTGCTGACCAAAACTAAACATAAATGAAATTTAAATTTAACCAAAAAGTATGACCAGTTACAAAGATTTCTTTCTTAAAATTTAAGATTGTTCGTAAGGAAAGTCATAAAAATTCTGAAGTTGGGTCCCAGCGCATTAGACATGGAAGCTTCAAAATGGAAATCAGGAGGCACACTTGCAAAGCAGATTACTGAGGGGAGGATGATTGAAAAGGGAAAAAAAAAAAAAAAACAGGATACAGTGGTGCAAATACCATTGTCAAAGATAATGTCAGAAGACTCAGAGGCAAGTCACTAAAAAGGAATTTGTGTCTGAGAAATAACAGCTTATTTTCAGAGACAGCAATGCTTAACATGTTTAGTTTTATAGAATACCCAAAGAGTTCCCTGCCTAGCAAGCTTTAGAATCTGGAAATATTTCCTTTTATCTAATAGAAGCCTCTCCTGCTACAACTTTAAGTTCTTTTCCTCTACCCTCAATGGAAATGAAAAACATAATCTAATTTTTCTGTAAATAGCAATAAAAAAAAAGAACAAAAGTATAGGAAAAATAAAAAAGAGAAAACTTTCTTTTCTTGATAAAAATATTAATACTATTTCATCAATTATTTTAAGAATCAACAGTGAGAAGTATCTCCCTTTCTGCTTCCTTTGGGATAAGAGTCAACAGAACTGGGCCAGTCCTGAAACTTTATGTGCACACAAATCACCCAAGAAGCTTGTTAAAGTGTAGAGTCTAATTTAACAGAGGAGAAGCCAGAGATTGTGAATCTTGAACACAAGATGATGCCAATGTTTCTTGTCTGCAGATCATATTTTTTTGAGACAGTGTCTCACTCTGCTGCCCAGGCTGGAGTACAGTGGTGTGACCATGGCTCACTGAAGCCTCAATCTCCCAAGGCTCAGGCAACCTTCCAACCTTAGCCTCCTGAGTAGCTGAGGCTGCAGGTGCACACCATCATGTCCAGCTAATTTTCATATTATTTATTTATTTATTTATTGTTCTGTAGAGACGGGGTTTCATCATGTTGCCCAGGCTGGATTCAAACTGCTGGCCTCAAGTGATTCTCCCACCTTGGCCCCCCAAAGTGCTGAGATTACAAGTGTGAGCCACCATGCCCAGCCTGCAGGCCATATTTTAAGCAACAAGGAATTGGGCTTTTTCTCTATGGTTTTAAATAATTATATTAATTCAAAAAATATTTATCAGCTGGGTGCGGTGGATTATGCCTGTAATCCCAGCACTTTGGGAAACCAAAGTGGGTAGATCACCTGAGGTCAGGAGTTCGAGACCAGCCTGGCCAACATGGTGAAATCCCATCTCTACTAAAAATACAAAAATTAGCCAGGCATGGTGGTGGGTGCCTATAATCCCAGCTACTCGGGAGGCCAAGGCATGACAATTGCTTGACTCCTGGAGGTGAAGGTTGCAGCGAGTCAAGATTGTGCCACTACACTCTAGCTTTGGCAATAGAGAGAAATTCAGCCTCAAAAAAAAAAAAAAAAAATTTGTTTGCTCTTTAATCACTATTTGATTCCTATTTAAATATCACTCCCCAAAGCATAAAAAAAAAAAAAAAAAAAAAAAAAAAAAAAAAAAAAAAAAAAAAAAGAAAGTTTAGTCATAGAGAAAGCCAATACCAGAATTTTTAAAATGAGGGTGATGATAAATGTATGAATCTGCAGGGAGGCAATAGAAATAGAAAACTAAAATAGAATGTGGTCATTATTAACATTTTAAGGCTGGGTGTGGTGGTCCATGCTTGAAATACCAGTGCTTTGGGAGGCTGAGGTGGGTGGATTGCTCAAGTTTAGGAGTTCCAGACCAGCCTGGGCAACATGGTAAAACCCTGTCATTACCAAACAAAAATTAGCCAGGCATGGTGGCACATGCCTGTGGTCTCAGGTACTCAGGAGGCTGAGGTGGGGGGATGGTTTGAGTCTGGGAGGCAGAGGTTGCAGTGAGCCATGATTGTGCCACTGCACTTGAACCTGGGTGACAGAACTGGACCCTGTCTCAAAACAAAACAAAATATTTTTAGAGAATTCCATAGCTTCAGTGAGGTGGTGGAACATAGATTATAAAGTATATATAGATGAGTCAAGGAGTTAGACTATTCTTTTTGAGAAATATATTCAAGTATACGTCTCAAATGATCAGTTAAAGTTCGGTTAAAGAACTTCTTTAATTGGACTTTTTGCCTTTTAACTTCCGGTAAAGAACAGTTAAAAGGTCAGTTAAAAAAAAGGAGAGTTTAATTTCTTTCTTTTTTTGTTTAAATTTTTGAGACTTGTTTTCAGTCGTCAGGCTGCAGTTGGAACGGCCTGATCATGGCTCACTACCGCCTCGAACTCCTGGCTTCAAGCAATCCTCGTGCCTTGGCTTCCTGAGTAGCTAGGACTATAGGCAAGAGCCACCATGCCTGGCTGATACTTATTGTTTTTTGTGGAGACAGGGTCTTCCTATGTTGCCCAGGCTGGTCTTGAAATCCTGGGCTCAAGCAGTCCTCCTGCCTTGGCCTTCCAAAGTTTTGGAATTACAGTTGTGAGGCACTGAACCCTGCCTGAATTTTTTTTTTTTTTTTTTTTGAGACCAAGCCTCATTCTGTCACCCAGGCTGGAGTGCAGTGGCATGATCTTGTCTCACTGCAACCTCTGCCTCCTAGGTTCAAGTGATTCTTGTGCCTCAGCCTCCTGAGTAGCTGGGATTACAGGCATATGCCACCACACCTGGCAAATTTTTGTATTTTTAGTAGAGACGGGGTTTCATCATTGTTGGCCAGGCTGGTCTCGAACTCCTGACCTCAGGTGATCCCCCCACCTTGGCCTCCCAAAGTGTTGAGATTATGGGCGTGAGCCCTGAATTTTTTTTGAGACGGAGTTTCACTCATGTTACCCAGGCTGGAGTGCAATGGAGCGATCTCGGCTCACCGCAACCTCCGCCTCCTGGGTTCAGGCAATTCTCCTGCCTCAGCCTCCTGAGTAGCTGGGATTACAGGCACGCACCACCATGCCCAGCTAATGTTTTGTATTTTTAGTAGAGACGGGGTTTCACCATGTTGACCAGGATGGTCTCGAGCTCTTGACCTCGTGATCTACCTGCCTCGGCCTCCCAAAGTGCTGGGATTACAGGCTTGAGCCACCGCGCCCGGCCAGAGCCCTGAATTTTTAATGCAAAATGATTTTAGCTTTTATATGGTCAAAGAGAAAAAACCACTGAATTATTAAAACCCAGCCGGGCACCCAGAGGTGCCATTGTTTTGACTTATGTATTATAATTTTTTTTACTTCTCTTTATCGTTTTGCCACCTATGGAAGTAATCCTAAAAAATATTTTATTTTGAAAAAATAAGTAGTATATCAAGCTAATTGAGTTAGGAAAGGGCAGTATATCATAGAGGAAGGCTTCCAGAAGATAGCTGAATAGTCTAGTAGCAGGTTCACTGAGTTTCATGAGCTTGTCTTCAGGTAATCAGTGAGCAAGGCCTTGAGTTCTTAGAAATGGTAGGCACAGCCTAGTCTGGTATGTGGCAGTGGCACAGTATGGGCTGGGTATTGCATATTTGTTCAGCAGGTACATGAAGAGTGCTGTTCTGTATCTTTTATTTCTAAGCCCATGGTGATTTTCCTTCAACACATAGTAGATCAAAACACAACACATCTGGGTCATGAAATGTGTTCTTAGCTGATCCAGGCAGCAGCGCAGGTGGAGTGAGTAGACATATCAAGGCAAAGCAAATATCAATAAAAATCTGTAACAGACTGATCTGGGCATTCTGTCCTTAGGAACAAAGTTATCTTGGTGATGACAGTTCATCATGCTGTCTGAGGAGTCACATGGCTACATTCTGGACTGGTTGCCCTTTAAATCTGATGTATAGCTAGCATTCTGGAATCTCTCTTCACAGTCTTCCTGAAGATTCGTATTGTTTCTCTCCTATGTTGATTTTTTTGTATCCTGTATTTGCAGTAGTTCTCTTTTTAAAAAAATTCACTCTCTCTTATTGATGGGATACATTCTCAAGTATCTTGTTGAGAAAGGATACATGGAAGGTAAATGTTTGAGATTTTTCATATCTGAGAAGGTATCTTTATTCTACTTCTGTAAGATGGTTTGACTGGGTGAAGAATTCTAGACTGTAAATAATTTTTCTTCATAATTTTGAAGAAATTGCTCCACTGTCATCTTCCTTCCAGTATGACTGTTGAGAAGACAAGTTTGTGTCCTGATTCTTTGTAGTAACATGTTTTCTTTCTAGAAGCTTGTAGAATCTTTTCTGTTCCCAGTATTATGATATTTTGGAATGATAAACCTTGATATATGTGTTTCTTAATTTTTTGTGATAGACACTTGGTGGGTCCTTTCAAATGGATAGCTCATATCCTTCAGTCTTAGAAAATTTTGTTGATTTACTTCTTTCTTGTTGATTTCTTTCCAAACCTATTTTTTCCTTTTTATTTCTTATTTTTTCCTCATGATTGATTTTTTTGGAACTCCATTATTCAGATAGTGGACTTCCTGGACTGGTTGGTCATCTAATACTGCTATCTGTTCTCTCCTATTTTCTATTGCTAATTTATCTTTTTTTCTCTGGTTCCTGGAGATTGCCTCAATTTTATCTTCCAAGCCTTTGTTTTTTCATTTCAGCTATTGTGTCTTTAATGTCCAAGAATTCTTTTACTTGTATTTTAAAATGTTCTTTATTGGATTGTGATCTGTTCTTACTTTATGCATATAATGTCTTCTATCTGTGTGGAATACGAATATGTATATATACATCCTGTGTTAGATGCCCAGTAATATTTGGCTGTTTGCTCATCATTAAAAGTGATGGACTACAAAGCTAGTTGAAAACTCCATTTTTAATACAGTGTGATACTAACAGCTGTGCCTATTATGCGTCAAAGATGCTGTTGTTCCCTCTCTGGAAAGTAACCGATCTTCTTTCGAGGCGGTGGAGGTCTGGTTGCTTAGCACATGGAGGAGAGAGAAGGTCTAGGAATCAAAATACTTTCCAAATAGCTTTCATGGAGTCCTTTTTGTTTTAACCCTCTCCTATTTCCCTACTGTCTGCTGTTCCATCATTTCCAGAAGCAATTGGTGTTGCTTTCTGTAGATTCTCCACTGTACAGTTTGTTGTTTCTCAGCTTTTTCTTTTCTTTTTTTTTTGTGCTGCCAGACCGATTTGGCTTTGCTGGGTAGGCTAACCCACTCAATATTCATACAGACACTTTCAGTCTTCCAAGGTTTTGTTGTTCTTATCTCTTCCTGCCTGTTGCTCTCACCTCTTGTCTTGTGAGTTTAGGTATAAAATAGTCTTTTACTGTTGTTTTAGTTGGCTTTCATGAGTAAGTGAAATAATACACATTTTTAATCTGCCATCTTAATCCTAAAGCACAGATTATTTAAAATGTTTAATCTATGTCTTACCTTTTGAGACTTGAAAGGATTATTAAAGTTAGCCCTTTTCATCTCTTGTTTTAGTTTTTACATTCATATTTATAATATTTGAAACTCATTGTGTGGACTGCTCGAGACTGTATTAGCTCAAGGATTTATAAGTGAATCCAGAATTTGTAAATACAAAGGTTGATTGTTTTTTAAATTTGCTCTTGTAGGAAAGTGAAAAGGTTTCTGAATATCCAGCAGTGATTGTGGAGCCAGTTCCAAGTGCCAGATTAGAGCAGGGCTATGCAGCCCAGGTTCTGGTTTATGATGATGAGACTTATATGATGCAAGATGTGGCAGAAGAACAAGAAGTTGAGACCGAGAATGTGGAAACAGGTAGACATCTCATAAAATGTTCATTATTTATAACTTTCTCATTTTGTAAGCTTCAACAATACTATTGCCAGATGAAAAATATACTGAAAAACCCCTTTTTAATGCTATTTAGTATAGCTTGGAAACCAGTGAAACATCTCTGTTTGAGGGAATTTGTGTAGATATAAAAGTTCTACAGTATAATTCTGTGAGGTCTAACAATCTTATTTCATGGACTCTGTGCACAAAATTACAGCTTCATATAATAATAAAGTTATTTTATTATTTTTTTCTGGGGGTATAAATACTAGCTTTTACTTATAAAGTCAGTAGGCTAGTATTATAAGGACAACTTTTTAAATTCCAAAAATAAATATGGTATTCTTTCATTCTGTAATTGATTATGAGTTTCTTTGAGTTAATATTGATGGAGCAGTAAGATTTCTTTTTATGTCAGGGCATATTTGTAGTGTTCTATCAGTTTAGCATTATGAGGACAATTTTTTAAATTTAAAAAATAAGTATGGTATTCTATCATTCTATAATTGATTATGAGTTTCTTTGAGTTAATATTGATGGAGCAGTATGATTTCTTATTTATATCAGAAGCATCTTTATAGTGTTCTATCAGTTTCTTCTTTCCTTTTTGTCTTCTTAGAGATCTTAGTATTTCAGTCTATTTCTGGTGAGATAGCTATATGTTTAATTGGGGATTAGTATCTATAATTCTTAGAGAAATGTGTTTTTGCTATTGATTATGAAGAAAATAGAGTATTTTTTTTCTTTTTTATTCAAGCTGATCCTTTTACAGAAAATAGAGTATTTTACCAAAAGGATTTTGGTGACTATTATATAATAATAAACATGCAAATGTATCCTTAGCTGTTAATGGAGAAAAAGAATCGTTATACTTGTTGTTTAATCCTAGTAAAAATTCTTTAATATGTAGATACATTTTTATAAATGTAGCAAACTTTCATGATTAAAATTTTGAGTATGTGATGCCTTTCTGCTCATGAGGTCTGGTAGCACTCCTTAGGGCTACTAGCTTCCTTCAGCTTAAAACTGTTCTAATTTTATTTTTTGTGGAGCTAAGGGATTGGAAGTTATCTTGCTTTTCAGAGCACTGATTGCAGTGCAAACAAATGCCAGGTGTAGTGGAATCCATTCCTTTATCAAAATAGGCAGCCAAGCTGGGTGTGGTGGTATGCACCTGTATTCCCAGCTACTTGGGAGACTGAGGCAGGAGGCTCGCTTGAAGTCAGGAGCTTAAGCTCAGCCTGGGCAACATAACAAGACCCTATTTCTAAACAAATAAACAAACCAATAGACCAGGCATGCAGGCATTTCATATGGGCTTCATGACTGTAGTTTTGAGTGGTATCTGGTTTACAGTACCTAATGTATATCTTTTTATGAGCGTTTAGAGAGTTTTCAGTCTGAAGCTAGAAATATAGTGGCAGAGGTGAATTTTCTTCTTGAGAAAGGATAGGTAGAACAGTTAAAAGTATTTTGTATGATGATGTTTTTGATTATATATTGTAACTGATTTTATTATAAGAGTATAACTAAACAGAACACTAATAGCAGAAAAAAACATATGGTAGTATGAATGAAAAAAGTAGAACCTATTTGAAATTTCTGGCTGATGCTTTGGTAAAAAAATGAATAAGGAAAACTATGATTTTGGTAGCAAATTGGAAACTTTAAAAAAGATAAAAACTACAGCAGCAAATTTGCCTGAGT
Source organism: Cebus imitator (assembly GCF_001604975.1). Lineage (NCBI taxonomy): Eukaryota > Metazoa > Chordata > Mammalia > Primates > Cebidae > Cebus > Cebus imitator. The sequence goes on from NW_016107618.1 coordinate 626,628, forward strand.
CTGTAAATTAGGATGTTTATCACAATAAAATACTAGAGCAGATTGGCGGAATATTATAATTTGTATAATTGACTGTAAATATTTTATTAATTTAGATTAATTCAGGTAAAACCAATTCAGAATAGGAAGTGAATATAATCTACCCAAGGGATTTTATTTTCTTAGTCTTCTTGAACTCTGAGGGTAATGATATCATTTGCTGGGCAGAGATATTAAGGATTGTGAAAAGGAGGATATGGGAAGAAGTCTAGGTAAAATAACAGTTACTTTTGTAATTTGTTTTTTTTGTAATTGTGTTTTGAAGATTTGATAATAATTTTTAAATTTACTTCAACACAAAAAGAAAATGTAAGCAGATTACTTATATTGTTCTAAAATGGTGTAAAAGCACCTCAAAAGTTCATCGTACATATTTAATTCCATTCTGGCTCTTGGATTTTAATGTAACTTCATAAGGGTTATTAATAATCATAGATTATTCTGAGCTTAATATTGTTTATGCATATTTTCTTTTAGGTAGTGAATTAAGATTAGGCTCATTTCTTATAATGATTTGAAATTGAAACTTAGATTACAGATACATGTAGGTTTTGAAGAAGAAGCTGACTGGGAAGAAAAGGAATACTTAGAAGATGGCAGATTTTATCTGGTGAATTGGGGGAATTGAGACCTGTGTAGAATACTTCCCTGTGTATGTCTAGGAAAACTTCATGGAATGCTCCCACATTATAATTTAGATTATGTCAGTCTAAAAAATGTTATAATTATATTTACTGACTTGATCTGTCAGTTCTCTGCATGTTCACATTAAAGTGTTTTTTCCCTTTTATTCCTAAATACCCATATGTATATGTCCATACTATAAACACTGTTCTGTTGTCATCTGGCTTCGAGTACTAAAATCATATAATGATTTGCATTTAGCCATCTTTATTATTTTGTAGAGAAAAGAACTTCTCATTTTGTTAGTAGTAATTATGGGCTGTTTGTTTCTCCTCTTTGTAGACTTAACAGTCTACGTTCCCCTCACAGAGCTTATGTGTAATTCTTACGCTTTCTTAAATTGTGTAGGAAAAACCAAATATATTTTGAAACTTTAGAAATAGGCATATTCATCTAAAACTTTAGTAAGTTGCTTGTGATAACAGTTGCAGATTAGTAATTATAAAGAGCATTTGAGAAAGAGTGATGAAATATAGGGGAAGGGTGGTCTTGACACTGGCAAGTATAAGTATCTTCCTCAGTGGCTGCAGCCTCCATCAGTTCTAGGGGCCTGCTGGATAGACTTGTATGATGAGTGAGGGGAGGAAAGGAGTTTTTTGGATTCCCTATAGGAGAAAGTACAGTTTTTATGTTCACGTTTAAGAATTATATATAAATTTAAAAGGTTGTTACAAATTACCATTTAACAAGCACCACGTTTATACCAATGAACTCAATAATAAATGTGTGTTGACAGAAATCTTTTAAGACTGGACTAGGTCGGGTTTGGGTGGCTCACCCTGCCTGTAATCCCCGCACAGGGAGGCCTGGTGGTCGGATCACGAGGTCAGGAGTTTGAGACCAGCCTGACCAATATAGTGAAACTCCAGCTCTACTAAAATTACAAAAACTTAGCTGGGCATGGTGCTGCACGCTTGTAATGCCAGCTTCTCAGGAGACTGAGGCAGGAGATTGCTTGAACCCTGGAGGCGGAGGTTGCAGTGAGCTGAGATTGTGCCACTGCACTCCAGCCTGGGCGATAGACTGGACTAAGAAGACTGAGCTATTTAGGATTTGCTTCTTCATCTTTCATCTTAACAAATACTTGTTACTATATTTATCCTCTTAACTTTCCACTTTAGTTTGTGAGAGCAGATTATATCTACATTTGTAATGTGCAAGGTACTGTTTTCAGCATGTTTCTTTTCAGGGGGAATTTAGTTGTGGAGTTAGTATTTCAGTTGGATATAGGATTAATTATAGGGGGAAAGATGAGACAGGAAGACTAGCTGTTGTAGTATGAGTTGAAGGATGCCTTGAAAAATATTAAAACTAGGTAGTAGCAACAAGAACAGAAAGGGCTTAGATAAACCATACTACTATATAACATCTAATAGGATCTTATATGACAGATAAGGGGGAGAGGCATAGTTAGGTAAAATATTATTCTGCTTTTTGACCCTGAGGGATGGTGATAGTAGCACATATGATTTGAGGAAGGCAAGATTTTGTGTGAAGCAGATAAGTTTGTTAATAGTCTTGAAGATTTTGAGTTGAAGCAGAACATCTATGGATGAATATTTAGATATTTAAAGATGCACAAATTTGACCCGGTGCAGTGGCTCACACCTGTAATCCCAGCACTTTGGGAGGCCGAGGCAGGTGGATCACTTGAAGTCAGAAGTTCAAGAGCAGCCTGGCCAACATGGTGAAACCCTGTCTCTACTAAAAATACAAAAATTAGCTGGGTGTGGTGGTACAGCTACTTGGGAGGCTGAGGCAGGAGAATTGCTTGAGCCTGGAGGTGGAGGTTGCAGTGAGCTGAGATCATGCCACTGCACTCCAGCCTGGACGACAGAGACTCTATCTCAAATACAAACAAACAAAAAATGATGCACAAATATGTAGTCAAGGCCCCATCACAAAAGAGATGGCATGCTCAAATTAGAGTAGTTTAAGGAATGTTTTAATAAAGGTTTAGTTACAAGCATGTGAGCAAATATAAGGTAACCATAAGAGACAGGGCAGTACAGGCCGGGCGTGGTGGCTCACGCCTGTAATCCAAGCACTTTGGAGGCCAACGCGGGCGGATCACCTGAGGTCGGGAGTTCAAGACCAACCTGACCAACATGGTGAGACCCTGTCTTTAAAAAATAAAAAAGAGAGAGAGACAGGGCAGTACTTCATGAGTTGAAGGATGCAGACCTAGCAATAACAGCTGTTTCTGTCATTTGGCTCAAGGGCCAAGGGGAAGGAAAGGTTACCAGAATCCTGAAGAATAGAGCCCTGAACCAGGGAGTCACCCTGGGAGAATCTGGAACCTTTGATCAAAGGAGACAGCTAGCTGGAGGGCAATGCGTCTTCCCTCTGATATCCTGCTAAGGTACTCCATTGACCAAACCCAATCTGAAGCCATGGGAGTCCTGTTGATGAAGTCAGTCTTCAGGGATTGAGAGCAAGGTAAAGAAGGGTGGAGAATAAATCTGGAGGGGCAAATGGAAGATACCTAGTACAACTAAAGCTTAAAGAAAGGCCAGGGAGAAACTGATTTGAGAATCATCCTCATTTAAAGCCATGGAAATAAATTTCCAAAGGGAAATGTATTTCAGAGATTTTTCCCAATTTCCCAAAGAAGAAGATATGTAAATTCTGTATTTGTCTTTCTGTGATAGAGAATAAAGGACATAGAATTAAGAATTAACCTTAGGCTGGCCGGGCGCGGTGGCTCAAGCCTGTAATCCCAGCACTGTGGGAGGCCGAGGCGGGTGGATCACGAGGTCAAGAGATCGAGACCATCCTGGTCAACATGGTGAAACCCCGTCTCT
>NW_016107618.1:630382-635656 GCF_001604975.1 Cebus imitator
AATTAACCTTAGGGAATGTTTTTTTAAATAATGGAGAAGAATCAAAGAGTAGTCAAATATGGTAGAAAATCCTGGGTGACTGTGAGTTTTTTTTTTGTTTTTTTCCCTCTTCAAGTAGCTCTCTTTAGTAGGAGAGGGCATAATATTGACTTGGGTTAGTTAATTCTGGTTTCAAATTTCCCCTTTATCACTTACTTGGCAGTATTTAACTTTTTCAGAGTGTTTCACTGTTAGAAAATAGGAATTCAGGGTTGTGAGGATTACATAAAATAAATAAATAAAGCACACTGGTTGTGACATAGAATTTCCTTAACTTCATTAGCAGCTTCCCTGTAACTTCAAGTATGGATAGCAATGGAATATTTGTTTAACTTTATGCCTCTGTTACATTTTTCTCCTTCCTTTTGCTTCCACTTAAAAAAAAAAAGACAACTGCTTTATACCTTCAGTTTATACTTTTTCCTTGTCATTCCTTCCATGACTAATGTGCTCTGGCATCTACATTTATCATTCTATGGAAGCTCTTTATCAGCTTTTAGTGGCCATTGTTCTGTCAAATTCGGTGACCCATAGAATCATCCAGAAGTAATCCTTCATAATGTGACCTTCTTGTCTGCTGAAACAATGTATTCTCCTAGTTATTTTTCTTATTGACCTTTGCATGGATTGTACTATTTATGCTTCTGAGAGTTTGCTCAAAGACAGTTTCTTCCTATCTATAATGTGCTCAGGTAGGTATTAGCCATCGTATAAGGCCCAACTACATGAACATTTCCACAATGATTGTGGCCTACATTAAACATACCCTTACCTGATCTGTTATACCATCTGGATTTAGGTACTTTCTTGTACTATTTTATTATTTTTATTTATTATATCTTATATTATTTTTATATATACTCCTGTTGTTTTCCCAGTGCGTGTATAAGTACCTTGAAGACAGAGACCATACTTTTTTCTTTTCTTGAATATACTGTTGAACATATAATAGCTACCTGGAAATAAAATGGAAACAGATTGAGCTCTGAGTTAGTATTGTTGTATAAACAAGAATCATCTCTGTAAGATCATACTTAAATTTCATTTTAAAATCGCAGTTAGTGTTCATCTTTCTTGCATGTATCTAAATTTGATTTTTTTTTAACAGAGTCTCGCTGTCTTGCCCAGGCTGGAGTGCAGTGGTGCGATCTTGTCTCACTGCAACCTCTGCCTCTTGGGTTCAAGCGATTCTCATGGTTCATTCTCCTCAGTAGCTAGGATTATAGGCATGTGCCACCTTGCCTGGCTAATTTTTGTATTTTTGGTAGAGACGGGGTTTCTCCATGTTGTATAGGCTTGTCTGGAACTCCTGGCCTCATGCGATCTGCCCACTTCAGCCTCCAAAAGTGCTGGGATTAGAGGCCTGATTTTTTTGTTAAAAGCAATATGTGCTTAATGGAAAAAAATTGGGAAGTATTGCAAATAATAAACAAATTGAAAATCATCACCCTTAATCTTACCAATAAGGAGACAATGATTATTGCTTTTTTTTTTTAACATTTCCTTTTAAAAAAATGTACATTTTAAGCATAATCAATATTATATAATAGAGGCAGACTGATTAATTTTTACTAATTTTAATAAACATTGGCTGTGAAGTGGTCTGGTAGCTTCCTACTTCTCTCTTTTGACCACTGGGGGCAGGACTTTGCTCCTTAACCATGTGTCAGTACATTAATGTTTAGTCTTACTAGTTAATTATCAGGAAAACATAAACCATTTTTAGTGATCAACCAAACTGTGTTTAAAGATTAGTTGAAAAGATAGATGATGATGATAATTTTTATATAATTCAACAAGAAAGCAGTGCATTTAAAAAATGAAAATGAAAGGCCGGGTGCGGTGGCTCACGCCTGTAATCCCAGCACTTTGGGAGGCTGAGGCGGGCGGATCATGAGGTCAAGAGATCGAGACCATCCTGGCCAACATGGTGAAACCCCATCTCTACTAAAAATACGAAAATTAGTTGGGCGTGGTGGTGTGTCCCTGTAGTCCCAGCTGTATGTGAGGCTGAGGCAAGAGAATCACTTGAGCCTGAGAGGTGGAGGTTGCAGTGAACCAGTATCATCCCACTGCACTCCAGCCTGGTGACAGAACAAGACTCTGTCTCAAAAAAAAAAAGAAAGAAAGTTTAGGTTTTTAAAATGCCATTTAAAAAATAAAACCAGAGTGATCCCCTGACTGGCCGGGTTAGAGCATCAGGAACAGCCTAAAGATTAGACTGTAAGAAAAGAAAATAGAAGCCATGTTTCGAAGACCTGTATTACAGGTACTTCATCAGTTTGTAAGACATGCGTCCGAAACAGCTGCCACTTTGATTCTTGAAAGATCCCTGAATCATGTGCAGTTACTTGGGCGAGTGGGTCAGGACCCTGTCTTGAGACAGGCGGAAGGAAAAAATCCAGTCACAATATTTTTTCTAGCAACAAATGAGATGTGGCGATCAGGGGAAAGTGAAGCTTACCAAATGGGCCATGTCAGTCAAAAGACAACGTGGCACAGAATATCAGTACTCCGGCCAGGCCTCAGAGATGTGGCATATCAGTATGTGAGAAAGGAGTCTCGAATTTATGTGGAAGGGAATATAGACTATGGTGAATACATGGATAAAAATAATGTAAGGCGACAAGCAACAACAATCATAGCTGATAATAATATATTTCTGAGTGACCAGACAAAAGAGAAGGAGTAGAATGGATGACTCTTCTTTGGCTGTCATTTGGTACAGTCTCATTTCCAAATCATGTATAATCCTTATAGTTCCCAAGGACAAGAATTAAAATACTCTTTTACATATAAATAAATAAATAAATAAATAAAACCAGGGCTGGGCATGGTGGCTCATGCCTGTAATCCCAGTATCCCAGCACTTTGGGAGGCCAAGGTGGGTGGATCATGAGGTCAAGAGTTCGAGACCAGCCTAGCCAACATGGTGAAACCCCATCTCAACTAAGAATACAAAAATTATCCGAGTGTGGTGGTGGGGGCCTGTAATCCCAGCGACTGGAGGCTGAGGCAGGTGAATTGCTTGAACCTGGGAGGTGGAGGTTGCAGTGAACCGATATTGTGCCATTATACACCAGCCTAGACGACAAAGCAAGACTCTGTCTCAAAAAATAAATATATAAATAAATAAAACCAGATTTCCCTCATGAAACATAAGATAAGGAGCCAAATTTCTTTCTTGAAGAATCTCAGGACTAATTTGACTTCATGATGAGCTGTCATAACTTTTTTATTTGTTATGCCATCAGAAATCCTCCCTGTGGCACAAAGGACTCCTTTAATTAGAAAATATTGTTGCCACAGGGAGGTAGAAGATCGACATGAAAAACTGGGGATCTGAAAAAGGAGCCCCTATCCTAGGATTACCTGAAGGTGAAACAGATTGAGCCAGAAGGAAGACAATGCTGGTAGGTTGGTTTTTAATTTACTAAGAATGTTTATAATTTTATATTTCATTAAAATTATTTCATCTACCTTTACCATATTTTTCTTTAAAGGGTGACAATGATTCCTCCTTAAGAAAGGAGAAGTAATACAATAATATTTTTCCTCCCAGTTTGCTGAGTTAACCCTTGCCATGTTCTTAATATTTGTTTCTTTTTATAGATAAAGCTCTGGGGTTAGTTATTTCATGCCTCTATTTCCTTAGATGGTACTAATGACCGAACATATTTAAGGCATTTTTTTGTGTGTGTCATTCCTGTTATTTTTGCTTCTAATCCACATCTTTTCCTAAATTTTTAAAAAGTGTTTTACCCCCAGTTATTTATTTTCTTGAGGTTAGCCTAGACTTAAGTTTTCTGAAATGGTAAAATGTGAATTGTAAGTTCATTTAGTTTTTATTCTAGAATTGTTGGAAATGTAATTGTACTGTGATTTAGATCAGACAGTATTATTAGAGAAAAATTTTTAATACTTTAATAACTATCGCTGGGCATAGTGGCTCAAGCCTGTAATCGTAGCACTTTGGGAGGCCAAAGCGGGTGAATCACCTGAGATCAGAAGTTCAAGACCAGCCTGGCCAACTTGGCAAAACCCCAGCTCTACTAAAAAATACAAAAAATTTGCTGTGCGTGGTGGTGGGTGTCTGTAATCCCAGTGACTTGGGAGGCTGAGGCACTAGAATCACCTGAACCCAGAAGGTGGAGGTTGCAGTGAGCCGAGATGGCTCCACTGCACTCCAGCCTGGGCAACAGAGAGAGACTCCATTTTAAAAACAATCAAACAAACAATTTCGTTTAGCCTAAGATGCTGTCAATTGTAAGAAACATTATTTTTATACCACTAAAGGAAAATTGCTGACAACTATGAACTTTAGGAGACTATCAGTTTTAAGATATCTACTGATTCCAGAGAGATGTCAAATATGAAAAAATGTGTCTTAGGATTAATGAAATATGGTTTGCAATTATGAATCTTTCCTGAAACTCTCATTTACTAGGAATTAAACGTTAAAATATGAGGCTTATGAAAAATGGGGGTGAGTTGTAGTATGGAAATCCACATGAGTGCCGAGTATGCGCCCTAAATTCATTTTTTTTTGCTCTGTCTCCAAGTTGCAGTGCTGTTGTGCGATCTTGGCTCACTGCAACCTCCACCTCCCAGATTCAAGCGATTCTTCTGCTTGAGCCTCCCAAGTAGCTGGCATTACAGGTGTGCACCACCACACCTGGCTAATTTTTGTATTATAGTAGAGACGGGGTTTCACCATGTTGGCCAGGATGGTCTCGATCTTCTGACCTCATGATTCGCCTGTGTTAGCCTCCCAAAGTGCTGGGATTACAGGCCTGAGCCACTGCACCCAGCCTCTAAATTCTTTAATATCTTTTAAGAGAAGATATTTAAATAAAAAAATTATATAACTACACATTGTTTAAAATTATACAGAATAACCATAAGGTATCAGATTATGGAATGTATAGAAAAAGAAAATGTATTTTAATATGACATACTTACTTCAATAGAGTGTTATCCTAATTGAACATCACTTAATTAGAAATTCGAGATCTAAAAAGAAAATGAAATGAAGCTTCTGCTTTTTATTTATTTATTTATTTATTTATTTATTTATTTATTTTGAGACGGAGTTTCACTCATGTTACCCAGGCTGGAGTGCAATGGCGTGATCTCGGCTCACCGCAACCTCTGCCTCCTGGGTTCAGGCAATTCTCCTGCCTCAGCCTCCTGAGTAGCTGGGATTACAGGCACACACCACCATGCCCAGCTAAT
>NW_016107618.1:637821-647176 GCF_001604975.1 Cebus imitator
GCTGAGGCAGGAGAATTGCCTGAACCCAGGAGGCGGAGGTTGCGGTGAGCCGAGATCGCGCCATTGCACTCCAGCCTGGGTAACAAGAGCGAAACTCCGTCCCAAAAAAAACAAAAAAAAAAACATGTTATCATGATAAAATGTGATGAGTATTATGATAGGATTAATTAAAAGTTTATGGGAGTAACAGCAGGAGAATGCCTTCCTGATGATGTGACATCTCAAGTAATTATCCAGGCAGAAAATGGCAATATTGAAAGTCTGGAGGAAGGCTTATTTGAGTTGCTGAAAGAGATTCAGTAGGGCTAGAGTGTGAATTATGAGAAGGAAGGGGGATTAAAATGAGGTAAAATAGGCAAAAAAGAAAAAAAAATCTTATTGCTGAGGGTTTTTGAAGCCTTGTGTTTGTTTCTTGGATCTTAAGGGCAGTGGGAAGCCTTTTAAAAGTTTTAAGCAGTTTTGAAAAATGCAAATTTAGTTTTTTTCAAAATAGTAAGTGTTGTAAATGAAAAAAGAGATAGGACAGTCAATGAATTACTTAAAATCTGAACTCCTTGGCTTCTCATTCACAGCTCCCTGATATCTAGCTAACTGTTCTTAATCACTTTCCACCAAATTGTCTACCTCTATAGATTAGGGTACAGGTGTGTTCATTGCCTACACTAAGCTACAAGTAATAGAGATTAAGATAATTGCTCAGCTAGTCTTTCTTTTTGGAATTAACAGTGCTTGTATAGTGCTGTTTCAGGAGGAGGAATCATTGTCCCTTATCCATTGTCCATGCCTATTTGTGTAAACTTGTGGGTTTTACCAGGACCTGGGTGAGAGTCAAAACAGCGAGTCATGATTGAATGCCATGGCTATTTGTTGAATTTGTTAGGGATTTATCTAGGCTGGTGGCCTTTAAGTCATTTGTGTAATAAGAATATTATTTTATATTGAAACTTCGTCTCTACCAAAAAAAAAAAAAATATGCTGGTACAGTGGCATGGACCTATAGTCCCAGCTACTCCTTGAAGTTTCAGGAGTTCAAGGTTGCATTGAGCTATGATGGCGCCATTGCTGCAGCCTGGGCAAACAAGCAAGACCCTGTCTTCAAAAAACTATGTATTATTTTGATCATTTGGACTAGACAGCATAAGTTAATATATTTCTTCTGGTCTTGACGTCTTTGAGGACTAACTTATAGGTAAAAGTTAGCTTGAAACTATTTGTGTATTTTCAGCACTGCATACAAACAACTGCTGGTTTTTATTTCCACTAGCGTCATGGACAGTGTTCTAGGCCTCAGGTGTCATAGTAGACATCATAAAGAGAATTATATACAGAAGAGCTATGATTTGAGCCTTTACAACTAAATATCTAAAAAGGGTTTTGTAATGGATTTTTTTCTTTTTAAAAAATGTAATATGCAATATTTAGAATATTAAAAAAACCTGAAGAATTCAACACACATGTATATACTACCAAAATTAACAAAATATTGACAGCATTGTTAATTTAAATACCTCTTATGTTCCCCAATTTAATTTTCTCGTTTTCTTCTTCCTTAAGATAATTACTATCCTGTTTATTAATGATGGAATATTTACAATAGAAGTATGGAAGAGTCCAGATATGTATGTTTTTTAATTGCCAAAAAAAGCGATCTTTCAGTTTAACAATAGTTTTTTTTGGAGTAGGCGGGCCTGTTAATGACAAGTTCTCATTTTTATAGGGCTTTAAATAAAGATTCAAATCATAGCTCCTAAGCAGGGCAGTTGTTTAAAATGGAATGTTACAACTGGAGATTTTAAAACATGAACTAGAATGCCACTTGGTAGGGATGTTGTAAAGAGAATTCAAGTGTCAGGTAGATATTCAAACTAGGTTTCTTTTATAATCCTTTTCAATTCTGAGATGCTGTTTATAATAACTTCATTCTGTAAAAGCATGAAAAAACATGATTATCTATGAAATTGTTATTAGTTAAGTCTCTTGATTAGAAAGGTGTCCCCTGAAACAAAGATTAGTTTTTTTTAGCACCCAGGTTTTATCTTTAGTTAGCTTTATTCCATGGCCATTCTCAAACATTTTGTCTCTGGATAGCTGCCTTACAGATGTCTATCTTTGGTCACAACAGGAATTGGTCAAGAAAATGTGACATAAGCCCATCATATTGTTTTGGGGCAAGGACCAGGACCCCAAAGCATGTACTCTGCTTATGGTCAGCAACTTTATCTTATTTTGTCGTTTAAAGAGTCTTAGCCAGGTGAGGTGGCTCACGATTGTAATCCCAGCACTTTGGGAGGCTGAGGTGGGAGGATCACCTGAGGTTGGGAGTTCGAGACCAGCCTGACTAACATGGAGAGACTCCATCTCTGCTAAAAATACAAAATTAGCCGGGTGTGGTGGCGCATGCCTGTAATCCCAGCTACTCAGGACATTGAGGCAGGAAAACCACTTGAACCCGGGAGGCAGAGGTTGCCGTGAGCCGAGATTGCACCATTGCACTTCAGCCTGGGCAACAAGAGGGAAACTCCATCTACAAAAAAAAGTCTTAGTCTTGTTACTGTGATTTCTTTTTCTTCTTTTATACCAATAGCGCAGATATAGCTTTGAGTATAAATTTCTTAAAAGTTTTTTTGATTAGTTGATATGGCTAGTACATAGAAGATGCTCACATAAAAAAATAACATTCTTTTTCAAAGTGATTTCTAATATACAATATTAATTATTACACAAAAATATTTTAATGTTCATTTTTATGTTAATTTGGAGGTACATGTGCAGGTTTGCTATGAGAGTATACTGTATGATGCCAAGGTTTGGGCTTCTGTTGATCCCATTACTGAGATAGTGAACACAGTACACAACAGGAAGTTTTAAAAACATCCTTGCTCCTTTCTTTCTCCATCCCTTCTTTTGGAATCCCCAGTGACTGTTGTTCCCATATTTATATCTTGTGTGAGCCCAAAATTTAGCTCCCACTTATAAGCGTGATATTTGGGTTTTTATCTGTGCATTAGCCTCCAGGTACATCCATGTTGCTACAAAGGACACAATTTCGTTCTTTTTTATGTTTGCGAAAAATGGATTTTTGATTAAATAAATTTAGAAAATGCTGGGTGAAGGAAAATTAAACAGATTTATTTACAAGAAACCTTCTCGGAGGTTTTAATCTGAAAATGTGAATTGTGATTCTAAATAAGAGGAATCTCTTTTAAAAGATATCTCTTAAAACTAAATGACTTATAGAAGAACAGAGTCTTTTACCTTTAGAGCAGGACCCCATGGCTTGTTAGTACTACTTTGGCACAGTCATTAATAGCCAAGGGACTAAAATTCTCATTTAATAAACTGTATTATATTTAGCTATTTACCTCATTAAGTCTGCTACTTTTCAATGCTGCTTTTCTCATGCCATGGTGGTACATTTTTCCCAACTAGGTTTAAATTTTTAATTTTGTAAATCAGACAGTTAAATACTGTAAGTTAGGAGTACTGGCCAGACCCAAGTCATACATTAGTGACCAGAAATAATTGTTGGACCAAGAAACTAAAACGTTGTTAGCTTTACTTTTTGAAGTTATTGAAGCATCTACCTGAAAAAAAGTGAAGTTAGATTTATACCAACAGGTTATTTGTGGTAATGGTGCTTGTTTACTATGCTCTCCTTAAGGTATATGTGGGCTTTTTCAGGGAGGTAACATAGTATCTTTGGCAGAAGATGTTTTCCCTGATGTTTTTCTTTAAATAAAGAAGAGCAGCTGTGATGCCTCTTCATTCAATCATTGCATCAGAGTTACTCGAACAGTTCTAGACATGGGGCAGTAAGCATACTTACCTATTTGGCCCCACTATCTTAAAATGTTCAGATGTGTGAGTTTGAAGGTTGTTCTGTTCCCTTCATTTATGAGTTTTCTGTGACCTTCCTTGGCAACTAGTTCCTCAATTCTTTGATCTTTTTTTATTTTCTACCCACAGACATTTACCTGTTAATAAAGACAAGTCTGTTCTCAGAGCAGGGTATATTTTGTTGCCTTTCTATCCATTAACCACCTCTCCACAGCTGTTCTCTGCTATTTTGAGTGTGCTTTTTAGTCAATCTGTGGGATTTTTAGAAAGCACGGATTTTTTATTTTTCTGTTTCAGAATATGAATGGATTTTAGGATAATCCAGTCCAACTCTTCAAAAGCCTTAGAACTAGTTAGCAATGGAGCAGGTCCAGAAACCCTGGTCTCCTGATTCACAGGACAGGACTGTTTTTGTTCTAGAGTACTGCTTTGGGGCCTGAGAGATTCTTTAGTCTTTGGTTTTTAATAGGCTTCCATAACATAGTTATTAATAAAATGTTCTGAATTTCTATTTTGCTGTCAGATATCACAACAGAATTGTGTCCCCCTTCTGTCATTAATTTAATTTGTATAACCTTGAGGTAACCACTTATCTTCTGTTAATATGAGTTTCCTCATCTGCGAAATGAAGAATATAGTAATTATCTCTCACTGTTCTGAAAACTAATAATGAGGTATTTACAGTGTTAAGCATGGTGCCTGGCATGAAGAAAGCAAGCTCAATACATTCTTCATACTGCTGCTAGTATAAGTTTTCTAAAAGGTACTTCGATTGTCATTTTCTTTTTTAAAAAATTTAATGACAGCCTATATCAACAAATTGATTGTCATTTTCTTTCATAAAGACCTTGTGTTAATTATCATGACATTCTGGATAAAGTCAAATGCCTTAAAAGATACACAAGACCTTTATATATTATCATTCTCACCTTTTCGGTTTTAGCTCTTAATTTCTTTTTTCTTCTCCTGTCTCTCCAGCTTCCATAGCTTGGTAAGGTTTACGCTTTGCCTAAAAAGCCAGCCCTCTCTGTTTTTATCTGTGATCAGACATCTCTCTAGGAAGGATTTCTTTTTCTTATTTTTGAGACGGAGTTTCACTCTTGTTGTCCAGGCTGGAGTACAATGGCGTAATCTTAGCTCACTGCAATCGCCGCATGCTGGGTTCAAGCGATTCTCCTGCCTAAGCCTCCCGAGTAGCTGGGATTACAGGCATGCACCACCACGCCTGGCTAATTTTGTATTTTTAGTAGAAACAGAATTTCTCCATCTTGCTCATGTTGGTCTTGAACTCCTGACCTCAGGTGATCTGCCCGCTTCAGCCTTCCAAAGTGCTAGGATTACAGGCATGAGCTACCATGCCTGGCTAGGAAGAATATCTGGATCTTTCCAGTATTTGTCAGTTTTATCAATGTGGTGCTATCCCCTACTTGTGAGAGGAGTTATGTTATGTTTGGTATGTGTATTATATTACTGAGGGAATGTGTTCTCTTTCTGGGTCCACGAGGGTCGTAGTTTTAAGGACAAGAATTTCCCAGCACTATGCCCCCCTCCCATTTCTCTCCATCCGGGAGATTTAATGGTTTATGTTTGAATTTCACTGGCATAGGAAGAAACTAAGAGTCAATCACTCCAGCGGAAGCTCTAAGGAACTCCTTTCATTGGCCAGGGGTCTTAGAGAAGGTGGGGGTCCCTCCCAGGTTAAAATCCCCTTCTTCCACACCCCTTTGGACTCCATGTTTGGATCCCCTTCCATGAACACTCCCTTCGTGGAAGCTGTTTTTCTCTATCCCGGATTTTCCCTCTGGAGTCCCCTTCCACATTCTCTCATGGAAGCCTGTCTTCCCCTCCTAAACTCCATCTCTCTCTCTCTGTTGCCTTCCAGTCAGTGTGGAAGCTGCTTTCCTCTCCTGGATTCCATCTTTCTGGATTCTCTCACTCAGTGTGAGAGTTAGCTGTTTCCTTCTCTCTCCTTCTCCTGTTTCGCCCCCTCTTTAAATAAATCACTTTCTACAAACACTTTTGAGTCCGGCATTTAGTGTGCACTGTGCCATGGTCCCCTCTCTCATTCTTGAGAGGTCTGGAGACCAAGAACCTGGAGAAATGTTCTCTCAGCGGAGCTGAGGGCACCCTGAACTCCTGTACCCCAATATTACATTACCTTTCCAACATTCACATGTTTCTAAATCTAGAATACCAAAATGTTTACTATAAGAAGATTAAGGGACTAATCGAAGTCTGTGTAGCTATTGAGAGATACTTTTATTTAATTCCCCAAAAATATGTAAATTTCCTGATTGCATGGTAAAGATGCCTCTTGTCACTTTTAACTATAGTTATTAACTGTTATTATTACCCTTAGTGTGTGTTTTGTTTTGATTTTTAAAATATTTTAAAATTGGTATATCATAGTTGTACATATTTTTGGGTACATGTGATATTTTGATACATATATACATATATATATATAATTTGTAATGATGAAGTCAGTAATTGGGATACCCATCACGTCAAACATTTATTGTTTATTTTAACAAGAGGTTTTAACACAAATATGTTTTAAGGAGGTGGTGATGGTGAAGAGGGTAGTTGTCTGTGAATGTCTTTTACAAAGAGGCCTATCACTCAGAGAGGGTCAGTAGAACTTTTAATAGCTCTTACCTGTTAAATTTTATGAGATTTTCCTTTATTTTTCTTTTTTAAAATTCAGGGAGGTAACATAGTATCTTTGGCAGAAGATGTTTTCCATGATGTTTTTCTTTAAATAAAGAAGAGTTCTTAGATCGTAAGGTTTTTCAGTCTTTTTGTGTCGTGAACCTTTGTGGCTATAGGGTGAAGCCCATGAACTTTGTCTCAGAGCGGAGTTTTAAAATATAAAGTAAAATATCCAGGATTAAAAAGGAACCATGTATATTGAAATATAGTTATCAAACTATTTTAAATTGTGATATATATCAATACATGTGTTTCTGTATTAATATATTAAATAATGAGATCTAGTGGCAGATATAAGTAGTGATGACCATAAATTATATAGAACGAGACCTTGTCTCGAAGAAAAAAAAAAACAGAAACAACTGTAATATGATATGAAAATATCTATGATTTATATTGGTCATGAAATCACAGATATTGCTAAAACAACTGTGGTTTGTGCTTTTATTTAAAACGAAAGAGCTAAATTTCAGTTAGAAGCTAAAAAACCTTTATTCCAAAGTCTCATCCATGTATTATTTTAACTGTCATCTACCTTTTTCATCATCCTTTTTTCCTGTATGTTCTGCCCTACTTCCATTCTCTTTTCGCTAATAATCCGTAGTAGGGATCTGAAAACCAGTTTAAATGTGTCACATTTTAAGTGCAGTTTTATGATCCCTGCTCTATTTTTTTTAAAGGAAAAAAAGCCTCTTAAATATGTGGTTATAGTTTTTCATGTTTGTTAATGGAGTGACAACTTAATTTCTTTGAACATTTAATATATTTCTTTAAATGTTTATTAAATATTTTTTTGACCTCTTTGTTGGTTTGAGATCCCTTCTATCTCCATGAAAAAAACTTCCATGGCCAGTGGTTCTCAAACGTAAGCAATACATCAGATTATCAGAAGGGCTTGCTAAAATACAGAATGTTGGACCCATCCCCAGAATTTGATTCAGTGAATCTGTGGTAGAACTGGAGAATTTGCATTTCTAACAAGTCCTCAGGTGATAAGGCTGCTGTTGGCCAGGAATCATTACTTTTTTGAGGCAGGGTCTCCTGTTGCCCAGGCTGGAGTGCAGTGGTGCCATTATAGCTCACTGCTGCTCCTGGGATCAAGCAGTCCTCTCAAATCAGCCTCCCAAGTAGCTGGGACGACAGGTGTGAGCCACCACATTCAGCTATTTTTTTTTTTTTTTTTGGTAGAGATGGAATCTTCGTATGTTGCCCAGGGTGGTCTCAAACTCTTGGCCTCAAGTCATCCTCCCATGTTGGCCTCCCAAAGTGCTGAGATTACAGGCATGAGCCACAGTGCTGGGCTGGGATCATTCTTTGACAGTCATTATCCCTAGAGTGTTGGAAATGATAGCACAGAAAGAGAGTTTCTGCCATTGCTAAAATTCATTTAACTTGGTAGTTTCTTACTATATTATATCCATCACAAAAAATTGTTTTGGGGAGTAAAAGGCGAGTAAATTTATTTCAGGTGTATGAAATAATGTAATGCATCATTACTATTTATTAATTCATCAGTAAGCATTCATTGAGCACCTAGTAAATGCAAGGCATTATTTTAAGACATGGGTCTAGAGGTGTAGATAAGAAAGGCAAAGTCTCTACATTTATGGTAATTAGAATCTAGTGGACAAAACATATAACTTTGCATTACTGTAAAATTACTTTGTCACAAATCAAATTTTATAATGTAAATCTTGAAATTATTCTTTAGAGTTAATATATGGAATTAAGCTAAAATAATAAACTCATGAATTATTCTTTTCAAGCAGTTGAAGCTGTGGATAACCTTTTTCCTCTCTCTTTCCATATGACAGTCATTAGGTACAATTGAGATATTTAATTGGTAAACTTAACTTTTATCATGTACAAATTACCTATATAAAGTACTGCCATAGCTCCTAGGAAGTAAACAATTTATTGTTGAGTAAGACATGTTTTCTAGCCTCAAAGAAGCTTACTAAGTTGAGAAAAATGAGCATTCAAGCAAATAATAGTATTATAGAGTAGATATCCTTGGAGAAAGGCGAGGGAAATAATTGCCAAGTATGGTAGCTAATTCAAATGTTCCATATTGCATTATTGCTATTGTGGTAGGTCCCATTTAAATTTCATCATGAGGGTTAATGGTTAAGGCCTCTGGTTGGAGGCAGAGGAACAAGTCAAATGGAATTAAGCATTCCTAAATCTCATTGTTTTAAATTTGTTATGTGTATAAACAATGCCATAAAAAAATCAGAGAGATTTTCCCATCATCATTGATGGAAAAATCAGAAAACAATGCTAAGAACTCAGCCTGTTTGCAGTGGTTGGTTATGATTTGGGAGTGGGATTAGGAGGTGAAGTAGGACTAACTATGACTTTTTAAAATTTTTACATTCCTATATCTTTTTTCCATTTAAGACGGAGTCTCACTCTGTCATCCAGGCTGGAAGTACAGTGGCATGATCTTGGCTCACAGCAACCTCTGCCTTCCGGGCTCAGTGATTCTGAGTGATTCTCATCTCAAGTGATTCTCCTGCCTCAGCCTTCCAAGTAGCTGGGATTGCAGGTGGGCACCACCACGCCTGGCTAATTTTTATGTTTTTAGTAGAGACAGGGTTTCGTCATGTTGGCCAGGGCGGTCTCCTATTCCCAAGCTCAAGTGATCTGCCTGCGTTGGCCTCCCAAAGTTGCTGGGGTTACAGGCATGAGCCACCGTGTCCAGCCAACATTCCTTTATATTTTTTTCATTGAGTATATCAACAGACAAATGTAGCTTTATATCTTCTATTTTCATTAGAGTAACAGGTTTTTTTTTTTTTTTTTT
>NW_016107618.1:647749-649739 GCF_001604975.1 Cebus imitator
AATATCTTTTAACAATTGTTTGTTAGTAAGTAGAAAAACAAACTTTCTCTCACCATACTCTCAACAGTCAACACAGAAGACCTCTGGGACCTCTGATTACCAGGAAGTGTGAAGTATTTCTCCCAACCAATTAACCAGTCAATCAGTTCTGTAGTGGACACAAGCTGAGTGTCCGCTAATTCAGTTCCATTCTGACACTATCTACCTGGAGATAGCATCACATCCTCTGAGAAACATATTTACCAGTTATCATAAAGCATAGTTAAAGGATACAGATGAAGGGTTATGGAGCTCCCATGCCCTTTGTTGGGCATGCCCCCCTCCACATGTCCAGCTATCTGGAAAGTCTCAGAACTCATTCCTTTTGGGTTTTTATAGAAGTTTCATTAAGTAGTCATGATTGATTAAGTCATTGGCCATTGGTGGTTGATTTAACCTTCAGTCCCCCTTCCTGAGGCCCAGAGGTTGGGAGTGGGGCTGAAACTCCCAACCCTATAATCAATCCTGCCTTGGTCTTTCTGGTGACCAGCCCCCATCCTGAAGATATGTAGGGGCTGCCAGCCATTAGTCAATCTTTAGCACACAAAAGTACACTTTTTACTTTGGAGATTCCAAGGATTTTAGGAGTTGTATGCCAGGAAATGGGGAGCAAGACTAAATATATATATTTCTTACATATTTCACATCACAGTTAGCTAGAACTTGGGAGATTTTCTTATCACTAGGTGAGCTTACAAAAGATTACGAGAAAGTTTTACATCAAAGAGGAAAGATTAGGCTGGGCGATATGGCAAAACTCCCTCTCTACAAAAAATGCAAAAATTAGTTGGGCATAGTGGCAGGTGCCCAAAGTCCCAACTGCTTGGAGGCTGAGGTGGGCAGATTGCTTGCACCAGGGAGGTCAGGGCTATAGTGAGCTGTGATCGTGCCACTGCTGTCTCATAGAGCAAGACCTTGTCTCTGGGGAAAAAAAAAAAAAAAAAAAAAAAAAAAATTTTTTTGGGGAAAAAAAAAAAAAAAAAAAAAAGGAAAACATTTATGTCTCCAATCTAGTTAGCAAAAATATATTTCTAATGTATGATGTTTGACAAGCCTTTCAGGAAAATCTGAATTTTTTTTCCCCATATCACCTTTTTTCTGCTATGTAGTTGGAAAATAAAGACAGGATTTAGAACATAGTACCTACTGAGAATGAAAAAATTCTTTTGAAGAGGAAGCCAAGAACTTGGTTCAAGAGGAAAAAGAAATTAAAAGGTGGTAATTTCTTTTTGAGACATTTACTTTCTTAAATAAACTTGACATTCTTTTTTTTTTCTATTTATCTTTTTCTCTAGGGACATTGGTCTGCAGTTAGCATCTATTTAGGTTTACAATATTAAGCTTTTTTTTCATTTTGTTTGGAAAAACAAGGTTGGCAGAATTACATTTGTTGTTAATTCCATTACATACTTAGCAGGCTGTCAGGTGTGAGTTATTTACTTGAGACAAGAAGCATCAATTATTTTGTCTAGGCTTTATCTGAAGGCCTATGTTCTGGGAAGAGAGGCCTCCATAAAAAGGAAAAAACTTTCAGTGATCCTTATCCTTGGGAATAAAAGTAAAGATCAGAGCCCGTGCATTCAGTTTACCATCTTATAAAAAAGTCAAGTATTGCATAGGTCAGAGACGGCCATTGTAAGATCATATAATCCTATGCCTAATTTTGTTATCCTGTTTCTCTGTAATAATTAGTAGCAAATGGCCGGCCGCGGTGGCTCACGCCTGTAATCCCAGCACTTTGGGAGGCCGAGGTGGGTGGATCACAAGGTCAAGAGATCGAGACCATCCTGGTCAAAATGGTGAAACACCGTCTCTACTAAAAGTACAAAAAATCAGCTGGGCATGGTGGTGCATGCCTGTAATCCCAGCTACTCAGGAGGCTGAGGCAGGAGAATTGCCTGAACCCGGGAGTCGGAGGCTGCAGTGAGCCGAGATCGCGCCATTGCACTCC
>NW_016107618.1:650239-656465 GCF_001604975.1 Cebus imitator
AAAAAAAAAAAAAAGAATCTCCATACTTGTGTTTGGAGGCCATAAGGAATGGGGAGGCTAATGAGAGACTCCAGTTAACTCTGCAGCTAGTCTTAGCGGAAAGAGAACTCCAAAAAATAGAGTAGCTGAAAGGAGACGAAAGCAGACTCAATTCTTTTGCTTATCAAAGGAAGGACAAAAGAATAAGGAGTTACTCTGGATCTGAGACCATTAGTGGGGTTACCTGAGATGACCTGTGATGTGTGTGGCACTGTGTTCTTTTTATGTGAACTAGAACAAGAAATTAGATATGGCCCCTCCTGTAAAGAAGCTTACTCTCTTGTGGGGAAAATATATAAGGAAACATCTCTTTATAAACCTAAGATTTAATAATATTAGTGCTATAAGAGTGAGGAAGAGAGAAATTAGCTATTCTGATGGGAAGTTTACATTTTAGTTGAGCTTGGGAGGATAAATAAAATTTCATTTGGAAGAAAAGAATTTTCTAGTTGAGAAGTCATTTATTTATACCTTTTCCTGTCTTCTTCCAGTCTATTACCAAATCTTGTTAATTTTGCCTCCAAAGTATACCTTGAGTCTTCCCATTTTCATTGCTACTAGGCTAGTTCTCTCTAGGTTTTTTTCGTGAGCTTTATTGATAGCCTTTGGCCTTCTAATCAGCCTTTCTGTTTTCATTCTTGCCTCCTCCTCCCACCCCCAGCAATCTATGCTCACCATAGTAGCCAAAGTGATTTAAAATGTAAATTTGTTAGTGGAATCGTGATACTCCCTAAAATCTTTCAGTGGATTCTAATTGCACTTAAGATAAAATTCAAGAATATTTTTAAATTGTTTTCACTTAATTTTTATTTTTTTCTGTATTTCAGTGGATGCAATTAAAAAAAATTGTTTTTAAAGACACATGGTCTTGGGCCAGGCACGGTGGCTTACATCTGTAGTCCCAGCATTTTGGGAGGCCGAGGTGGGTAGATCACGAGATCAGGAGATGGAGCCCATCCTGGCTGACATAGTGAAACTAAAAATACAAAAAAATTAGTTGGGCATGATGGTGGGCACCTATAATCCCAGCTACTTGGGAGGCTGAGGCAGGAGAATCGCTTGAACCTAGGAGGCAGAGGTTGCAGTGAGCTGAGATCTTGCGCCACTGTACTCCAGCCTGGGTGACAGCCAGACTCCATCTCAAAAAAAAAAAAAAGAGAGAGAGACATGGTCTTGTTATGATGCCCAAGCTGGAGGATAGTGGTTATGCACAGGTGCAGTCCTACTGCTGATCAGGACAGGAGTTTTGACTCTGTTTCCAGCCTGGGCTGGTTCACCTCTCCTTAGGCAACCTTGTGGTCCCTCACATTTATGTCAAACTTAATGCAGACATTCAGTTGGCTTAATGCACTATAGCCTAGAATTTCTGGACTCAGGTGATCCTCCTGCCTCAGCCTCCCAAGTAGCTGGGACTATAGGCATGTGCTACTGTGCTTGGCAGGAGTTTTTAACATGGTCTTTAAGATATTGAATAATTTGGCTTCTCATATTCATCTAGAAACAGTAACAATAATAGCAACCCCCAAAAAAAGAAGAAAAAAAAGAAAAAACTAACATTTAAAGTTTCTCTACTATGTTACTAGGAATTGTTTTTAGGGTTTCACATATTAACATGCATATTTCACACCTCAGCAACCCTAGGCTGAATAACTTTTCCAAGGCTGGATAGCTACTTAAATGGTAGAAGCAAGGATTTAACCCAGAGCCCTAGCTCAAGCATTGTACTCTGATGAGTTATATAATATCCCTTCCCCTCACAATGCAAACTATTGTAATCACAGTGCTCCTTTCATCCGTCCATTAATCCAAACTCTCTAGAGCAGATTACTTTCTAGTTTTCAATTTCTAACTCCTGGTTATCCTTTAGATTATAGTTTAAATGTCACTTTCTCAGAGAGAAAGAGGCCTTAGCTGATATTCTTAAATCTCAATTAGGACTGTTCTGTCATTTTTTTAATCATAGCCCTCCATTTTTTAATGTGTTGATTGTTAGCACCTACAACTTGTGATGCATTCAATTCCCACTATTAGATAGTAAATGCATTCCAAAAAATTCAAATCACATAAAACCTGGCATTAATGTGAGTTTAATGAAATGGCCTGGTTTAGTCTGGGCATAGGAGGAGGAGATGTGTCTATGGAATGGGTTCCATAATTCAGACTAAGGTATCCAAAAATCAGTCTAAGGTCCAGCTGTGGTTTGGTGCCACCTTGTGGTAGTTGTGTACTCCTGTGACTGCTGTTTGAGAATAGGATGGAAGATGGGAGCCAATTACCAGTTGACTTATCTGCATTCATGTATTTAGGAAGTTTTACTCGACTATATTTATGTTTGTGCTTGTTTGCTTAATGTTTCCAAGTGTGCTCCATAAAGTCAGAGACTCCATCCATTGTGTTTACTGGAATTGCTCAGGGCCAGGAACCCAGTAGGTTTTCAATAAAATGTTTGTTTATTGAATGAGAACACATGAACCAGAACAGATTGCCAAGAACTTTGTATTTTATTGACAGACTGCCCATCAGTGTAGTTTAACTAGAGTTTAGGCTATATAGACAAGTATGGTTGAGAGATAAGGCTAGACAGGTACAGGTACAGTGGGACCAGATTGTGATTGCCCTTAAATAAAATAGTGAGGAACTGTGTGAAACATTATTTGGAAAAGATGAGAAGTGAAAAGGACATTTATTTTAAACATCCAGAAGGTAGAAATACAAGGCATAACTTTCAAAATACTAACTTGGGGATAGGTTAGGGAATAAACTAAACTTGACCAATTTAACAAAAGGCAACAAAGAAGAAAAAAATAATGGAAATAGAAATAATATATCAAGACAGAAGTTCAAAATATATCACAAATTATATTTAAAGTATCTATCGTGATCACAAGACAAGAGCCTGTGTTATTTATAATAGATGCACAAAGCAAAATTAAATGAGTAGAATTAACAGATAAACCAAAATTAAGTTTTAAAAATGGAAAAATATGTTGACCAGAAAAATACTAATCAAAGGGAGCTGGTATAATAAAATAGAATTTAGAGTGAAAAATTTTAAATAATGACAGAGAGAGACCCTTTAAATACTGCTATAAGAAACAATCTAGAAAACAAAATCCTCATAAGCTTATATGCATCTAGCAACATAGCCTTGAAATGCCACTTAAAACAAAAATTTTTAGGAAAACTAGACATGTCTACAAAATAGTGAGACATCTTTGTCAAAGTGGAAAAAATCAAGCATACACAAAATTAAAAATGGTATCAATGAATTCAACTACAAAGGGCTTAACAAACTTTGTAAATTGGAGATATAGAGGAAGGACATAGTACCTAACCTAATAGAACCTTAAACATTTTTTTGTTATATATAGGTTAGTTCTTGAACTCCTGACCTTGTGATTCACCTCTGTTGGCCTCCCAGTACAGTTCCATAGAGGAATATTGACAATATCTAGAAAATCAGTGTCATATAAAATATATTATTTCAGCCAGGCATGGTGGCTCATGCCTATAATCCTAGTGCTTCGGGAGGCTGAGGGAGGAGGATCACTTGAGGCCAGGCAGGACAATACAGTGAGACTCTGTCTCTACAAAAAATAAATTAGCTGGGCATGGTGGCACTCACCTATAGGCCACATTGTACTCCAGTCTGGGTGACAGCTAGACCTTCTCTCTAAAAAGAAAATCAAACAAATATTTAATCATGATGCAGGAATATTAGAAAACAATGAAAAGACCATCAAAATAGTTTAAATTATATTTGAAACTAAAAATTAGTGGATCAAAGAGGAAATGAAAATTTTAAAATATTTGCAGCTAAACAACATTGAAAGCATTGCATGTTTTTTTTTCTTTTCTTTTTTTGAGACAAAGTCTTGCTCTGTTGCCCAGGCTGGAGTGCAGAGGAGTGCATGGCTCATTGCAGGAGGCAGAGGCCTCCTGGGTTTAAGCATGAGCCACCACGCCTGGCTGCATAGCTACAAATATTCTAAATAAAGAATAGCAAATGAAATCCATCATTGATTTAAAAATACATAATGATGCTGGGTGTGATGGCTCATGCCTGTAATCCAGCACTTTGGGAAGCCAACACAGGCGAATCACAAGGTCAGGAGTTTGAGAACATGCTGGCCAACATGGTAAAATCATCTTTACTAAAAATACAAAAAATTAGCCGGGTGTAGTGGCAGGTGCCTCTAATCCCAGCTACTTGGGAGGCTGAGGCAGGAGAGTCACTTGAACCCGGGAGGCGGAGGTTGCATTGAGCCAAGATTTCACCACTATACTCCAGCCTGGGCAACAGAGTGAGCCTCCATCTCACAAAAAACAAAGTTCATCAGGTTTGCGGTATGCAAGAGCAATAATCAATAAGAAAATGAAACAGAAAAGATCCCATTGATAATAGTAAAAAAAAAACCAGACAAACAAAACTCCCTTCACTAGGGACCTAGGAACCCTAAGATACATAAAAATATATAAAGAAATCTAAAATTAGACCCCTATTTCACATCCTCTCCTTTTATTCATTTTTAAAAATGACGTTACTTTAATCTTTTTTACACAACAGTCTCATCTTCCTCCCACGTAAGCATCAAATTTAAATTGATTAATGTGTATTTTCTTAGTGTGTTGAGGTTGTATATCCTGTTGTATATAATTAAAATTTACATAAATGGCATTACGTATCTTACTCTGTTTCCTACTTTTTAAAGTAAACTATTCCTGATATCCTTGCATGTTGCTTTGTATGTACATAATTTGTTGCTCAGAGTGCTGCAGAGTACTCCCTATTAAATATCCACCACATTGTACCTTTCTACTTACCCAATAATAAATAACTTTCAGTCCCTACTTTTAACAGCTAGTGCTGTATAACAAACCACTCCAAAATTTATTGACTTGAAACAAGAACCTGTTATTGTTTCCCTCAGACTTGTAGGCTAGTTATGTGGTTCTGCTGAGATGGATTTGGTCCTGTATCTGTGGTCATCTGTGGATCAGCTGAGAACTAACTAGCCTAGGAGAGCCTCAGCTAGGACAACTCAGCCCTCAACACAGTTATCTTACCTCTTTTTCATTTTCTAAGATGTTAGTCAACTTCTGCATTATGTTAAAAGGATACTTTTAAAAAAGATTAATAAAATTAATGACCATGCCTGTTTTGTTCCTAATCTTGGATGGAATATATCTGAAGTTTCAACTTGAGATTGTTAATAGGCTTTAGTATAATACATACCAAGCAAAGGAATTCTCTTCTATTCCCTTTGTTTTGGGTTATGAGTCCTATCCAATGCTTTTATGGCACTTGATATGTCATTTTTCTATTTTATTCTATTAATATGGTCAGTTAATTGATGGATTCTCAGATGTTGAACTCTTCTTGTAGTTTGAGAATAGAAATGTTACTCATCATTTTGCTTTGTGTTGCTTTAAGAAATCTTTTCCACCTGGATGTGGAAGAAAAAAAAAAAAAAAAAGAAATCTTGGAATCTGTATTCATAAGTGAAGTGGAATCATAATTTTCTTATCTTGTCTTATTTTTTAATCTGCTTTTGGAATAAAGATTTCACTAGGCTTATAAAATAATCCGGGTAGCTTTCACTTACTTTTCTCTTCTGCAAACAGCTTGTGAAGGTTAAGAATTTTGAAATTTGCTAGAATTTACATGAAAAATATTCAAGCCTGGGTATTTTTTTGTGTGTGTGTGGAGGGAAGGTTTTGCATTATGCTTATTTCTTTTTTTTTTGAGATAGAGTCTCACTGTGTCACCCAGGCTGGAGTGCAGTGGTGCAATCTCAGCTCACTGAAATCTCTGCCGCCACCTGGGTTCAAGCGATTCTCCTGCCTCAGCCTCCTGAGTAGCTGGGACTGCAGGTGCGCACCACCACACCCTGCTAATTTTTGTATTTTTAGTAGAGACGGGGTTTAACCATCTTGGCCAGGCTGGTCTTGAACTCCTGACTTCGTGATCTACCTGCCTTCGCCTCCCAAAGTGTGTGTTTTAATTTCTTCATTATTCTATTCAATTTTGTATGTGTGTGCTTACTGGGAATTTTATATACTTCTACTAGTTTATATGTTTCATCCAGATGTCAACTTTAGTAGCATATAATTGTTCATAATACTATTTTATTATTATTATAATTATTTTATTATTACTTTTTTTTTTTTTTTTTTTTTTTTTTTT
>NW_016107618.1:656570-676349 GCF_001604975.1 Cebus imitator
AGAGACGGGGTTTCACCATGTTGGCCAGGATGGTCTCGATCTCTTGACCTCGTGATCCACCCGCCTCGGCCTCCCACAGTGCTGGGATTACAGGCTTGAGCCACCGCGCCCGGCCTTATTATTACTTTTGAAACAGAGTTTTGCTCTTGTTGCCCAGGCTGGAGTGCAGTGGTGCGATCTTGGCTCACTGCAACCTCCACATCCGAGGTTCAAGTAATTCTTCTGCCTCTGCCTCTGGAGTAGCTGGGATTATAGGCGTCTGCCACTACACTCAACTAATTTTTGTAGTTTTTTAGTAGAGACAGGGTTTCACGATGTTGGCCAGGCTGGTCTCAAACTCCTGACCTCAGGTGATCCACCCACTTTGGCCTCCCAAAGTGTTGGGATTACAGGAGTGATCCCATGCTGGGCCCTATTTTTATTATTATTATTACTGTTTTCTGAGACGAAGTCTCACTTTGTTGCCCAGGCTGGAGTGCAGTGGCACGATCTTGACTCACTGCAACCTCCACCCCCCAAGTTCAAGTGATTCTCGTGCCCCAGCCTCCTGAGTAGCTAGGATTACAGGCGTGCACCACCATGCCTGGCTAATTTTTGTATTTTTAGTAGAGATGGGGTTTCACCATATTTGCCAGGCTGGTCTCGAACTCCTGACGTCAGATGATCCACCTGCCTCAGCCTCCCAAAGTGCTGGGATCACAGGTGTGAGCCACTACACCTGGCCTATTTTATTAATCTTTTCAAAGTCATCTTCTGGTTTTGTGAATCTTTTGTATTTTTGAAAATTATTATTTTCTGTCTGGGTGCAGTGGCATATGCCTGTAATCCCAACAATGTGGGAGGCCAAGAATCCAACAATCACTTGCATCCAGGAATTTGAGACCAGTGTGGGCAATATAGTGAGACCCCCATCTCTACCAAAAAAAAAAAATAGCTGGGTGCAATGGTACACACCTGGAGTCCCAGTGACTTGGGAGGCTGAAGTGAGAGGTTCATTTGAGCTCAGGAGGTTGAGGCTGCCCTGAGTTGAGATTGCAGCACTGTACTCAGTCTGGGCAACAGAGTGAGACCCTGTCTCAAAAAAATTATTTTCTATTTCATTTTTCCTGCTTTTTATTATTTACTCCTTCTAGTTTCTTTGGGTTTGCTATGTTGCTTTTTCCATCTATGAATTAAGTGCCTAGCTTGTTTATTTTTAAACCTTTCATTTCTTTACTACTAAGTAGTATTTTAATTAAGTCACACATAGTTTGACATATTTTTTATTGTAATTCATTTCTAGATATTTCTTAACTTCTTTATGATTTCCTTTTTATTCCAAGGATTCTTTAACGTACACTGTAAGGGAAAACATTAATTTGACTATGTCAAAACTTGAAATTTTTCCCAGCATTTTGGGAGGCCAAGGCAGGCGGATCACTTGAGACTGGGAGTTTGAGAGCAGTCTGGCCAATGTGGCGAAACCCCAGCTCCACTAAAAATACAAAAATTAGCTGGGTGTGGTGGTGCGTGCCTGTAATCCCAGCTACTCGGGTGGCTGAGGCATAAGAATCATTTGAGCCTGGGAGGTGGAGGTTGCAGTGAGCTGAGATCATGCCACCATACTCCAGCCTGGGTGACAGAGCCAGACCCTGTCTCCAGAAAAAAAAAGTCAAATAGCAGGCTGGAGGAAGATACTTGCAACATATATCTGAATTGTTATTTAGACTATATTAACATTGGCCGGGCATGGTGGTCCATGCCTGTAATCCCAGCACTTTGGGAGGCCGAGGCGGGTGGCATACCTGAGGTCAGGAGTTCGAGACTAGCCTGACCAACATGGTGAAACCTCATCTCTAATAAAAATACAAAATTAGCTGGGTGTGGTGGCGCATGCCTGTAATCCCAGCTACTTGGGAGCCTGAAGCAGGAGAATCACTTGAACCCAGGAGGCAGAGGTTGCGGTGAGCCCAGATCGTGCCATTACACCCTAGCCTGAGCAATAAGAGCAAAATTCCGTCTCAAAAAAAAAAAAAAAAAAAAAAAAAAACAAAAAAAAAAAAAAAAAAAAAAAAAGAATAACATTCTACAGATCAATAAGACAAAAAATGCCTTTATAGAAAAATGGCCAAGGCGATAAATAGTCAGTTCACAGGGGAAATGTCAATGGCCAGTAAATATATGAAAAATACTTATCCTTAATATATAATACATGCATATTGATACAGTAATAAAAATTTGTTAACACATGGCAGAAATTTTTAGTCAGCTTATATCTTGAATTAACAAGCACGTGAAAAAAATGGTAACTACTAAACCACTGGACTTGCATAGCCACTTTGGAGAGAATTATATGTCAAACTAAAATTGTACTTATAAACTGGGTGTGGTGGTGTGTACCTATAGTCTTATCTACTCAGGAGATAATTGGGAGGATATGTTGAGACCAGGAGTTTAAGACTATCTTGGACAACATGGCCAGACCCTTGTCTCTAAAATTATTTTGGAAAATTAGCCAGTGCTGGGTGTGGTGGCTCATGCCTGTAATTTCAGCACTTTGGGAGGCTGAGGCGGGTGAATCACTGAGGTCAGGAGTTTGAGACCAGCCTGGCCAACATAGTGAAACCCCGTCTTTAAAAAAAAAAAAAAATTAGCCAGGCATGGTGTAGGACTGTAGTCCTAGCTACTTAAGAGGCAGAGGTGGAGGGTCACTTGAGCCCAGGAGTTCAAGGGTGCAGTGAATTATGGTAATGCCACTGTTCTCTAGCCTCAGTGACAGAGCGAGACCCATACTGAAAAAGAAAATACGTACTTTATGACCTAGAAATTCTGTTGGTAGGTATATGATGTGGAGAGACTCTAGCCTACATGGTTAAGAAAACATCATTTTTTTGCAGGGTTATTTATAAAAGTTAGAAATGGAAACTGCTAATGTGATGAATAACTTTATTAGATAATGTGATGAATAACTATTAATGTGATGAATAAAATGGGGTAAATGCATGCAGTGGAATACTTTTAGCATTTAAAAAGCATAGCTAAGGCCGGGCATGGTGGCTCATGCTTGTAATCCCAGTGCTTTGGGAGGCCTAGGCAGGTGGATCATAAGATCGGGAGGTCGAGACCAGCCTGGCCAATATGGTGAAACCCCATTTCTACTAAAAATACAAAAATTAGCTGAGCGTGGTGGCAGGCGCCTGTAGTCCCAGCTACTCGGGAAGCTGAGGCAGGAGAATTGCTTGAGCTCAGGAGGCGGAGGTTGCAGTGAGCACAGATCGTGCCACTGTACTCCAGCCTGGGAAACAGCAAGACTCGGTCTGAAAAAACAGAAAAAGAAAAAAGCATAGCTATATTTACTTACACTGACATGGATGGAATATAAATCTTGAATGATAAAAAATACATTTAGAATGGCGTACATAGTTTAATGCCATTTATGTACCCAGAGCATGTAAAATAATACTATAAAGTCATTCAGGGATACATACACAAACACATACATATCTATGTAAACATGTACACATGTAAAAGCATAAAAAATAGAATGGAAGAATATACACTAAACTCATGATAGCAATTTCTCTGGAGAGTTGGAATGGGGCCTGGGGGGTCATATTCAAAGATACTATCTTCATCTGATGTTATTTCTTAGGGGGAAAACAATCTTACAGCATAAATGAGTAGTTGTAGATTCTGGTTGAGAAGGGGATATGACTGTGTTACATTATTTTTAGTAATTTCCTGTATGTTTTAAATCCCCCTAAAAATGTTTAAGAGATGAGTTCTTAAATTAGGAACACAGACAACTAAGATTTCTAACCTGGGAAGATGATGATTATTCATAGAGTAAATAAATGAAATCTGTAGATAAAAGAGCTTTAGATTGCCAGTTGGTTATTCAAGTAGAGATGTATCATACAATTCAAAATTAGGACCTATATATGTATTTTTAAAAAGTAAATCAAGACCCAATAATGCTTATTTTTGAATTAGTATAGAAATACTATTGAAAGTCCTAGGTGGGGGGTGGATAATACCACTCTGGAGAGAGAGTGGAGAATGAAGAGAGAAGGTGGTTAAGGAGCACACTTTGGGTGAACAGTCACATTTAATGGTTGTGTAGAAGTGGGTGAAGTCAACTGAAAAGAAATAGGAAGAAACAAGTCAGTTTACTATCATGAAAATGAAATGAAGGGAAGGATTTCAATAAAGGGGTAGTCAACAATACTTGTTTGGAGAAGCAGTAAGATGGAGACTGAGAAAAGGTCACTGGATTTGGCAATTAAAAACTCAGTATTGCTGGGTGCGGTGGCTCATGCCTCTAATCCCAGCACTTTGGGAGGCCGAGGCAGGCACATCAGGAGGACAGGGGATCGAGACCATCCTGGCTAACACTGTGAAACCCCATCTCTACTGAAAATACAAAAAATTAGCCGGGGGTGAATGTGCCTGTAATCCCAGCTACATGGGAGGCTGAGACAGGAGAAGCGCTTGAACCCTGGAGGCAGAGGTTGCAGTGAGCCGAGATAGCACCACTGCACTCTAGCCTGGGCGACAGAGTGAGACTCCATCTCAAAAAAAAATAAAAAGAAATAAAACTTAGCATTGACATTTGAAGAATTTTTCAATGAGTAGAGTTCCGAAAGTATTGTAAGAGAGGAAGAAATTAGTTAATCTAAATATTCCTTTTGTAATTAAATGATATTTGACGAGTATATTTCGGTTAACATTTTCATTGGAAATTTTTTTTTTCTTTTGTTTTTTTTAGACAGAGTCTTGCTCTGTCTCCTAGGCTGAAGTGCAATAGTGTGATCTCGGCTCATTGCAACCTCTGTCTCCTGGGTTCAAGCGATTCTCCTGCCTCAGCCTCCCGAGTAGCTGGGACTACAGGCATGTGCTACCACACCCAGCTAATTTTTGTATTTTTAGTAGAGACAGGTTGTCACCATGTTGGCCAGGCTGGCCTCAAACTCCCAACTTCAGGTGATCCACCTGCCTTGGCCTTCCAAAGTGTTGGGATTACAGGTGTGAGCCATGGCACCCGGCCTACAATTTTTCATAAACATGCTAAATAAGAATCATATATGGGCCCTTGTAAAGGTTCTCAAGAATTGCAAAATTTTTTTTCCAGTATAGTCAAGATACTTCATATTCTCTGATGATAATAAAGAACTTGCTAGGCATGGTGGCTCATGCCTGTAATCCCAGCTACTCAGGAGGCTGAGGCAGGAGAACTGCTTGAACCTGGGAGACTGAGGTTGCAGTGAGCCAAGATTGTGCCACTGCACTCCAGCCTGGGTGACAGAGTGAGATTCCATCCCAAAAAATAAAAATAAAAAAAGAACTCAAACCCTTGAAATCAGTTGTCCATAAATGTTGTTTAAACTATAGAGATCATTAACTATTTTAACTCATGTACGTATGGGTGCTTAATAGATGCTGTTTAAAAATGTTGTTTGTCTAACATCCATTAGAAGAGAGTAGCTGCAGGGCTGGGCACAGTGGATCATGCCTGTAATACTAACATTTTGGGTGGCCAAGGCAGGAGGATTGCTTGAGGCAGGAATACAGGACCACCCTTGATAAAATAGTAAGAACCTGTTTTTATAAATGAATGAATGAATGAATGACTAATTGCAATACTTATCTGACAGTCTTCTAAAAGTGATTGCTAAGAATTTGATGGAATGGTTTGTCTAGTATAAATCATAAAGTGAAGAATCAACAAGTCTCAAGGAAAGTCTGGCCCAGGGATAAGTTAAAATGCAAAAAACATGAACCTAATTCAGATCACATCTAACCTAAGCATGTAACAAAAACAGTACATACAGGACCCTTACTCATCAGAGGATTTTCATGGTTTATGCCTCAAAATGAATGCTGTTGTACATATTACAGAAGGACTTAACAATAAAATTACTTTTAGGAGTTATGATCCTCTGAGAATCTAAAATTAGCCATAGTCCTTTTCCTCAGGAAAAAAACACATTTCATTAACAAAAATTTGCCTCTTTGAACCTGTGTTAAAAATTCATGCTTTGTGAAGGCTTTTATAGTTATAAATAATTTAACATCCTTTGGTGGTAGTTATACCCACTGTATATGCCCATTATTTAATTTCATATATAAGCAGTCTTATGTATCATACTGTCTCTAAGACTTGCACCCTTGGTGGGTGGCGGTTTCTGTGTGAATTAAGAAGGCTTAATTTTTTCCTTTTGTTATGTAATTTAGTGCTACCAGTTTAATAAGCACCTACAACAGAAACTCACTCAAAATACTGGATAATAATTTGTTGAATAAATGAGTGAGTTTATGACTATGAGTTCAAATATCTTCATTTTAATAATATTTTATAAAACCTGACTATTAAATAAATCAGTAATACGAAAAGCTCAGGCCGGGCTTAGTGTCTCACACCTATAATCCCAGCACTTTGGGAGGCAGAGGTGGGTGGATCACGAGGTCAGGAGTTCGAGACCAGCCTGACCAACATGGTGAAATCCCATCTCTACTAAAAATACAAAAATTAGCCAGGTGTGGTGGTGGGCACCTGTAATCCCAGCTACTCAGGAGGCTGAGGCAGGAGAATAGCTTGAACCCAGGAGGTGGAGGTTGCAGTGAGCCCAGATCGTGCCACTGCACTCCAGCCGGGGCGACAGATTGCGACTCTGTCTCAAAAAAAGAAAAAAGGTTCAAATAGACATTTAAACAGTAGTATAAAGTATATGAAATAATTCATCTTTTTTCTTTGTATATCTGTACACTGCACTTCTGTGACTATTGTCTCTTTTCTGATGTTGACAGACTAACGTTTACTTGGTGCTGCTAAATTATGTGATTCCAGCTTGTCATCCTTCACGGACATATTTTTCTTATAGTTTTCTTAACCCTACTTTCCACTAAACGTGCAAGATACCAATTTTGAGATTCATTCTTTAGTTGTATGAGAAAAACTTAGGTGTTTCTTCCTATTCTCTCATGATTCACTTCTCAAAACTTTTTTCTTCCATTTTTCTCTCTTAACTTTTCATTGCTTTACCTTTGACATTAAAAAAAAATCAACCATGTTGCAGCTTTTAATACCATAAATAGTACTAAAATGGATTTAACTTTTCATCTTTTTATAACTTCTAAATTTTATAAAGACTGTTTTGTTAAGATTTCTAACCTTGAAGTAATAAGATACTTTGTAACCTTTGTTGTTATTGAACTTCTTGGGGCCTGTTTCCCAATATATAAAGTGAAGGAGTGGACTAACGCCGTGGTTCTCAAATACCTAGCTGGAGTGCAGTGGTGCAGTCACAGCTCACTGCAACCTCAAACTCCTGGGCTCAAGAAAACGGCCTGCCTCAGACTTGAGTCAATAGGTGCAGAAGGCCCATTACCATGCCCTGTTCAGGATGACGCTTACTTTAAATTGATTGGCAATAAAATATAAAAGCTACCATGTACTTCATTTTGTCCCATACATGGCAGGTTTACGTAATTCAAGAAAGAGATCCTTATTTAAAAAGGAGTTGTACTTTGGAAATAGCATGTAGGTTCTTTCTTGGGAGAGTGAGCATCATGGTGGTGGGGTAGGGGAAAAGGACCAAGAGAATAAAGATAATTAGGAGAAATGAGAAAAAAAAAAATCATGGGCTATGTAAATCCATTCTGATGCTGCACTCATGTTGAGCAAGTTTTTATAAAATGATACTGAATTAATATTACCACTGGAAGCCGGGCGCGGTGGCTCAAGCCTGTAATCCCAGCACTTCGGGAGGCCGAGGCGGGTGGATCACGAGGTCAAGAGATCGAGACCATCCTGGTCAACATGGTGAAACCCCGTCTCTACTAAAAATACAAAAAATTAGCTGGGCATGGTGGCACGTGCCTGTAATCCCAGCTACTCAGGAGGCTGAGGCAGGAGAATTGCCTGAACCCAGGAGGCGGAGGTTGCGGTGAGCCGAGATCGTGCCATTGCACTCCAGCCTGGGTAACAAGAGCGAAACTCCGTCTCAAAAAGAAAAAAAAATATTACCACTGAAAACTTTTCTCTAGACTTACACAGTTAATTCAGATCATAAAAATTGTCACCTTGTTATTTTAAATTTTAACTGCCAAATCTTTTTGTTTATTCAGCAAATACTTACTGGGCACTTACTCTGTAGGAGGCACTGTTCCTTTAAGAAAGTTTTGTGTGCAAACAACTTTAGGATAACTCTTTGTTTCAGACAATTCGTATATTATGAAATTCTGAAACCAGGGAAATACTTTAATGAAGCGTCATTCATCATTATATTGGTTTGATTTCCTGTGTTCAGTAAATTTAGAGTCACTAAACCTGCAATTTATCTCCCTTGTCCATTGTATTTTAATATGTATTTGTAATAAAGTTAGTTTCTAGCAAGAATGATTTTTTTTAAGTAAATGACACTATAAATTTATTTTTAAATGAACCAAACGGAAATGAAAGGGTACATGAATTTCATGATTAGCATATTGGAGGAGTCTAATCTCTAGAGGCTGGTGTGTTCTGCTTACTAAATACCTGTTTAATGTGTTCTTTGACACTTCTGTAAACGGAAAAGGACGAAGCTGGTCTCAGAAAGTAGTTGGAAGCTCTTTACTTTTCAAGTAATGTTTTCAGAATATGTTATAGGTATGACTTTTTTGTTGGTGTTCCTGTGTTAAAAGTGCAGATGTTTCAAGTGAATTGGTTACATGCTGCATAAGGTTTGAAAAAGCCAAAAGAAGTTAAATAGCCACCTTCATTTGCAGCTGCAGGACTAGGTATTAGATTGCTTCCAGGAAGAAAATATGATTAATGGCTCTTTTCCAGAGGGGGGACAATTGCAGACTTTTCTTCCGCAGAGCGTGAAATGTGCCTCTTCCTGCTTGAGGGGCTGTGTCGTCGCGCGGCTCCCGGAGCGGTTTCCCAGCCTCAGGTGTCTTTCTCGCCGGGGGCTGCGGCGGCTCTCCAGAGCGGGCGTCCGGGACTTCCTGTCTGGGCGCGGGGCGGAAGGATCGCATTGCCAGCTGGGGCGGCCGCCACAGCCGCCGCCGCCGCCCCTGCCCTGCCGTTAGGTGGTGGGGTTTCTCAGCCCGGCGGCGGGAGGCGGGCCGGCCTCGGCTTCCTGTCGGAGGACGCGCAAGGATCCGGGCGTCGGAGTGTGTGCGAGTGCGTGAGTGTGTTTCGGTCGCACGGCGTGTGTCTCCGGCCGCGGGTTCCGCCTCCTCCCCTGCCGCCGCTGCTCACGGTGTAAGTCAATGTGAAGCAGCAGCTCCAGCCCCGGGATAAACATGGCGACGTCTCTGCATGAGGGACCCACGAACCAGCTGGATCTGCTCATCCGGGCCGGTAAGGACAGGGGAACTTTTCTCCCGTGCATCGGTGCAGCAAGAGACGGGGTGCACAGAAGGAGGGGTGACTCCCCTGTAGCAGTTTCTGCTGGGGATACAGTGTCCACCTCACAGTCACTAGGGCGGCTGGGGGAAAGGGGGGAGTGAATGAAGTAATGGAGGCGACGAATCAGGAAGTGATCACCTTGGAGAGTAACCTGCCTCGAATCCGGCGCTGTCGCTTCATGGTGGGTTCGGCGAGCAGCAGCAGCAGCTGCAGCGCAGAGCGCTGGCAGCGGGTGCTGGAGAACGGAGCCGCGGTTAAGTTGGGGACTCGGGGGCGGACGAGTTGTGCGCTTCACCCCAGTTGCTGAGGAACCAGGAAGTGAGTGAGGCTGTTGTCTCTCCGCTGCGCCTGCCACGCTGTCTGGCCGGAGAGGCCGCTGCTGCCCGTGGCCGGGG
Organism: Cebus imitator; assembly: GCF_001604975.1. NCBI lineage: Eukaryota > Metazoa > Chordata > Mammalia > Primates > Cebidae > Cebus > Cebus imitator. The sequence goes on from NW_016107618.1 coordinate 666,339, forward strand.
GCGGCGGGCTTCTTCGGGGAACGCTTGCCACCCCCGTCGGGTTCTCCCTTCAGACTTCTCCACAATTCCATGACTTCCGCATGGACCAGGCAGCCCAGGGCGATGTCCGGTGGACCGATACCCGCCAAAAAAAAAAAAAAAAAAAAAAAAAGAAAAAAATGCTTTGACCCTCCCTCCTCCGCACATTCCCACCTTATGCAGTCTCAGGAGTAACGGTTCTGGACAGGATCACTTAATAATGTTGAGTAACCGGGATGATGTTTCAGGGGCCCGCCTCCCTTTGCTCATTTAATGGATGGCTGTGAGGAAACTAGGTTTATGCCCCTTCCCTCGTGGGTTGTTTTATTAGGTGGGGAGAATGGGAAGAACACCGAATATATTTGTACCCTTGACCTGGAGGGCTAAGGCGTCGGAGAAGAACGTTTATTTTTGTAAACAGTGGGTGAATGTGAAGGAGCAAGGAGGGAGGGAGGGAGTCATGGCCCTAGGGAAGTCTCAGCACGGAATTGCCCCCTTCCTCCCTCCCCCCCCACACCTCCCACCACAGCGGAAGCGCCTCCGAAAGGACAGAACGGACGGGATTGACAGGCCTCTGGTTCCAATCTGCTCTCTGAGATGTTCCAAATAAGAACGTTGATTTCTGGGGGCGGGACTACGGGCCTGCGCTGGGCCAATGAAGATTGGGCGGGAGTGAAGCTGACAATGTACGCATGGAATTGGAGGGAAGAGGAGTGTAAACACGGAAGTGGCCGCAGGGGTGGGGGATGTGCAGCGCCACTGCTGCAGCGGAAGGGCACGGACTTAAGTTACATAGAAAAAGAAGCTTTGCTTAATAGCAGACAGGGCAGTCAGGGCCCTGGATCGATGTAGCACTGCTTGAATTGAATACTGTTTGCTCCCTGTAATAGTAAGCATACATGTTCCTCTTCCCTGTTCCTATTTAATATTGCCGTGGATGGGAATTGGAAGATGAGAAATATTCAGCGAACCTTAATTCTGTAAAAGATCTTACACTCTTCCATCCATTGTTTTTAGGTAAGGGGCTTGAAATGAGTAGTTTGCCTGGCAAAACTCTGTGATTCAGTTCGATTGGGGGAAATAATGAACACACGTGTATCTCTTAAATTTAACGGAAGTGCTCTAGGTTCAAACAAAGTCTGGAATAATATAATCGTATGTATTGAATACCACACAGCGGTGACCAGTCTTTTATTCTATAAACTGTAACAATATGCATTTCAGAGGTCCCAAAGGAAAATACAGTTTACTGAGTAGTGATTAAAGTGCCAAGTGTTTGACAGTTGCTTTCTGGTCAGAACAAGAACTTAAGTTTTAGTAAGAAAGCACAATGAGAGCTTGATTCCTTGTATATATTATCCGTAACTACAATATGAATTAAGGGATGGAATTTTTGGCTTTACATTACTGGCACTAATGATATGTGGAGTTGTTGGGTCAATGATATTTCTGTGAATATTGAATATGTAAAGTTCAAGAGGTAATGTTTCCAGTAGCTGCGAACATTCAGAAAGAACCTTAGAATGCCTTTATCAAAACTTTGAAAAATACTGTAAAGGTAGAAGGGCTTACCTTTGCCACTGGAAACTATTTTTTCATAAGCTTTTGGAATTGCCAGCAAAACTGAATATGGCCTGTAGATACTTTGATTGGAGTGTATATGTGTGTATATATATAAAAGACTGTCTTTGGTTTGAAAAGACAAAAGTTTTGTCTTCTTTTGATGAAGGGATTTTTAAAAAGTTAAGTGTTGTTTTCTGGCTCTACTGCATTTCTGTACTATGTACGAATCTTAAAGTTTATGATCATAACGTTTTGTAAAGAATATCAAATTATTTCACCAATCATGTTCATGTAATCTGAAGCTCCCTTACAAGCCTTATTTTAGAAGGAAATTTGAGAGAGGTTTGCTCATTTACCCAAGGTTTATTCAGTGTCTTAAAAGTTTGGGAGGAAAGATGGCCCAGAAGATTAGGATTCATAATTCTAAATTTTTATTGCTGCCAGTTTTCAATAGCATTGGTAGGATAATGTTTCTAAAGTTTGTACTTGTATAATGGGCAGTATACTTTTTTATCTCCTTGAGGGAAGTCATCAAGTGGGAGAGAATTCTTCCTCACAAAGATTTTACAATCTGGAGAGATAGGTGAAAATCTGCGAAATGTATACGTGTAAAAAATAGCTACAATGATTGCTATAATGGGTTGATGATTAGCATAGAATGATATTTATAAAACTTTGAGAGAAGATCAGCTTTAGGTTAATATTGTCAGCATAACTTGTTTCTAAGCAAGTATATAGCACTTAATATCACTATTGCTTCATGTTAAGGTACGTGTCAAACTAATATACTTTTGCTTTTATTTTCTTCCTTTACAGATGTTAAGTATCATGTATGCATTTCTTTAGCTGTACAATTCATGCTATCGGAGGAGTTTGAGTAAAGGATGAAATAAATAAGCTTATTTATTAAAACTCACTGTCATTTTACAAAATATGTTTGTTGTAAAAACTCGACATACTTTATAAAACTTTCCTGGACAATATGATGTATGAGAATGAGCCTTGACCCTGAAGAGCTGTCACTAAACTAGCTAGTGACTTAACCTCTTTAGGGCTTCATTTTCTTTAAGAGGACAGGGTTGACTAGATGATCTCTAATGACTTTTAAAGCTCTAAAGTAAGTGGCTCAGAAATACTTAATGGAAGCATAAGGCTTCTCCTTGGATTTTTTTTTTTTTTTTTTTTTTTTTTTTTTTTTTTTTTTTTTTTTTTTTTTTTTTTTTTTTTTTTTTTTTTTACACCATGTGAGTGAATAAGTCTTTAAGTTGGTTATGTAATGAGGGGGTTAATTTTCTTTTATCCAGTCTTTGAAAATAAAAATGTGTGCCAAATTGGAACTTGAGGCTGTTTATATGTTTAAGTCTGTAATCTAGTTTATTTAATAATTTAGGCTCATTTCTAGTGTATATAACTTAAATATAGGAAAAACAAATGTCTAGCATTGTTACTTTCAAGTATGCCTTCCTTGACATTTTCCTTTCCTTTTTTTTTTTTTTTTTAAACATTTGAGAAATAAGGTAACCAGAAATTTTGATCAACAATGCAGTTATTAAATGAAGGTGAAATTTTTTTCTGGAAATTTAGCCTAAATATTTTACTGACAAAACAAATCTATTTTAAAGTTCCCTGTGAAATTGAAAATCTCATTTCTGATTTACTGTAAATTGGCATATGTAGTCACAATCTTGAAAAGATTAAATTGAAAAAATTTAGCAGTATGAAGATAAAAGCACTATGTGAATAGATGCATTAAAATGAAACTCAAGGAATAGCACTAACTTTCTTTTTAAAAAGCTCATCTGAAAATGAATTTAAGAAATTACCCTTCACAATTCATTGCAGCATTGATACTAAAATTCATATAAAAACTGAGTTACACGGTAACATTAATCAGTGTGTAAACAGCCAATCAGAATCATTCAACATAAAACATTTTCTTTTAGAAACCATTTTGGTTGGTGGAGAAAGGCAGACAGAAGAATGTTCTTGATAACTATTTAATTCCTCGTGTTTGATAATTGTTTAAAATGATTCCTTGTGTCATCTATAGCAAAATGTTCAAAAGGATGCAAAGAAATGCTTAGGAAAAGCTTTTAAAAAACTTTTTTATCTGTGAGTAGACAAATACTATTTTACTTCTAGAATCACAATTTCTCTCTCTCTCCCTCTCTCCCTCTCCCTCTCCCTCTCTCCCTCTCTCCCTCTCTCTATCTCTCTCCTCTACACAATGATGTTTATATTTAGAAGCTAAAATTTATACAAGCACGAGGATAGAATTCGGTTCTTATTAATTACAGTTGATGATGAATTATAGCTGTGCTTCTCAAAAACCAAACTCTCTGACCTGGATTCTGGGAGTCCCAAGAGCCTTTCACAGGATCTGTAAAGACAAACTGTTTTCAAAATAATACTAAGACATTACTTGCCTTTTCACTTTCACAAGTATACAGAGGAATTAGGAGCTATGTGATGGGATATTCCAGTAGACTGAATGAAAGAAGAAGGATACTCCAACTACCTTCTATTAAATCAAGTATAATAAGATTTGCAAAAATGTAAAAAACAAAGCTACTCACTTCTTTTTTTTTAAAGTTACTTTTGACCTGGCATAGTGATTCATGCCTGTTATCCCAGCACTTTGGGAGGCCAAGGCAGGAGGATCTCTTGAGTCCAGGAGTTTGAGACCAGCCTGGGCAACATAGTAAGACCCCATCTCTACAAATAATTTAAAAATTACCCAGGTGTGCTGGTGAGTGCCTGTGTTTCTAGCTACTGAGAGGCTGAGGTGAGGGGATCACGCCCAGGAGATAAAACCTGCAGTAAACCGTGATGAAGCCACTGCATTCCAGCCTGAGCAACTGAGCAAAACTTGTCTCGAAAAAATTTTCATTTAAAAAAAAAATGGTTTACAGTAATGCATTTATTATTTTAAATGAATTAATAATTTTGAAGTTTTCTTTCTAATTTCAAATATGATAAATATTTGTAGGTAAAATATCTTTGAGGTCTTCAATATTTTGAGTACAAAAGTGTCCTCTGATAGAAAAAGGTTTGAGAATAGCTGAATTACAGCATTGTTTAGGTCTATACTGTATGGTAGCCACTAGTATCTGAGTACTTAAAATTTAGCTAAGAAACTGAATTTTTAATTTTAGTTAATTTAAATTTAAAACAAGCAGTGGAAAACTTCTTTATATTGATTACACATTGGAATAAAAATATTTTGAATGTACTAGGTTAAATAAAGGTATTTCACCTTTGTGCTTTTACAAATGTGGCTACTGGAAAATTTAAAAGTATATGTGGCTTTTATTTTTGTCAGACAACTCTGGTTTAGAAAATAATTTCCAGCTGATCTCATCTTGCACAGGGCAGTTCACCCTCCCCCTCAGAGTGTTTTAAAAAAAAAAGAAAATAATTGCCATTCTTTTTCCATTTTATGCTTTATAACAGAAGTAGATTGATTAAAAGGTGGTGGGGGGATTGTGTGGGGGGGGAGAAGGTAAAGATGAAGTATTCCAGACCTTTAATTACCTTTTCCCCCTTTTCATTGCATTCATTTGCATTCTTCATTTACCTATTACTAATAAAGCTTTGGGGCATTAGAGGATAAGTAGTGGTAAATCAGGTGCTGTAGTTGAGTGAAGACCTTAGTTTATACTGTTGCTTGTAGGGGAATACCACTATCATCAAATGAGCGTTTTCCAATTTCTTTTCTCTGCTCTCAAACTAAGTTGCTACTAAATTTTATTTTTGACTTGAGAACATTTTTATGAACTAGATCCATTGCCAGCATTCTCTTATGCAAAGCTGAGAGGTATGCCTCTTGTCAGACTTAATTACCAAGTTTGGTATTTTGTAACAGCTGTTGAGTGAGTCTGGAATAGTCTACAGTACCATACAAACACCAGTTGATTAGAGGGATAGAAAGGGAACAGGAAGATATTTACCAATAGTAAATGAGGGTATAAGTAAATATTGTTTTTGGTACTGTAATACAAAGTAAACAGTTCTTGAAATTTATTTCAAGAGGGATTGACCATCGATACCCACTACCAGTGGGAACTAAAAAATGGTACCTGTCAGATTACTTTTAGCTTCATTGTTTTTAATTTTCAAAATTAGTTATTTTTTCCTTTCATAAATTGCATAGACAGATACAGAAAGACACCAGTAAGTCAAATTTTAAGTAAGAGATAAGGAATTCTACTTTTTAGTCCTTGCTTGTAGCTTGCTTACTTTGATTGTACAACACTGTTAAATTCATGCTTATTCTTAAGAAATGTGCCAAATTTTAGTTGAAATTCTGTTTGAATTATTGATCTGAACAAAATATCGATTTTTTAAATTACAGAAACAAGTCGGAGAAATATTTCTTAAATCTCTGTTATCAGAAAGTACTTATATGTAAGCAAAAATAAAAAGATAGTGCTCACTTTTACAAAGTGTATTAAGTTTTGGACACTGACATTAATACATTATTGTAAATTGATCTGAGAACAGGCTCTTAGATTTTTGTGTTTTGCATTATTTCATTTAGTAAATAAAAATGACAGGAGGTAAAATTAGCAACAAAAAAGTAATCTGTGATTCTCTTAACATGCTTTAACTTACAGAGTAACTTTAACTTTTTTGTTTGTTTATTTGAGACAGAGTCTCACTCTGTCACCAGCGCTAGAATGCAGTGGTGCAATCTCTGTTCACTGCAACTTCTGCCTCCTGGGTTCAAGCAATTTTCCGGGATTATAGGCATGTGCCACCACCACGCCCAGCTAATTTTTTGTATTTTAAGGAGAGATGGGGTTTCACCATGTTGGCCAGGATGGTCTTGAACTCCTGACCTTGTGATCTGCCCGCCTGAGCCTCCCAAAGTGCTGGGATTACAGGTGTGAGGCATACCTGGCTGATTTTACATTTTTATTTAGTTTTGAAATATCTTCCATTTATATTTTTGATGCTTTCTGAACTGTAGAATGAACTTTCTAAAATCCAAAACTTTGAGCATTGATGTGACACTCAAAGGAAATGCTTATTAAAGCATTTTGGATCTTTAGATTTGGGATATTCAACTGGAAGTATATAGTGCAGATTTTTTTTTTTCAGTTTGAAATCAGAAACACTTCTGGTCCTAAGCATTTTGGGTAAGGACACCTAATCTATAGTACTATAAGCTTCATGAGGCCAGAGATCTGTTCACACTTGAGTCAGGTTTATAGCACAGGGCCTGGGCACTTGGTAAATGTCAGCAGCTATTTGTCAGTTGTACATAGAGTATTAATTAGATCTTCTGGCTGATATTTCATAGATAAGTTATGCATAGTTTATGTTCTCGTCCTAAATGAATACATTTTCTAATTAAGTGTATTTTACTCTGTAAATATAAAATATTTCTGAGATATAATATGTTGAATTTTAGGGGGGAAGGGGAAGTTGAGGTCAGAAATATGTGCAAGAATATATACCTTGAAGAAGTAATTTCCACTGACATACCAAGTTTAATAACACAAAATCATGGTTTTGAAAATGTGCCTCAAACTGTGTAAGAATTCAGGGCATGTAATATGTGACTGTTAGACAAATTTCATTCTGTTTATAACTTAAGACATTTAAAAATCTGGTAAAATTCTTCTGCTGTATTATTATTAAATACTTGAGACTCTGATTTTAATATGATAAAGTTTTTACGGTATGTCTTAATACAATTACATAAGGAATTAGTTTACCCAGGATAGTTTATTAATAGCACCTAAGACAACAGCTAAATTGCAACACAAGCAGACTTTAAAAAGAATGCTTCCTAGAATACATTTTAAAAACTGGAGGATTTTTTCAAGGTTTTTTTTCTTAGTGTATGTGAGTATTGTAGGGAGGTACTTTGAAAAAAATATTTGAGAATGATGACATATCTTATACTTAATAATGCTAGGTTTTCTTAAAGTTGAGCTACACAGGCTGATTGAATCCTTTGCTTCAGTGAAGCTGCAGATAAGAGTAAGCAGGGTCACCTAAAGATAGATTTACTTAGAGGTTTGGCTGCCTCTCTGGAACCATTTAGCTTTGAACAGATTTCCATAAATGGAAAGAGCAACTGGAGAGACCCAGTACCTTGTGGATGATGTGCAACAGGTGGTAAAACAGTCATTGGATTTTTAAAATAAATGCTCTCCAAATGACTGTTGTTTAAAACTGAGGCTTTAGCATTTAGGGAACTTTGAGACTAATTGGATTTTTTTCCCCCAATTAAAAGTTTCCTGGAAACAGTTTTAGAAGATTCATACTGTTAGTGTGTAGTGCTTATGAATTTGTAATATGACTTTATGAAATTTGTATAAACATTTAGTTCCTTTAGGGGACATCTTGATAAAATCTGTCAAGTTAGAGGCTCTTAAATATTCATGTTTCAGAATCTCTTACCAAGTTAACTATTGAGTGTTTTAAGTCAGGTTGTGCAATTAATATATTTTTAAGATAATAAAATTTGTTCTTGAATTGCTGATTTTCCTGTAAGGTCAGTGGGTTGTCCTTAATTCACTACATAAGAGAAATACCTGCCCAGTGCGGTGGCTCACGCCTGTAATCTCAGCACTTTGGGAGGCCAAGGCGGGTAGATCACCTGAGGTCAGGAGTTTGAGACCAGCCTGGCCAACATGGTGAAACCTGTCTCTACTAAAAATACAAAAATTAGCCAAGCATGGTGGCCTGTGCCTATAGCCCCAGCTGCACGAGAGGCTGAGACAGGAGAATTGTTTGAACCTGGGAGGTGCATGTTGCCGTAAGCTGAGATCATGCCATTGCACTCCACCCCAGACAACAGAGAGAGACTCCCTCTCCAAACAAAAAACAAACAAAAAAAAACTGCGTGTCTACTCTGAAAAGTCTATGTTGGGAACCATGGCATATGTAAAGATGGGTTAAGATAGCCCCCCTCCCCGCCCCAAGACCTCAAGGAGTTTATAATCTTACAGAAATGGTAAGATTACCATATTTCTGCTCTATGAAAGAGGAAATTGAAGTTTAAGAGAGATTAAGTTGCTTACCTCAGGTAACAGAAGTAAGTGACAGAGATTAGAACCCAAGCTGTTGGACCTGAAAGCCCAAACCACTGCTGTACACATTTTTTTACAAGTAGCATAATCAGCAAAGCATAAAGGAAGTGCTAGAAGAAAGATACAAAGGGTGGTAGAATTTGAAGGCTTCATGGGAAGAATAAACTCTTTAAGAAAAAGTCTTAGGTTAAAACCCATTGAGGCTCTGAAGAGAACAAGGTTAATTGTAAAGAAAGTTCCCAAGTACTCTGGCCATAAATCTAATGTATGTTGTTATCCATCCCTAGGCAGCCCTGCCTGGAGAGTACAGCTGCTCCTTAGCAGACTGGGGTATTGGTTCCAGGATGCCTCCTCCATCTGGCAGATACTGAAATCCTAAGATGCTCAATCAAGTCTCTTATACAAAATGCTGTAGTATTTACATTGTGTTTTCAATTGTTGTATTATTTTTTATTGCCTCCCCTTCCCCGCAGTATTTTCAATCTGAGGTTGGTTGAATCTGCTGATATGGAACTCTTGGATATGGAGGGCTTACTGTACTCAAGTAACTCAAGAGGGTCTCTAAGAACTGAATTAATTGATTAACTCAGCATGATTCTACTAGGTTATGTGAAATTAATATATTATTAAGGTAATAAAATTCTTTTTATCTTAATGGTATATTAATAAAATTTTTTTTGCATCCGAAAGTGCTGGGATTACAGATGTGAGCCACCGTGCCTGGCCCATAATTTCTGATTTACATCATTGGTTACTTTATAATCAACATTCATTTTATATCAGTATTTATTTTATAAAATGTAGATACTAGCTTTTTAAAAATTATTTCTGTAAGTAATTTATATAGACTAATGGATATCAGTAGCTTTCAGTTACTCATGTATTTCTGTAATTTATATAGACTAATAGATATCAATAGCTTAGAGCTACTCATGTATTTCAGTAAGTAGTGTATATAGACTAATAGATATCAATGGTGTAGAGTTACCGCTGGCTTTAGTGGCAATGCATCAAAATATATAATTGGCTTCTAGGATTGTTAATCTGCAACCAGCCTCTCCCTGCCCCTTCTTCCCTTCCTGCAAATTTGTATTGGCCTAAAATTGATGCAGAGTTCAAATTGCAAGGATCTTTCTTTGTTTTCCTTTGAGTAAGATTCAGAAACTTGTCAGATATCTTTTTTTGTTGTTGTTTTGAGACAGAGTCTTCTGTCGCCCAGGCTGCAGTACAGTGGAACGATCTGGGCTCACTGCAACCTCTACCTCCTGGGTTCAAGTGATTCTCCAGCCTCAGCCTCCTGAGTAGCTGAGATTACAGGCCTGAGCCACCGTGTCTGGCCAACCTCTTAGTAATTTCTTTTTTTTTTTTTTTTTGAGAGGAGTCT